>NW_003852467.1:4421966-4566506 GCF_000181295.1 Otolemur garnettii
CTGTTATTAGGTTATAGCTTTCATATAAAAGGTATAAATTAGTTTCATAATAGGGGTGTGTACATTGGATACTTTTTCCTCCATTCTTGTGATACTTTTATATCAGACACTGCACTGGCCTCTAAAGCTAAAGAATTAAGTGGTATAACCACTGCCCTCAAAGAGTTAACAGTTTAAGTGATAGAAATAGTCAAGAGTCACAGTTTGAATTTCCTCTCAAAGTTTGCCTGATACAAAACCTTAATTGGCCGGTTACCAAAAAAATATTTAGTAAACCAACCCAGGAAAATGCGAGCACTGGAAACAAGAGACAAGCAAAGGAGGGCAAACTGAGCTGATTACCCTGGTAAGTAACTGTGCCTTAACCTTGCCTGGGGCGCTCTGAGCAACCTTGTAGAACTCCCCAGTGAGGCCAGGTACACTGCTTTGTGTCAGATTCTTTCTCATACTGCCTTTGGGTTGCTAATCCTAACTACAACATTGAGAAAATGTAGATGAGGACAGTGACAAGATATGTTTTGAAACATGCTTGATTGTGTCCTTAGGAAAGCCCCATGCCTTTTCACAGGTAACTTGGAGTGCTTTCTGTCAAGGCTTTATCCAGAAGATTAAATGTTGACTAGTGGCTGTCCTTGGAGCTTCCCTCTATCCATCTATAAGTCTATGGTTTTATTCATTTTTTTTCAACTTGATCCACAAGAGGATTAATCGTTTTTCCTGACAACCCTTTCAAACTAGATGCCAAGACATGTAATATTGGGATCACATCCGTCTGCCTATAGTGTTATTTAAATATTTGAAGAATTTGTTAGATCTCTTATAATGTATGAATGCTTTTGATTTTTAATTACTTCCCCATCATCAAAACCCATATTTGGCTATACATTTGTCTCTTTCTGACCTACCAGACATTCACATTTAGCTTTGTGCGCTTTGTCATTGTAGAAGCAAGTACAAAGTAATGAAATTTATGATTCAATCAGAAAACAAGCATGGAGGCTGCTGAAATATGATGTTCTCAGCTTTATTTCTTCTAGTAAAAGTCGAGGTTAATGTTTATGAAATATTTTTAAACTTTTCTTTCTATTCAGGATGGAAATTTGTTGAGCCAATACGGTGAGATCATTCTTCTGTGGAAAAAAAAAAGGGGGGGGGGGTTAATGATAGTTTCTTAACACGAAAATGTTACTCAGATCTATTATGCACTTAATACTATTTAAAAGAAATGGATTTGATAAGAAGACAAAGCTAGTAGGCATAGTACATTAATAAATGAGTGGACTTTCTTTAGTTTCAGCAACTGAATGACAGGTAGTAAGACTTTTAATATTTGTATGAACAATTGGATTCTTCTTTTGCCTAGATTAAGCTTGCTGATTACAGTGCAATGAAGAAAAATTAATTAGTCTGCTCCAGTGGAGCAGTTCATGTGTCACAAGTGAAACCCATACCTTGTTTCCCGCTGTAACCAACTTGTTTGCACTTCCTCTGCCTTTTAATATACAAATATTTTCTTGATTACCTCCCAACTTAGAAAAAGTTTAATTAAGTAGGTAATACTAGTTAGAAAACACAGTACTGAGGGAAAAAACATGCTGTTCAATTCCATAGTTATTGTTATTGCTGTTTAACTTATGTTTTATACACAGCAATGAAAGGATTGGATATTATTTGAAGATATTTGTAATTAAGTACTAATTGGCAATATGAATATATCATTCAATTATAAAACATGTATTACTCCAAAGAACACACATTCCTGTGTTTAGCTACCCTTAGTTTGAGTGAACACGTTGCCTGCTCACAGGGAACTTTCCATCTACTAGAGTTCAGAAAACATTTCAAAGAGTCTTAACCAAAAAGATTTACGATGCAGCTATGTTATTAATGGAAATATTTTTATTTGGGGGGTGGGCAGAGTAAGACTCTGTCACCCAGGGTAGAGTGCTGTGGTGTCGGCTTAGCTCACAGCAAACTCTTGGGCCCAAGAGATCCTTTCTGCCACAAGCTCCCAAGTAGCTGGGACTACAGGCACCTGCCACAATGCTAGGCTATTTTTTTTTCTATTTTTAGTAGAGAGGGGGTCTCCCTCTTGCTCAGGCTGATCTCTCATTCTGAACTCAGGAGATCTACTCCTCTGGGCCTTTGTGGGAAACATTTATTTTTAATTTAGAAGCAGTATATGTTCATTTCCCTAATTCCTTAAAATTAATGTTTTACTCATGATATATTTTGAATGTTTTTTCTTCTTTAATGATTGTTTGAAGACAATAGTTTTACGGGAGAGAATTCTTCTCTAATGCATCTCTTGAGTTAATGTGCCTATTAGTTATTTTATAAAGAAAGACTTTCCCCTCCTAGCTTCCTCCTTCCTGTCAAAGCTTTCCTTCCTATTAGAACATACATCTCGTTATAAATGGCAAGTCAGAATCACCTGGTCAACACCAACTAAATCTGGTTTTAACTAAAAATTACTGTGCTCCAGAAAAATAAGTATCTGAAAAGGACAACTCTTATACATTCACCCTGTATCATGAAAAGGAAACAACAACAAACTTCACTTGCTTTTATCAAAATAAAAAAAGAATTTGATTACTCATTTCAAAAATGACATGACACGGTACTTCCTGAGATAGCTACATTGTGTTCATGTATACGACTGAGAGGTCACTGTCAAAGTAGTCAGAAAACTATAGTATAGTCTTAGTTTTACCATGGATGGGTTCTATGTCATTTACAAATCACTAATCTTCTTTGAACTTCAGGCTTCCTGACTTTAGAATAAATAGCTTAGACCAGATGATTTGGGGGTGTCCTATCCCTTTTCCTCTCTGCTGTGCCCTGGAAGAAGAAGCATGTTCTCGGGCTTACAGTAAATACACAAACACTAACAGCTGATGAATAAAGACAAAGTCTAGGCACAATTTTCACCATATCTGACAACACATATAAGCAAAATAGTCCTCACATAATCGGCATGCAGCCTAAGGCCCCCAGGTTGGACATCCATTTTAAACTTTATAATGTCATTCTTTTTCCATGTACATCACACTATTTTATCATATCACAAGGCAAGTGTTAAATTTATGTGTTAATTTAGGCATTAGTTTCAGCAGGAAATGTAAGGAAAGCCTCTGTTCTAAAATATCATAGCATTCTTAGATTCAGATAGACGCTGACGGGGTAAGACAGTATGTGGATGAATGTTTGTGGCGTGTTCTGTGGGGTGAGCTGCTTGGTTTTTGATACTATATTTACTTAGAGACAAATATTCATTCACCAGTGCACTAATATGAATTGAGCTTCCATTATTGAGCTTTCCTAAATAACTTGTATACAGAAAAAAAATTAGTGTTCCTATCTTCATGGGAGACAAACAGATAGATCGGAAATTCTTTAGCAGTGTGATGAGCAGGGGAAGACATCCATGATATGAGAAATTGAAAGTGCTTGGCAGGTAGGTGATGCAGTGAACCAAAATGTATACTGTCAGGGAAGGCTTGAAGGGGTAGTGATAACTCACCTTATGTGAAGTGGTGCTCTGTGAATAGTCATAGGCAGAGAAGATGTGGTATATAGAGGACTGAAGGCAAAAGAGAACAACAGATTATCGGTGGGAAAACACTTCAGGGAAGTTGGCACACAAGGCACGGTGATAGCAGGAGCCATTCGCACAATGATTTCATGGCCACATAGGAGTCTTATGTGTAGGTATCTGTCTTATAAATTGAATGTACAGTTTCTATAACTTAAAAAAAAAAACAGTAAAAATGATCCCGAGTGTAAATGAGACACCATTCAACTCGTATCATGCAGATATTTCTTGAACATTTCTGTATATTTAGATGTGCAGCAAGCTCATGATTCAATCATTGACCAAATTAACTGCCTGTTCTGAGGAAAGGCAAACTTGAGACTGGTTTTGATGGTCCCATGAGATTGAAGATAGTATACGTTTGCTATGGAACCTAAGTTTGGGGGGAAAGGGTTTATTGCTGTTTAAGTAAAAGGGTAACTAAGGCTCTAGGGGTATTAGGGAATATGATGGTGAAATGTGAGCTTTGTGACAGAGTTAGCATGGCATTAAAAACCGTATTGACTTGATATGAGAGTGAGCTATGTATATAGAAGATACACGTTAATAACAAGGGTTTGACTCCTATACACACCACTTAAAAGCTGTGTTGCCTTGAGCAACTGAGTTATATTGTATCTGAGTTTCTTCATCTGTAAAATGTTGATGATAATAGTATCCACCTAACAAGACTATTGTGAGGTTAAATTAGTTAATATATGAAAAAACACTTAAGACTATGCTTGATAAATACTAAGTGCTTAGCAATTCTAAATATTGTTTTTTATAATTAGTAAGATATCACAGGCTTTGTATTGCTTAATAATTAATGATCAGTCTCTCAAATGACATCAATAAAGAACCGATTTTCAATTCTGCACATGGCACAAATCTGGGAGGGAGGACAAAAGGAAGATGAAAATTGTTTTAGTAGACCAAAAAACTGGGTTAAAACTAACAAAATAGAACTTAACAGGACTTGGTACCCTCTAATTAAGCAATTCGCCTTTTTTTTTTCAATAGTTTTTTATTAAACAGTATTCATATGCTCAACCTGGTAAGTTACATAAAGATGAGTAAATTTCAGTTATCTCCCTCCAGAACATATGTTCAGCCATGTACAGAAAGAACTAACATACAGTATGATGCATATTCTTAAAATGCTAAGTTAACAAAAATGATGCATTCTATGATATAACATTGTATCGTATCTAAACGGAGTACTAGGAGGCATAATTAATAATCTTATGTTTAGTCCTTGCATCAGATTTTAAGAAAGCCATTAATAGGCTAGAGAAAATTCATAGGTGAGTAAAGAATTTAGGCACAAGGTTGCTTAGAGTACACTCTGGGTCTGTCTTAGGATGAACAGAGAACGGGAGGGCTTGTCAGGGCCAATGAGGAAGGCTATACCGGTATAAAAACCAAAGGTCTAAGGTAGACTCCATGCAAAATGGGACCAGGTCTGATTGAAGGATAAATTCCAGAAATGTTTATTGAGCAACTACTAAGGACAAAGTGTTTTGTTAACTCCTGGAAAATTTATTGAAGAAATCAGAAAAGGTTTAGTTATTGTCTTTTAAGGAATACCAGCAGAATTAGGATTGAATGATTAATACATAATTTCATTTTTGGAATGAGAAAAATCTCAAGGTCCTATAAAATTGAAAATAGGAAGTGCACCTCTATGGGGAGAAATAATCAGGACGACTTTTCTGAGGAAGTAATACTCAAGTGGAGACCTGAAGGATGAGTTGGTTCTAACTTACTGTGCGAAAGGACAAAGTGGAGGCATGAGGGAGGGAGTGTGGGTGGGGGATGGAAAGATGGCTTTTCTCTGCCTAGAGAAAAAGAGGAAGAAAAGGCAGAGAAAAGCCAGTACCTTAGAATCCTAAGCCTGCAATGTTAGGAAATTAAAAGCTGCTCAAGTGACGTATAGAACAGTGGCATGCAGTTAGCGTTGTTGAGGCCAGTGGGGTCCAGCCTAACTCATATGAAGTTTTTGTCAACTTAACAATTTTCTTTAAAGAAAATTAAAGTCAGATATGATTCAGAAGGCAAAATAGAATATAATGTTTAATCCTTTACAAGTGCTTTTAAGATGAATATATTTAGTTACATCCTAATCATTAAATGATTCACCATATATTTAAGAAGGCAAAGTGTACTGGTGCAAATTGAGGAGTGCTTAGAATTGGCCTGTTTAATCAGGACTGCCTCCTTTTGTAGTAACAGTAGCTCAGTCTCCCATTCTTTCCTAAATGCTGAGTTTCTAACCATGTTTGCCCCCTATTCCTTCTTTCACCCCTAGCCTCATCCTCGCATGGCCACACCCATACACCGCTCTGTGGTTTCCTAAACCTGACACAGGAGAGGAACAGTGTGATTTTTGACACTCGGCATGATACAACTCATCCAGATAACAAAAAACACTGTAACCCCTAAATCTATTGAAATTAAATAAAGGCAAAACTTAAGTCCATACCTGATAGGTATTGTGTACATTCCATGCCTTTCTTCTAATGTAGAAAGATTACTGTTCTTTCCCAATGTAATCAAATGTTCTTTAATTTTACACTAAACAGGGGAAGTTTCCCCCTCATGTTTCTGAATACATGTTTTGATTATTTAGTTAAATTCATATTTTAGTCAGAAGAAGCCTTCATTTTCTCAAGTGTGGATAGAGGTTGATAGATATGACAGCATCTTCTGACGTCTAGTGTTACATTACTTTTCATAGGGTTTATGATTAATATATATGCAGCAATATGCATGATTGTCTTTTGGTGGGGAAAAAACAAACTATTTTTGAATGTTATAAATCACAACTAGATCAATAAACATTTATGAGTGTCTTCTATGTCCGTCAAACTGTACCATGTTTCATGGGAAAAAAGTGAACAGTAAGGAAGGGCGCCTGTTTTGATACCATGGAAAGGGCTCACAGTCAAACTGAAAAAGATCCATGAACTATATATAATTCCCTAGATATCTTTAATATGAACAAACTCTGATCTATTGATCCAAATAAAAGTTGTAATTCCTAATATCAATCTTTTTGCTGTGGTTACCCATACATTTTGAAGTTAACATTATAAATTTGTCTCTGTGATCACCCATGACTTCACAAATTCTCACTGTTTATTCAATCATGAGTTTTCTGACATTTATTTATTTATTTTGAGACAGAGTCTCCATTTGTCACCCTTGGTAGAGTGAGGTGACATCATAGCTCACAGCAACCTCAAACTCTTGGGCTCAAGCAATTCTCTTGCCTCAGCCTCTCAAGTAGTTGAGACTGCAGGCACCTGCCAGGATGCCCAGCTATTTTTTTTTTTTTAAGAGACAAGGTCTCGGTCTTTCTCAGGCTGCTCTCTAACCTATGAACTCAGTCAATCCAGCCTTGGCCTCCCAGAGTGCTAGCATTACAGAGATTAGCCACAGCATCTGGCCCAAGTTTTCTGACTTTTGATTGTTATTTGATTGTTATTTATAAATATGATAATTTTTAGCTATTTCTGATTTGTTGTCTACCTCAGTTAACATAGCCTTAAAGAGATTGCATCAACTAAGAACGCAAAAGTTTCAGTAAAGCTTGACTTTAGCTGAGATCTTCAAATACCGTCCTAAAGGTATTAAGAACTTGAAATAGTGTTCATTTGCATTTCATTTTCTTTCCTTCTTTTTCCATTTTCTTAAGAAAATGCTAATAAGAAATGCAATCCTTAGGAGCAGAATGTGGTATGGGGTGGGGGGAGTATAATTTACAAACTGTTTAATAAACTTGTGAGCAATTGAATGTCGACCATATAAATTCTAGATAATATCATTACTGTACCCAGGTGGGCTGTTAAAAAGTAATAAAGGAAAGAAATCTAGACATCTATTTTCTAGATAAGTATTAGAATGGCGATGTTATCACCGCATTCTATTCAGCTAGGGAGACAGAATTTTATTTAATTAAATGACTCGTTAGTTGTATTGGATTCCTGCCAAATTATTTCATCATGGTTTGTCAAATGATAATTTTACAAGTGTCAGTGGCAATCAAGATGTTGGACATTTGTTTTCTCTTTTCCCATCTTCTGAGTCACAATTCTCAAAGGATGGATATTATAGTGATTCAATCACATCTTAGAGTTTATCTTACATTTGCAAATCAGACTAGTTCATCTGGGAAGAAACCAGGCCTTAGCACATAAAATAATGAGTTGATTCCCTCCCTGCATTGTCTTCTTTTTGGGTCCTAGAAGTACCTAGGATTTAACAGGGCACTAGCAGTTTAGGCCCCCAAAGGGAGAGAAGTTTCTGTTAATCACTCCATTACATTAAACAGTCTGATTTGTACCCATAGACGGGAAAGAGAAAGTGCTTGTGTGTTATGCTTCAGGCAAAGTAGCTAATCAGAGAACTGTGAACAATTACAAGGAAGTGACTTTCTGCTTGGTTTTCTGTAATGACTGATTTAACAGTCTTCTTGAATCATAGACGTAAAATTTGTTCACATGTATAAGCAATAGGTACTTTGAGAGAGCAATTTTTAAATAAGAATTTGGTTGCTCACCTTGGCCTTTCAGAGTGCTAGGATAATAGGCGTGAATGGTGCCTGTAGTCTCAGCTACTTGGGAAGCTAAGGCAAGAAGATCACTTGAGCCCGAGGTTGAGGTTGCTGTGAGCTATGATGCCACGGCCCTCTACTGAGGGTGACAAAGTGAGACTCTGTCTCAAAAAAAAAAAAAAAAAAAAAGAATTTGGTTGCCATGTTACACATGGTCAATATCCACTTATTGGTAATCTAGTTTAATTTGTGGCTCAATATACTTTTTTAAAATTTTAGAATGGGGGGGATATGTGTTTAGTTCACATACTTTGTTTTTGTATAGATTGAGTCAAAGTTATAAGTGTGCCATTCACCCAGATAACATGCACTGTTATCCAACAGGTATGAATTAGCCCATCCCCTCCCCTCAGCTTGATTTTCACTGAAATTTATTTCCATTTGTGCACTTAAGTGTTGATCCGTTAGTTACAATGTAGTATTAAGTGCATTTGATTGTTTTTCCCATTCTCACGGTGTTTCACTTAGAAGAGTGGATTCCAGTTCCATCCATGTCATCAAAAAAGATACTAGATTGCCATTTTTATCCTATGCATATGCCACATTTTATTCATCTATCCGTGTACTGGTGGGCACTTGACTTATCTGACAGATAATACTATCCTTCACAGTTTGAGATATCATTCTTAATTCTTTTTAAATAATACTTGTAATACATGGGTTTATCCAGCACTAAGACTCTTCCAACATGCATTGTATGAAGTTGTGTAGACATAATTGTTAAAATCACAACCTTTGCAACTGGATTCCAATCCTGGCTGACTCTGCTACCTTATGTAAATGAGGTAAACTGTTTGGTCATCAGTTCCCTTGTCCAAATATGAGAGTAATTACTCCATCTTCAGAATTTTTGTTTAAAAATAAAAAAAAAGAAACATGTTATACTTACTATTGCATTTGGCACATAATACCCAATAAATAGTAGCTTTTAATATTATTAGAAGCTACTCAAGCTTTTACTATCATTGAAAGTTATTCAGAGCTTTAATGCAGAAGGAATGGTTGTACGTGGATTCCTTTGTGTCACTTGAACAGTCACCTTTTCTAACTTTTTTCGGGGATAGTACGCTGCTCTCAAACTTTAGCCTGCATCACACTCATTGGGATGTGATTGTTAAAACACAGATTCCTGGGCCTCACTCTTGGAGATTTTGTTTCAATAGGTCTAGGGAATGTCAGCAAGATTCTGCATTTTCAGGGCTCTTAGATGAGGCTGATACAGCTGGTTCTTCAACCAAAGTTTAAGTAGGGCTTCCCTAGAGCAGCAATCCCAAACAGACGAATCACCAGAATGTCCTGGGAAATTTTTTTTTTATTGCTTGGGGTTCATTGTGGGTACAAAGAATTTTTAAACAAATATAAGTTCCCTAAATATACTGAATCAAAATTTTAGGAGCCTTTGGGGGGAAAAGGGTTGAAAACTGTTACCTAAACCAGCAGTTTCCAAACTTTAGTATACAGTTGAATCATGTAGAGGACTTATAAAACACCTTTCTGAGATATGAATTCAGCTAATGTCCATCAACAGATAAGTGGAGAATGTGTTATCTATACACAATAGAATCCTATTCAGCCATAACATAAATAATGAAATCCCATTATTTGCAGCAACATAGATGAGCCTGGAGGATATTAAGTGAAGTAAGTCAGGCTCAGAAAGACAGATACAGCATGATCATACTTATATGTTAGAAGTAAAAAGTCTGATCTCATACAAGCAGAGTAAAGAAGAGTGGTTACTAGTGTCTGGGAAGAGTAGCAAGGAGGGAGGATAAAGAAAAAATGGTTAATGGGTATAAAATCGTAGCTAGATTGGAGTAATAAGTTCTAGCATTGCATAGCACTGCAATATGACTACAGTTAATAAAAATTTATTGTACATTTTTAAATAGCTAAAACAGAGGATTTTGAATGTTCCCAACACAAATAAATGATGAATCTTTGAGGTAACAGATATACCAATTACCCTGATGTGATCGTCACATATTATATACATATATCAAAATACCAGTCTATACCCAATATATATGTACAATTATTGTGTGCCAGTTCATTTTTTTAACATAGATTACCAAGCCCCATCCCCAGAGTTATTAATCAAGTAGGCCTGAAATTCTGCATTTCTAACAAGTTCTCTGGTGAAGCTCCTTCTGATGTGGACCCAGCCTTTGAGAACCATAGCCTGCCCTTGACCACTGCCTCTTAACTCATTTTTGAATTAAGGATCTATGTGAGATTCTGTCACGTGACATAGATTTTCTAAAACAAAAAGAGAAGAATATGAACATAGTTTGCATACAGTTTCCAGTGTTCATGGATCCTCTACAGCCTATCTGCGTTCATTATATGGAAGCTTTAGTCCAGATAGAGCACCTTTGGGTAATACAGCCCAGATTAGGAATACAATTCCTTGGGGCTATTGGCAGTTTTATCTAAACATGAGTATGCCATTTTATCTCATTTCCAATACATGAGGATTAAGTCATATTATTTTTTTGCAGGAAGATAAAGGCTTTTAAATCTAAGAATGAATATTGATTTTTAGAACTTGTTTGAGTACAATTTTCAGATTTAGTAAAAATGGTAGTTAATTCCAAAAAGGTTTTAAAATAATAGCTTAAAAATGTTATAAGCTTATGGTTATGTTATCGACTGCTTGTATCCCTCGTGTTTACTGTTTAAATCTAGTTTTGTGCTTTCTCTTTTTCCTGAAGACATCATTTAATGAAATTATAGAATTATGCAGCCTATTAACTTAGAAGGCCTCCCCGAAAGTCTTAGCCTATATGACTATATTGCTTATAAATCACGATCATAGTGAAATGAATGCTTTTTTTATAACGAGGTGATTTCTTACTACATACAAGTTTTGAAATTATGAATACCTTGAGAAAACTTTTTTTTACCAAGAATAAAAAAGGAACAACTGTCTCACCTGATCCAATAATAGAAATACCAGTATGCTCACATGCTTTTGATTTCTCAAAGCACATTTGTGGCTTGTCGCCAAGAATTCACTTCATTGAAGGGAGTATTTGACAGACAGTATTGAAGTCGTAAAAACTTTGAACTCATTGCAGTGTCTCACCGTAGGAACTGCACTGTCATTGAAGCCTCCCTGTCTGCAAAAGCCATCATTCCTACAATTATTTTTATCTTTGCCTGAAAACATTTCTTTGTGTTTTAAGGCATTTCAAAAGAGAAGTTGGAAGCTAAGGAGGCTATAGGGATTTCCTGAGTTTTGTGAGTAGTGTTTTGATACAGGATGAGATCAGAAACTTCAATATATATGTTTTAACTTAAAATGTCAGTTCATGCTCATGACAGTGGTTTTATAAAGAGTTTTCATGGAGTTGGATGTTTGAATTATAAAATATCATTGTAAGGTTATTCATTCATAAGCTGAACAAATATTTCCTAGTTCTATTTCTCTGGCTTTCTTGTCAACTACATTTTAAAGCAAAGACCACTGAGATTGCCTTGTTGAACCTGTTGTGCAACAATCCTAGCACAGAGTAATTGTTAGTCTACACTAACAATCTGCGTCCCAAACTCACATGCCTACAGATAAGAGGGGTACATATCCTCAACCAGGGTCCTGACAAAGCAGATGAAGAGGATTGATGGGAATGGAGAATAACTGAAGGAACTTAAAGGAATGACTAGGTCTCATAGGGTAGGGAGGTGAAGTAAGCTAAGGTTACTTCCATCACAATATCTTAGGCAAGTTAGTAGAAAATCAGGTAGAATCAAGAAGATTTGGGGGGAAGGTAATGAGGATGAGTTAAGGTTTTTCTTGGTCTCATTTAATATGCCTACAATAAAATATCTATTAGGCTGTCATGTATATGAATCTGAAGCTTAAAAAATGCAAGCTAATATAAGTAGATTTAGAGTTTGTAAATCATTACAATTACCAATTGAAACCATGAGAGAATGTGCCATTTGAAAATAAGATGATATCAAGATCATATAGTACCAGGGACACAAAAAATAAGAGGACAAGGAGGTAGGTTGATCATAAGAGGAGTACTTAAGTACTAAATGCCACCAAAAATGAGTAAGAAATGGATTAAAATAATTTATTGGTTTTAGCAAATTAGAAGTTTTACTGACATTCAAAAGAGCAACTTCTGTTTAATAGTAAAAAATTATTAAAATGGTTGTCCTTGTAGAAGCTTGTTGCTGAAAGATTGAGAAATGAGTTCTAATATGCAGAGAACTGAATAGCCCTGAGCCTATTTACAAACTGGTGAGAGAAGGCATCAAGATGGAGGTGTATGCCCTAAATATGTTTTACGTGTTCATGAAGACAGGGTAAATTGTCTATCTTATTCACCACTGTCTCCCCTGTGCCTAGCACAATGCCTGGCACAGATTCTATTACCTCATATATACAGAGACTGTGTAAGGTACTAGAAGAAACATATTGCCTCTTCTCATTGAACAACAGCTAGAATGGAGAAGCCAACCACTCACCACTCACTGTTGTTTTAAATAGTTTTTAAATAACTACAAGGCACTAGGGCAGCTTATCACAGACAGAACCAGCCTTTATCTTGAGGAACCATAGAAATCTTTACAGAGGAGGTAATGTTCAGTGTATTGCCTACTTTGCTACTGAGGGCAAAATAGAACTTTCTCCTATTCCTTACTCCTGGAACACATTCAACAAAGTTAAAAACTCTTGGCTTTTCATCTATGGACTCATCTCTGGAATTTAGGAATTATTGCAGCCTACAACCATGGGTTTAGAGCTAAGAACATTCTAATACTCATGGGTAGGATTCTAATCAGGAATGATCAAAATAAGAGCCCTTTCTCTGAGATTTTGGCTCCAGTATCAATGTTACCAATAATTATAATAAAATAGCAGTTCAAATGTATGCTTCATGATTTTAAAGTACTTTGTACTTGTAGTTTTTTTGGAAAGAGATGATAGAGAATGTGAGTAGGGAAGTGAGAAAATGAGACCAGGAGAGAAGGAAGCCAACAAACAGTGCACTTTGAAGACTTAGGCAACTGTGACTCAATCCCACTGGGGAATGGTGGGAATTGGTGTAATGGTGTGGCACCACACATGTGTGCATGCGCACATCCACACGGACACACATCCCTCAGAGTTTTCTTTAAAGATTCGAGGATACTGAGGTATTTATACACCAACCCTTGCTGGTCATTGGTCGAGGGATCTTGGATCCTAGTGGATGGGGGTGCATGCATTCAATTTCTAGAATTTCTGATCTGTCATATACACTCTGGAAAAGCAGGATCCAGTGGGCCCAGAGGTGCAGGAGCTGGCACGCGGAAGATGGACCAGCGTGTACTGAAATGCAGAGGACTGAAGGGGACAGGCAGCCGGGTGCCATCACCACCTGCCTAATGAGTTTTGAATCTTCATTTTGTCATTTACCAGTAATACCATCTTGGGAGATTTACTTATTCTCTTTCAACCTTAGTATTTTCATCTGTAAAATGGGGACTGTAGTAGTATCAACATCATAGTATTGTAATGATGCGGGAAAGCCACCTTTCAAAGCCTCAATTCTTTGCCCCCTCCTGTTTTCCTCACAATGACTGCCCAATGACATTCTTGGTGTCCTCATCATTTATATTGGTGCTTAGGAATCATTCTTGAATCCTTTGTCCCATTGACTATCTTCCCAAACCCATGTAATCGTGTAGATGAGCTTCTCGCTTGGATGGCTGTGTATGTATTTTCAATATTTCAGTCTCTGTCCTTGCCTACCTAATTGAAATTGTATCCTACCTCCCAGTCTCCTCTACCTCCCATCTTTTCTCCTCATCTATAAAACAGGTTGACCTATGGTATTTTCACTTCCTCCATCACTGTGGTACCTGATTACCTATCTGATTATTCTTTGTTCTAATGGAATTTTTAGGTTTCTCTGGCCTATTTTTCCTATTAGCATTCACATTATTATGGGGAAAAAAGAATATTTGATGAAATATTGGTTTTATCTTAGAAATGGGTAAACATATCATTCTTTCCTCCTAAAAAATCAAAGGTAGATAGTTGGATTGTGTCAAAACTATGGTGTAATATCAACTAGAAGTAGCATGGTGCCAGAATGGAGAGTTCTGTTACTAAAGGAAATGGGTAATAGCCAGGTAACCAAATCCTCATACTGGGATGAGACTAGCGAGGCTTAGAGCTCTGTGGATACACAGTAAACAATGACATCACCATCAAGAAAACAATACATTTGGTAAATCTGACTCATGTTTTAAGCTTTATTATTTAAACAGAGGAAAAAAATGCCTTAGTATGTTTAGAAGCCTAAGTGATAAGGAATGAGTGGCACAGATTAGAAAAAATGTACTGCAGACGTGTGAAAATCTGGAGGTCAATTGTAGATATTTAGGTACTCCATTCATCATCTCATGGAAACTTTTTTTTAATATAGTTTCTGATATTTCTTTTTTTATTAAATGATAGCTGTGTACATTAATGTAAACATGGGGTACAGTGTAGTGTTTTCATATACAATATGAAATATTTCCATCAAACTTGTTAACAGAGACTTTATCTCATTTACTTAGTTATTGTGTTAAGACATTTATACTCTAGTTTTAGAAATGTCACTGTAGTTGTCCGAGCAGTCATGATTCTTTATTACATTACTTTATTGTGAAAGGGAAATAAACTGAGTAGCAATATCAGCAGGATTAGCTGTAACCAGTAATCAGAGGTTTTTCTTAGGTTATCATAATTATTACCAATTTTCCCACTAGACTAGGGCATTGAACCGAAAACACCAGTATCTTTTTCAGCCCATACAAAAATCATTTATGGTTGCTTTTTAAAAGTTACCAAATAATGAATATGCTTCTACACAAACACTCTCACACACACACACACACAAATAGGCATGCACAATGGCTAACTTTTAGGGTCATACACATAACTTTTTCCACTGACACTTTATGTCATTATAAATTAGTAGGGGTCTCAACTCACTGTAGCGGGCTGAAGGCACTCAGACTGAGGGAGGGCTCATCTCAGCACAAACTTTGAAAACATGGGAGAACATGTGAAACCACCCGGTACATAAGAGAACATGTGAAACCATAAAGCTCTTATGTCAACATGGCACAAGTAACTTCTGTCCACCTTTCATTTGATGATGCAACTCATGCGTCCATCCAGTCAGAATTCAAGTGGGCAGAATAAAAATTGGTATCAGGAGCCCAGAATAAAAGAATGGGACTTCTAGGAATAGACTTAATGAAGGCCATATGCCTTAAAACAGGGGTTCTCAAACTTGAACCTGCATCAGAACAACCTAGATGTGTACTAAAACACAGAGTACTGGGCCACTGTTCAGCTGTGGGACCTTGTGCAGATTTCTTAATCCTGTAAGACTAGAGCAGAGCCTGAGTAGTTATGCCCATAATCAATGCCCAGGTGGCATTGATGCCGCTATGATAAAGACTGTGCTATGAGAACCACTGCCCTAAATTAAACGCTCTGCTCATATCATTTAAGTGATTCAACAGTGGAATTTAAAACAGCCAATGATCACATTTCAACCACATATTTCTCAATTTTGCAAATTTCTCTCAATATTTATCTCCATTTCCTAACACTAGGTATTAATGATTTCCCGAAGCGATTCTATGTTTCCTCTCCTTCTGGCCCAGTTTGATTAATATATTTATCTTCCCTAAATTGTAAAGTATTGCCTCTATCTTTTCCCAGGTAGTTCGCACATTTCCAGCAGAAGTGACCACATATAGTGTGGTCTTACACTACAGCGATCTTCTGCTTGCATTTTCTGTCCCACTCTCATAAACAGTTACTATCTCTTTCATAGCAGTTTATACAAAGTGAATGCTCAAACAATTTTTCTTTCATTCCTGATCTTGCTCTGTTCGAGTAACAAAGACTCAGCCACATGACCTAAATTCAAATTATCACTCTCGTCCCAGCAGCCATGCAGGTGATAAGTTGTACATGCTGCTTCTGGAGTTTGACTGCCTGGTTCAAAATCAACCTGGGCACCGGTTAGCTGTGCGATTTTGTACAAATATCTTAATCTCCTTGTGCCTTCTTTTCCTCATCTAGTAAATAAAGGTGATAGTTGTATTCGTGCCTTAGGGCTGTTACAATGATCGAATGGATTAGTTGATTTGAAACAATTAGTGCAGGATCTAGCACAGAATATTTATAAACCAATACAACCATTATAATTGTAAAACATCCTGATGGTCTCCTTTGTACCTAAAGGTGCAGGATCTAGCGCAGAATATTTGAGAACCAATACAACCATTATAATTGCAAAACATCCTGATGGTCTCCTCTGTACCTAAAGTTACCATATTTGCCTCCGGCTCATTTTCTCCTTAGTCTCTTAAAAGCTATCTTCTGCCTCATTTGTTTTATTAAAACTTCATTGCCAAAAGTTACTAATTATGTTCTTATTGACTTTCAGGGCAAATTTCGTACCCATCCTTTTGAGAGATTCACTTCTGTGAATTTGGGATAGCTTCCCAGTATGATACTCCATCTATGTCTGTTTCTATCTCTCTATATAGCACGTAGTTTATCTGCCCTACTGACTTGCCTTTGTATCATTATGGATGTTTTCCAAATCTTCTCTTATCCTCTGGAGATTCTCTTAGCTATGAAGATATTCTGTCTTGAGTTTTACTCCATTCAATTGCATTTAAAATCTACATTACTAGTTCTGCTTTGTCACTAGCCTTCTAAAATCTCTGATAATTTTGCTAAAATAGATAATATTTAATATGAGTTTATTATATGCCAGACACTTTATTAGCGGGTTCTTATTTAAACCCTACAACTATTTTTTTTAATGACTTGGCAATTTACAGGTATATTTACAATGTAGAAGTAAAGTTCCTAAGAGAGATGAGGAATTGTCCCATGTCATACAAATAACTAATAGAAAGTGGAGACTACGTTTGAATCCAGGACTGACATCAAAGCATAAACGCTTGATTAATATCATTCTGGAACATCTACATAGAGGCTTTTGCTGTATAAATAAATGATGATTTTAAGAGCAATAAGTGTTGTCTGAAATAAAATTTGTCACCAAAAACCAAACTCACCTTTATTCCTATGAATATCACGACATTATCAGGTATGATGAAAATGAAGTTCATACTTCTAACCAAGTCATTGAAAACTCTCTGTGACCTTGGGGCTCATCACATTTATTTATTAGCTTTGCCCATAGTTTTCTTGATCTTAATCAAATTGGCTTATTTATAACTTCCCATGATGTTTCTAGGTTTTTGCTTCTCTAGGCCCAATTTATGCAGTTTCAACTTCATCTGAAGCCTTTGTTGAATCTCCTAGCTAATGGTTTCATTTTCCTAAAAATTCCAATTATATCACACTAGATCCTTCTGAAACACTTGACTTTCATTTTCCCTCTGCTAGCCTTTCTTCCTACTCCTTATCTGCTCGTGGCAAAAAATGTTCTGCTATTTCCCATCTCTTCCGTATTTGAGTCAGTCTATTCCACACATGGCCTCTACACTTTTACTGAAACACTAGTTTCCCAATGTGGCTTCACCATGCAAAATATTCAGTAGTGTCCCATTACGTATATTAAAAATTCCAAACTCAGCAGTTATCAATATCTTTCATGGCCTTTCTAGGTCTGCCCATTCTTCTAGTCTTAGCTCTGACACATTTTGGCTTTCATCGTGAGGTAGACTTCATACTATTACCCAAATGTGATTCAGACTCCTATTGCCTAGGAAGACATTCTTCTACCCTAGAACTATTTGAATTTAGTTCCTATTCAAGTAATCTACTTTTTCATAAAAAATTAAAATATTTTTAGCTCCTGGATTACATCACACATTTACACATTTATTTAAAGGCACATTACATTTTAATATGTGTATCTCATTACTACAGTTTCCTATATAGCCAAAAATATGACTCAAACAGCTAGAACTATTTGGCCCACCATATAAGGCATAGGCTACGGTCATATAGAATAGAAGTTGTCCTACATGAGCTTTACGCTTTCTGTGGTGCCTAGAAAATTGTTTATTACATAGTAAGCACTCTGATGAGTGTTTAAAATATGTTGAATTCCTGCTGAAATAACTTCTTTTGACAGACAAGTTAAGGGAATGATATATGTATTTAATGATTAAAAAATAACCATACTAACCAGAAATAGCTTTCTGAATTTCTGAGTATGAAAAATTCTTTATGAGACATAGCTATACAAAGATAAAATCTTTATCTTTGATCCTCTATTAAACTTGGTATATTTCATTTTAGCAGAAATTGAAAAAAAACGGATCTGCTAAGATGATCTATGAAACTGCAGAAATGTCGAAGATAGAGTTTACAGGGGGAGGTTAACACAAGGCATGGAAGGATATCACACTGCTCTTAGGGAACCAGTCAATATGCCAAGCTACCACAAATCAGTTTTTGAAGTGAGGCAAAATATAAATATGTTTTTAAAAAGCCAAACTATCAGTTAACATGAAATGGTTCTGAAGCGGAGGTGCTAGATTATTGTGCCAGAAAAAAAAAAAATTGGCAACATTAGCTTCCCCTATAATAATACCACAAAATACAGCTTGAATATACCTTATCCAAAATGCTAGAGACCAGAAGTTTTTAAGGTCCTGAGTTGTTTCAAAATTTGGGATTTTACAATATGTATACTTATTGAACATCCATAATCTGAAATTCAGAATGTTCCAATGAGTATTTCCTTAGAGCATGATCTTCGAGCATGATGTTGGCACTCAAAAATTTTGGATTTTGGAAAGTCTCAGACTTCCAATTTTTAAGGATTTTCAGATTATGGATACTGATTTGTATTGAGTTCACTAGCTCCTTTATCCACAGTTGTGCCCTAGCACTTATCGTGCCTAGAAAATAGTAAACCCTCGATAAATATTTCTTGAATGAATGGAAAAGTAAACAGTTTGGTAAATTAAGGTTGAAAGACTAAGTAGGCCGGGTGTGGTGGCTCACACCTGTAATCCCAGCACTTGGGAGGCCGAGCAAGGTGGGTGGATCACCTGAGCGCAGAAGTTTGAGACCAGCCTGAGCAAGAGTGAGACCCTGTCTCAAAAAAAATAGCTGGCATTGTGGCAGGTGTCTATAGTCCCAGCTACTCAGGAGGCTGAGAATCACCTGAGAGAGGCTGAGAATCACTTGAGCCCAAGAGTTGGAGGTTGCTGTGAGCTGTGATGCCATGGCACTCTATTGACAGTGACAAAGGTAAAAAAAAGTCTATCCAAGTAATTATGTAGCCATGGTCAAAGTCAGGCCCTCTTCAGTTTAAGAAATGGGTGAAGAGGTAGAAAATTAGGAAATGATGAAAGAAAGCTAAGAAGAACCAACAGGAAGTTCTCAGTTAAGCCAAGAGAGTAAAAAAAAAAAAAAAATTCAAGCAGATGAGGAGCAAGGAAAGTTATTTTATATACATTATATATATAATATATATGTATGTGTGTGTGTGTGTGTGTGTTTGAGTGTGTATATATATATATATGTGTGTGTGTGTGTGGTAGAACCTCTGTAAGTTTGTAACAAAGGTCAACATACAGAGGTAGCCAACACAAACTAGGCCTACTTCACTGATAAGTACATTTGGTGCATGTCCAATCTATGAAGTTTAGGTCAACTTAAGGAGGTGTTTAATGCGGGAAGATGGCCAACTATGGAAGTTCTGGTGTATGTGTGTGTGTGTATATCTCCAATAATTACTGCTTTACTGACTGTCAATAAATACCATAACTATCATATTTTCTCAGAGGCCAAAGTGAAGTGTAGGCCTATGATAAGACATGTTTTATTGCTAACACAAGTTAGATATCTTTAGAATATTAAAATGACATTTATGTAGTCAACTACACTCTAAGTTCAAATAAATCAGCTCTATATAAAAAGCAGCCATGGATTAAATGACTTTAGCCTACTTTGGGGAAACTACTGGAGTTAAATCTGCTCCCAACAAGCTACACTGGTTGCTTGGACTCCATTAATGAAAAGAAATTTGAATATAGACCTAACAATGTGATCATATTTTATTGTACTTTGTCATGTATACATTGGCTTGTGTTTTTGGTGTATCTCGAGTTCACTTCTTTATCTTATACATGTAATACCTATTTGCTGCCCCGAATGTTCTTGTAGTATAACTGGCAAGCATTCTAATAAGAAATTTGAAAGAAGTTTTACATTAAAATCACATTTTGAATTTTTATATTCCTAGATAAGTTTTAATGTAAGCAATAGAAAAGCACACAAGTAGTCTATGCCATATGCTGTTTGTCAGTCTCCAGTGACGGGTAAACATTTATCAGCTTCGGTAACAATCCCTGCCTAACTGAGGACTGTCATTTTCTAAAATTATTGATTGATAGAGGCCTCTCCTTAGAAATATAAAATGTATGTAATTTACACGTAGCTGAGAAATACAAGCTCATTATTTCTTCCTGACAGGTAGTAATGCTCTTTATCAACTATGAAGATTTCATTCCAACAACAACAAAAAAAGTTACTTAAATTGAAAACAAAAGTATGATTAGAGTTCTGTGTTGTGCATTTTCTAAAATTTTATCCATGTTTTACATCAGCCTGATTTGGTAAATGAAAGTGGATGGGAATATATTTTAGAAACTAATATGTGTTATGTATGTGTGGGGTGTGTGTGTTTGTATCATAGAAATCTTTATAATATCTAAGAGAAAATCATGAAAAATACTTAAATTTCAACACATTTTTGTTATGAGGGGGTAACAAGTATCTTAATTTAAGTAAGATATGTTTGCAAATATTGTCCTAAGGAAATAATAGTTTTAAAAATACAACAAAGGAAACCGACATGGGCCAATCACATCAATGCAGGCAGAGGCCTGATATAAAAAAAAAATTAATAAGGTGATTATAGGGGTGTAAACAGGACTGCGTAAATGAATTTTCTAAGTATTTTAGTTAATTACTTGAACATTAATCAAAATTTAGAGTTGGAAGTAGTTCTGCTCTGCTACTTTTAAGCTCAATGATCCCGGGAGGCCATTTTTGTTTTTAAGTCTCATTGAATTCATCACTATATAGTTCTTGTTCCATATACTTTAGCTTTTTTATAAAGCACAGCAAGAAAAGATAATGTATATCAATATATCATCTAAGTCATTTATCAAGGAGTGCAGAATACATCTCTAGTATAGATGACAGATGTCCATGCATTCTCTAATGGACAATCCAATCTTGTGCTAGTTTAGAGTAATTATTAAAAACTATATGATTTCCTAAAAATTCTTTGTTACATTAAACAAGAATATATATCTTTTTAACACAGTGATTTTAATTTTACCTAGAACAACCATGACTGTCTTATACTAGTTGAAGAAGTCTTTACATCTCCACCATCTTCAAGATGAGTATCTACAACTTTTACTCATATTGCTCACTTGTGGTACTCTTTAACATAGTGGTCCTCAGAGCCCCTACAACAATTAACTTCAGGAATAGAAGTAGTGCTCCAATTACCTTGATTCTCAAATAGTATCTGAATTCATCACCTTAAGTATTTATCATTTCATTTAGATAGATATGCAAATAACCCCGATTTGATCATTATATAATACATACATGTATCAGAACATTATCTTATAGCCAATAAATATGTACAATTATGATGTGTGAATCATAAATAATTAAAAACGCTCCACGCAATTAATTTTGGAGTCTATGAAGTCCTTACAACTACCCTTTCCAATATTAATTCCAAACTTTAACTTGAACTCTATTAAATTTTTTCCTATTGGCTTCAATATTATTACAGTTAAGACATCAATAGCTATATTTTACTATAAAGAGCTATTCTTTCCAGGACAGTAAAATCTTTTATTTTAATAGCTATGTTTATATGCCTTAACTTGCAAATCATTGGCAAGATATATTTGGTAAAAGCAGTCCAAAGGAGATTCATGTGACACTCAACTAGCTATCATGTAACACTGACAAAAAGTCATTTTATATTACTCTTTGTGTAGGGTGTTCTGCTACCCAGGCATCTTTAAATTACTATATAAAATGCTATAAGACAAATTCAACATTTTATCCATAAACTTACTACAAAAGACATTGTCAGGCTACACTGTGAATATGGCATTTTCTTATCTATCAAACTCATAATATGATCAAAAAAGAAAAGGAAGTTTTATTCATTGGTTGATTTGATAACACCACAATGTCATAGACAGAACGAGTGACACTACTAGATACTATGTAAATGTAAGAATGCATAGATTCTTAAGCTGTAGTAGAAGTATAACATGGGACAAACATATATATGGATTTTTCCAAAATTTTAATTTAAAACAAGAGGGTGTTATCTAACAAAAGCAATCAATGTAACCTGGTTCTCTTTACCCTCAATGAATCCCCAACAATAAAAAAAGATATTTTTAGTAGAATTTACAGGTATTCTAGGGGAAAAAATTATTATTAAAGATAGCATGGCATACTTTATATATATCTATACCCATTGCCTACAATATTATCAATTATCAATATCATAATACCATAAGTGGCTGATATAGATAGATAGATAGATAGATAGATAATAGAATGTTCACCAGTGGAAACTCTCTGAAACTATACTATCAAATCAAATTTCTTGGAATTCCTAAAATGATCTTTCATATTAGGGCAGGAAACCTTACTGTTAAACCACTATTGAACAAATGGCTAACAAGAAGTTTATAGTTTAAACCAAGGATTAAGATTCTATTCTTACTTTGATACATTGTGATACATGCAACCAAATAACAACTATTCATTATATGCTATCTCTGGCGAAGGCATTCTACTTGATGTTGTATTATTTATAGACTATGATGTTAAGGTTTATTTGAGGTTTACTGGAGCTTTGTCATCCCAAGAAGAGGATTCTGATTTTGGTAGGTCTCTATTTCTCAATTACTTTAAGACACCAAACATCATGTGAATAATCAGCATAAGATAAAAACACTTTTCCATCTCAATGACATTTTAAAACTTATGATTTTATGATTAGGAAAAGACTAGAACAATTATTGATGTACATTATAAAAAGAGGTTACTATTTTTAATTCATTGTTATAAACTTATGCAAAAGAGCTAATAATATGGCCCAAAATTATTCACTTGTGCTTGTGTAAACCCTTTGGGTCTTGAGACTTATTTAATGACTGGTTGGAGATGATAATTTAACTGTCTTGGGATATGTGCACTACATAGTTTAGCTGTACAATTTGATCAGTGTTTGTTCATTTTATGGGATGTAATATATTTCACTTGGTTTGATTTATTGTTTCAGAAGAAAATTAAATTTAACACGTTTACTTGCTAACTGAATTGTAAATGAATTATATTAAAAGCTCCACTGGGTAAAGGCCTAGACAAAATACATATGGTCAATAACCATTTTGTGTGAAATAATCATATAAAAAAGCATACTTTAGTGGACTACTCTAGCTTACATATTTCTTCATAAATCAACTTTATTAAAAGGATAAAAACTGAGCAGAAATTTATTTGAAGCACTTCAGCTCTAATGGCCTTGTAAATTATGTTGACTGTACCCATTATATTAACCTCATTTAGTTTGTGCAGGAAAAAAATGTCAAATTTAATTTGAAGTTTATTATTATTTTAAATTATACAATCCTTAATTGTATATTTATAGTTTGTTGTTTGATCAGTTTTGGAAGGAACTTCCTCAAGAAGTAAAATTTCACCTTCAGCTATGTATTACATTTGACTGTTCAAGCATTGAATCCAATTTTTATCATTTTAAGTATAATAATATATGTTAGCTCTTATAGTTTTAGTTTTTATTATTTTACTGTATATATTTAAAATATAGGCCATGATATTATGCTATGCATAGACAGAATGATTATTACACTAAAGGAAGCTATACTGTTTATTACCTGCCATAGTTACAATTTTGTGTGTAGAAACAACACCTAAAACACTCTTCCTTAATAAATGTTCTTTATACCATACAATGTGAACTGTAATCATCATGATAAACATCATATTTCTAGACTCATTCATTTTGCATAGCTGCAAGTTTGTATCTTTTGACCTACTGCTCCCCATTTCCTCCAGATATTTAAAAAAGAATTAGTACAAATCTTTATTAAAATCTTCCACAAAATAGAAGTAGAGGGAGTACTTCCAAAGCCTTTTTATTCACCCAGCATTACTGTGAGTAACAAAGCTGGACAGATACTGCAAGGAAAAAAATAAATAAATTCCACAGCATACCTAGGAAGAACATACATGTAAACACTATTCAGCAAAATATTAGTAAAACAATTCACCACCCCCTCAAGAAGATAATAAACCATGACCAAGTGGGATTGTTCACAGGATGCAAGGTTTGTTTAATATATTCAAATCATTCAATGTAACATAAGACGTTCACAGAAGGAAAGATTAAAAAACATATGATCATCTCAATAGATGCAGAAAAAGCATGTTAAATATCCTTTTCAGGTTAAAATGTTACAACAAAATTAGTATACAAGGAAATTTTTCTCAATGTAATAAAGGCTATTTATGAAAACCCCAAACTAATATGATGATCAGGAGGTGAATACTGAAAGCTTTTCCTCTACGTTCTTGTACAAGGCAAGGATGCCCACTCTCATCACTTCTATTCAACATAATATAGGAAATACTAACAAGAACAATTATACAAGAAAAAGAAACAAATGAGCTACAAATCTGAAAGAAAGAAAATTATCCCCGTTCGCAGATGAGATTATCCTGTGTGGAAAACACTACTCTGTATACACATACATACATACACACATACACACACACACACACACGCTCTGTTAGAATAAATGAATTTAGTAAAGTAACAATATACAAAATCAATATAAAAATCAGTTGCATTTCTTTTTTTGATTTCAATAGATTTAGGCAATAAAAGTGGTTTTTTGATATGTAGATGAAGTACATATGTAGGTGAAGTCAGGGCTGTTAGTGTACTTTTCACCCAAATAGTATACATTGTACCTGATAAGAAATTTTCGATACGCCCATTCTGTGAGGGCCTCCCCTCTTCTGAGTCTCGGAAGTCCATTGTACTACTCTGTGTGACCATGTGTACCATCAATTATTCTTTATGCAAATAAGGATCTATTTAAAAAGAAATCAATGAAATCATCCCATTTGTGATAGTATCAAAAAGAATAAAATGTTTAGGAATCAATTTAACAAAGGAAGTGAAAGATCTGCGTATTGAAAATTATAAAACATTGATGAAAGAAATTGAAAAAGAAAAAATAAATGGAACGATATATCATGTATACAGATTAGAAGAATTCATATTATTAAAATGTCCACACTACCCAAAGTGGTATAGATGTGTCCATTGTTATCCACAGGGGATTATTTCTAGGACACCTGTGTATATCAAAGTTCAAAGGTGCTCAATCCCCTTTTACAAAATGGCATAAGGTTATGGTAAATATGCTTATGCACATGCTCCAATATATTTTAAATCATCTACTTATAATACCTAATATAATATACATTTCATATAAATAGTTGTTACACTGCACTGCTTTTTCTCCTAAATATTTTTTATTCATGCTTGCTTGAATCTGAGGCTGTAGAACCCACATGTATGAATAGCCAACTATATAGATTCAAATGCATTTCCCATAAAAATCCCACAGGTATTTTTCAGAGGAGTCTTTCTAAAAGTTCTAAAATTCATATAAAACCACAAATGAGCCCAAATAGCCAGGCAGAGCAATCTTGAGAAAGAAAAAGTTGGAGATACACAGTTCTTTATTTCAAATTATATTATCAACTGTAGTAATAAAAACAGTATGGTACTGGCATCAAAAGAGATACATAAACCAATGGAACAGAATAGAGGGCCCCCCAAAAACCTAGGTATATACAATCAACTAATTTTGGACAAAGTCACCAAGAAGACACATGAGGAAAGGACAGTTTCTTCAACAAATGGTGTTGTCAAAAACAAACTCTTATCTTACACCATACACAAAAACAACTGAAAATCGAATAAAGACCTAAACATAAGAACCGAAACAGTAAAACTCCTAGATGAAAATATACGGAGAAAACTCCTTCATAATAATATTACATCAAAATCTCAGGAAACAAAGGCAAAAACGAAACAAGTGGAACCACACCAAACTTAAAAGCTTCCACATAGCAAAAGAAACAGTCAACAACAAAACCAATGCAGCTTATAGATTGTGAGGAAGTATTTGCAAGGCATATATCTGTTAAGGGGTTAATATCCAAAATACATAAGGAACTCACCAAACTCAATAGCAAAAAGATAAATAGCCCAATTTAAAAAGTAAGCAAACCACCTGCATAGACATATTTTTCCAAAGAAGGCATGCAAATTGCCAGCGAGAATATGAAAAGGGGCTCAACTTCAGAAGTCACGAGGAAAATGCAAATATCATCCATTTAGCACTTGTTAGGATGGGTATTATCAAAAAGACAAAGAGTGAGTTTTAGAGAGAGTATGGAGAAAAGTCAGATACTGTTGTTTGGGATATTAACGTTTACAGTTATGAAAAACAGTATGCTGTTTCATTAAAATATTAAAAATAGAATTGCCATAAAACCAACAATACTTCTGCTGGGTATATAACCAAAGGAAATGAAGTTGGAAGCTCCTACAAATAGCTGTGCTTGGATGTTCATGGCAGCATTATTCATAGTAGCCAAGATATGGAAACAACTTAAGTGTCCATTGATATGTAAAGAAAGAAATTGTGATAGACATGCAATGGAATAGTTCGGCCTTTAAGAAGAGATAGTCCCATTTGTGAAAACACAGATGAAGGGGGAGGACATCATGCTAAGTGTTGTACTCAGTACTTTTATGAAACCAATTTATAATCACTCACACTTTCTTATGAAAGATTGATCACAACTATAGCCTGGGATGAAGGGGAGAAGTAGAGGGGGAGGGGAGGGGAGAGGGCAGGTTCGATAGAGGGAGGGTAAAGGTGGGACCACACCTATGGAGCATATTGTAAGGGTACAAGTCAGACCTACCAAGTATAGAACATAAATGTCTTAACACAATAATTAAGTAAATGAGGTGAAAGCTATATTAATTAGTTTGGTGTAACCATTCCAAATTGTAGATTTAAAAAATTAACACACTGTACCCCACGAAAGCATAAATGTATTCATGATCTATGTGTACATGACTTAATAAAAGGAAAAAAAAAGACAGAAAGAGAAATGCTGGATGATCTCACTTAGATGTGGAATCTGAAAGAAAGTCGAATGCCTAAATAGAGGAAGAATGGTGGTTACCAAGGGCAGAGGGGTAGGAAACGAGAAGTAGGTTAAAGGATACAGACTTGCAGTAAGGTAGGATGAACACGTATAGAGATCTAAGGCACAGCTAACCCTTTTATTTCTTTTTAATTTACAAATAATAATTATGTCTAGTTTTGAGGTAGGATGTGATATTTTAATCCATGTATACCTTACAGGAAAACGCAATCAAGCTACTTAACATCTGTCACCTCACCAACTTAATCCTTTTAAATTATAATCTAAAATATATCTGATCAAGGGATGTATAGCCATTTTTTCTTTTTCAAGTTTTCAGGAGAAAACTGGTGGTTATCTCAACATAGGGAGGAATTTATCTAAGAAGAGAGGCAAGCAGACAGAACCACAGGTCAGATGGTACTGGAACTGACCACCTCCTACAAGAATGATGATACAAAGTAGAGATGAAGTTACTTAATTGTGTTACTTTGGTAAAAATGTTTCACCATGGTTTCAGCCGGCTCAGGCTCCAATTTTTAATCCACACCTGGTTCCCTGGAGAGTGGGGATGGACTGGGGGTGATAAACAAACAGGATGTCTATCATTCACCCATTCTGAAATCCTTTTTCATTATTTTTCCTAGTGACATTAGTTGGTTAGTAAGTTTTGTTTCTTCCACTTCTCTCAGGGTCTCTGGTAAATTTCTTAAAATGAGAGGGATCCTGCTATATAGTATTTTATAGGCTGAGCACCCCCCCTTTTTTTTAGTTTTTTGAACCAGGTTACATTGATTGCATGGCCACTTTTTAAACATTTCTACATTATTTTTAGACATATATTAAATCTGATAATTGTGAAAATAATTTTCTCTATTTGTTTATTCAACACTGATGTTCCAAGATAGTGAATTTAGGATGGATTTAAGTAGTTCCTATAATAGAAAAGCATTAAAAAATCCCTATGGAGGCAAACAATGTAAATTGAATAATATGTCCGCATAAAAGAAACTGCTTATTTGGATAGAGGCTAAGTTACAAATAACAGTAAAAGAAAATATAAGTAATTTACTTTTATTTATTTATTTATTTATTTATTTTTAGAGACAGAGTTTCACTTTATCCCCCTTGGTAGAGTGCTGTGGTGTCACAGCTCACAACAGCCTCCAACTCCTGGGCTTAGGCATTTCTCTTGCCTCAGCTTACCCAGGAGCTGGGACCACGGGCGCCTGCCACAACACCCAGCTATTTTTTTGTTGCAGTTTTCCGGGGGCTGGGTTTGAACCCACCACCCTCAGTATATGGGGCTGGTGTCCTACCCACTGAGCCAGAGGTGCCACCCCCGAAGAATATGTAATTTAAATTATCTGACATAAGAACACAACAATGTATCCTGTCTGTAGCCAATTTTGTTCAGTATTTCTCAAGTATTTAATAGGCTTGGTATAATGCCCTAAAAATGCATTGTCTTCTAAGAGTCCATATTGGTCCACCTTCAATCCTTAAAAAAGAAAATAGAAAAATAACAATAGAGAACCTTGATAGACACTTAGTTGTAAGTTTATATTTGACTCATAAAAATAGATGTGACAACTATCGAGTTATTCCTTCAGATAAGAAAAAGTCTAAAGAATGCTAATGACTTTGATGACTTAGTCTTCTTGTTTCAATACTTTCCTTATAAATGAGTATCATATTTTATTTACTTAATGTGTTTAATTTACTCTTCTTTAATATTAAAACACTTAACCAGGCCCGGCACCCGTAGCACAGTGGTTATGGCGCCAGCCACATACACGGATGGTGATGGGCTTGAACCTGGCCCAGGCCAGCTAAACAACTGCAACAAAAAAATAGCCAGGCACTGCAGCGGACGCCTATAGTCCCAGGTACTCAAGAGGCAGAGGCAAGAGAATCGCTTAAGCCCAAGAGTTGGAGGCTGCTGCAAACTGTGACATCATGGCCCTCTACCCAGGATGGCATAGTGAGACCGTCTCAAAACACACACACACACACACACACACAAACACTTAACCAAATTAAATATATACAAATTTAGAAAAACATATGCTATATAGTATGACACAATAGAATTAATTTATGTCCAATGAGACAGAGTCTCACTTTGTCACCTTGGTAGAGTGCTGTGGCATCATAGCTCACAGCAACCTCAAATTCCTGGGCTTAAGTGATTCTCTTGCCTCAGCCTCCCAAGCAGCTGGGACTACAGGCACCTGCCACAATACCCAGCTATTTTAGCTATTTTTTTTTTTTTTGGTTGTAGTTGTTGTTGTTGTTTGGCAGGCCTGGGCTGGATTCAAACCTGCCAGCTCCAGTGTATCTGGCCAGTGCCCTAGCTGCCGAGCTACAGATCTTTCTTCTACATTATTTATCTCTTTAAACCAGCATGGGATTTCTTGATAGATTACATTTGAGAATAACACTGATTTGATAATCAAAAAAAAAAAGGAGTCACTATTTCCTTCAAACATTTTTGAAAGAATCTCAGGTCTTTTAATATAGGTTTTTTTTTTTTTTACTTTTGTTTTTTAGTTTTTTTTTTTTTTATTAAGTCACATACACATAAATCATGAATACATTTGTGCATATGTGGGGTACAATGTGTTGATTTTTTTAATACAATTTGACATGCTTACATTAAACTAATTAATATAGCTTTCACCTCATTTACTTGATTATTGTGTTAAGACATTTATGTTCTACACTTGATAGGTTTGACTTACAATATGCTTCATAGGTGTGGTCTCGCCATTTATGCTCCCTCTATCAAACCTCACCCCTCCCCACCCTTCCCACTCCATTTCTCTCCTTCATTGTGAGTTATAGTTGTGATCTATCTTTCATAAGGAAGTGTGAGTAAATATAAGTTGTTTTCATGGAAGTACTAAAAATCACTTTGCAAAAAAGATAATTGCACCAGATTATTCATTGCAGCTCAATTCATAATAGCCAAGTCATGGAAGAAGCCCAAGTGACCATCAACCCATGAATGGATTAATAAATTGTGGTATATGTATACCGTGGAATACTATGCAGCCTTAAAAAGATGGAGACTTTACCTCTTTTATGTTTACATGGAGGGACCTGGAACATATTTTCCTGAGTAAAATATCTCAAGAATGGAGGAAAAAATATCCAATGTACTCAGTACTTCTATGAACACAACTTAATATAGTTTTTTAAAAGATATTTCCACTTTGATTTGCATGAGTGTATGCATATGAGTCTAAGTGTGTGTGTTTATGTATAAGCTAGGGTTATATGGTAGTATATAATAGAATCTACCTGGCAGTGAAATTCCAGAGCTTAAAAACAAGCATTATATATCAAGCTCTTGAGGTATTTAGGTAAACAACTACACAGCAAGCACCTGGCCATTGACTGATTGATAACATTTAGTCAGTGAAATAACTAAAAAAGAATAGGGCCAGGCATTCCCAGCCCTGCAAATAGCTTAAGTGAAAACACAGTCGTAAATTAACATATAATATGCTCGAAGCATAATGTGCGTCTGTACAAAATGCAAAAGATTTATTTTTGCCAAAATAATTTTTCCCATTATTTTACGTTAAAATTTGGAGCAAATGCATATTACCATAATTAGTTTAAACCTTGCAGCACTAAGGTTTTCTTTTTTCTCTTATTTCATTTAGTACAGAGACCCAGAGTTATAGAATTACTTGGCTCCAATTTCTTGGCAACATATGTATTCTTTAGTCAAAATTTCATTTCCTTCATTCTTCTGCACACAACACTCACACAGAGAAGCAAACTTATAATGAGAAATTGAAAAATAATCTGAATGCTTAGGGATAATGTGTATTTGGTTTATATAAACCTTTAAGAGCATAGTTGTGTCAGTATTATCTGAATCTTTGCAAAGTTTATTTCAAGCTATTATCTTTGGCACTCATGTCCCAACTTAGCTTTATTATTATTTTTTAACTCATAGGAATATGTGGATGCAATGGAAGATAAGTTGCAGAGAGAGATAATAAGTGAACATATAATTTCAGGGCCATTACTATGATAATCATGACAGAGGATGCATGAGAGTCATCCTGTTTCCTGATATGTGCACTTATGGTTAGTGATTATGAATCAGTTTCTTTTCTACCTTGTCCAGTTGAGTAACTGTATATGTAGGGAATTGAATCAAATTATTATACTCCTAGAAATGTAGCCTCCTCCCCTTATAAAGATGCATCAATTAAAGCATTTTTTAACCATTCTTTTTTTTTTTTTTTTTTTTTTTTTAGACCGGCACTTTCTCGCCCTCGGTAGAGTGCTGTGACATCATAGCTCACAACAACCTCAAACTCTTGGGCTCCCGGGATTCTCTCGCCTCAGCCTCCCAAGTAGCTGGGACTATAGATGCTGCCACAACATCTGGCTATTTTTAGAGACGAGGTCTCACTCCAGCTCAGGCTGGTCTCAAACCTGTGAGCTCAAGCAACCTGCGCACCTTGGCCTCCCAGACTGTTAGGATTACAGGCATGAGCCTCTGTGCCTAGCATATCCATTCATTTGTTGAGGGACACTTAGCTTGATCCCAAATCTTGGCTATTGTGAATACTATGCCAATAAACATGGAGTGAAAATATCTTTTCTAAATGCTTAATTCCTTTCTTTTGGATACATACCTAAAAGTGGATTGCTGGGTCATATAGTAGTTCTATTTTTAGTTTTTTGAGGAACCTCCATACTTTTCTTCATAGTAGTTGTACTGTTTTACATTTCCACAAATAAGTATAAGGATTCCCCTTTTTCCTCATCCTCATCCACACTTTAAATGTGGAAGTTAACTATTTACACTCTAGTCTAAATTAGAATATAAATATAGAAGGTGCCAAAGGAAAAAAAAACTGTATTAAAATTGTAATACTCAATATATACTGATAACAAAAGATAAATACAAATGACATATGAACATCTCTTATAATTACAGAAGTTAAACGTGACTTGAATATTACAAATTTAATACAGATTATTACTTTCTTAAATATGTCTACTTTTTTGGCAACCTCTATAATTTTAGCTAGGTGAATTATTTACTAAAAGCAATTTTTTTCTATATTTGCCATATACTTGAAAGAGAAATCAGGTATAAATCATTTAAAGGGATGAAATTCAGAACTTTCACTTAATAACTTTATGTAAAATAACATTTCCATTGATAATGAAACTCAGAACAAGTACAAAACAGTAAACAAGTAACATTTAATCTTTGTTCTTTCTTTTATTAAAGAAGGTTGGAAAACCAGAGCTAGTCAGTCCTACCAGTAATAGCAGAAATATATACCTAGTGGGATTTGCTAAAACACATTACCAAGTCCTGATAAAAGTTCTTATCTGGGAACAGAATAAAACTTTCCTATTTTATAGGCTAAAATTATTATTATTAAAATAATAAATGACACCAGAATATTCTTCAGTGTTGTCACTTTTCAATATGAAAAACAATATGATGTTCTCATTTCATAAAACTAGTTTAAAATTAGAAAATGTACAGACACTGTAACATTATACTCAGAACAGGTACAGAATCTTTTTGTACATTCCACGTGTAAGGGAGATCATACAATATTTTTCTTTTCATATCTGGCTTATTTAACTTAGCAAGTGGCAAGTTGCTGTGTACCTAAAGAGAAAATAAAATAGCAGTTACAGGCCTGGGATGGACAGAGGAAGTGGGGAGATGTTGGTCAACAGATACAAAGTAGCAAATATATATAATAAGTCAGAAAACCTAAGGTACAACATGAGAATTATAGTTCATAATAATTAATGTATTATATTTAGGATTTTTACTACATGCGTAGATTATGGATGATAGCTGCTCTCAGAGGAGAGTGGTCTTGGGAATGAATAATAATGTAATATGATAGATAGATATTAATTTGTTCCATTTTAATGCATATGTAGATTAGAGCATCATGTTTTATACATTATGCACAATAAAATTTATTTTTTAAAAAGGAAGGGTTACAAAAAATCTATAGATTTATTAAAGTAAACTATACAACAAAGTACTGGATTTTGTCAAATGATTTTTCTGTATCTATTAAGATGATCATATGATCTTCGTTTTTGCTTTTGTTTAGCCAGTGAGTCAAGTTCATTAATTTATGGAACTATTCTTCCATCCTTGTGATGAAGCCCACTTGATCCTGGTAGATCATTTTTGTGATCTGCTATTGAATTCAGTTTGCTAGTATTTTATTGACAATATTTGCATCTATACTCATAAAAGACATTGGTGTATATATATATATGTATATATATAATTTTTTAAATTTTTTATTGTGTCGTTTCCTGGCTTTGGGATGAAGGTGACACTGGATTCATAGAGTAAGTTGGGGAGGATCCTTTCCTTATTGTTATTATAGAATAATTTCTACAGTATGAGTACCAATTCTTCTTTGTAGATTGTGTATCATCTAGTTTGGGGTATTTTTTTTTTGTAAGATTTTTTTTCTATTATTTCAATCTTGTGGGTTGTTATTGGTCCCCTCAGGAATTCTATTTCTTCCTGGCTGAAGTTATCCAAATTGGGCAAAAGGAGGTCAAACTATGATAATATGGTCTTTTATCTACAAACCCCAAAAGATGCCACCAAGAGACTCCTGAAATTCATATATAAATTAAGCAAAGTCTCAGGTCATCCTATCAATGTACACAAACAGTAGCCTTTCTATACACCAATAACAGTGAAGCTGAGCATCAAATCAAAGCCTTGGTATCATTCAGAATAACTACAATGAAAATAAAATACCTAGAAATATACTTAACCGAGGTGAATGATCCTCACAAAGAGAACTACCAAACACCGGAGAAAGAAATACAAGGATACAAACAAATGGAAAACCATGAAATGCTCACCGATTAGGAGAATCAACATTGTTAAAATGTTCATGCTACCTAAAGTGATTTATAGATTCAATGTAGTCCTTATCAATACCAATACAGTATTTCACAGACCTAGCAAAAAGTAATTCTGTGTTTCATTTGGAACCAAAAAAGAACTTAAATAGCCAAAGTGATCTTGTGCAAAAGAAACAAATCTGGAGGCATCACAATACCAGACTTCAAATTATACTATAAGTCTATAGTAACCATAGCAGCCAGTATTGGCACAAAAACAGAGATGTAGACTGATGGAATAAAACAAAAAATCAGATATAAGACCATCCTTATACATCCAACTAATCTTTGACAAAGCAGACAAAAATACACACTGGGGAAAAGAATCACTCTTAAATAAATGATGCTGAAAAAAGTGGATAGCCACATGCAGAAGAATGAAATAGTATCCATATTCCCCAACACTCACAAAAGTTAATTCAAGATGGATAAATGACTTAAATTTAAGGCACAAAATTATAGACTTCTGTAAGAAAATATTTGAAACACTATTCTAGATATAAAGCAAAGAATTTATGAAGACAACCCCAATGACAATTACAGCAACAACAAAAATAAATGGGAGTTGATTAATGTTTAAAGCTTCTGCCCAGCCATGAAAGAATCAACAGAGCAAATAGACAACATACAGAATTAAAGTACATATCTCCAGGCTATCTACCCAATAAATGGGTAATAATCAGAATCAACAAAGAACTAAGCAAATCAGTAAGAAAAAAAAATCAAAACCCCTCAAAAAGTGGGTAAAAGACATCAACAGAATCTTCTCAAAAGAAAATAGAAAAATGGCAAATAAATATATAAAAAATGCTCGATTTCACTAATAATCAATTAAAACCACAATGAGATATCACCTTTCCCTGATCAGCATGGCTTATATTAAAAAGTTCAAAACAATAGATTCTGACATGGATGCAGAGAAAAAGGAATACTTATATGCTATTGGTGGGACTGCAAATTAGTACAAGTTCTATGGAGATACCTGAAGGAACTAAAGTCAACCTACCATTTAATCTAGCAATCCAACTACTGGGTATTTACCCAAAAGAAAAGAAATCATTTTATCAAAAATACACCTTTACTTGAATGTTTATTACCACACAATTCAAAATTGCAACTATGTCAAATCAATTCAAATGCCCATCAATTCATGATTGAATTAACAAAATTGGTATATGTATACCATGGAGTACTACTCAGCCAGGAAGAAGGATAACTTATTGTCTTTTGCAACAAGTATGATAGAACATGAGACCATTATCCTAAGTGAAGTATCCACAAATGGAAAAACAAGCACCATGTGTATTAAATTAGAATTAACCTATGAGCACCCCTGTGCATAGGGGGAAGTAAAACTCAATGGAAATCAAACAAGAAAATGGGGGAGGAGGTGATAAGTGAAAATCTACTTAGCAGGTATAGTTAACACTATCTGGATGACAGACACACTTAGAACCATGACTGAAGCACTATAAAAGTAATCCATGTAACCAAGAATACTTGTACCCCTGTGATACTTTGAAATAAAAATAATAAAAGAAAATTAAACTACATGAGAAAGTATAAGGATTATTTGGAGAAAGTTTAAGTTTGTATAAATAAATAAATGCATGAAGAAAAGAAGGGACATACAGTTAACATGATAGTTTGAAGTTACTCTGTACATTCCAATAATTTCAATCAAGATATAGAAGGTCCTCACCTTAAAATAGATCAACTTATGCTTTTCAACTTTACCATAATTAAACAGTGATATGCATTCAGCAAGAAGATTACTGAAAGGAAAAGAATACAGATAGTCAAAACTTATTTTAAATAAGTGGCTTGCCTTTATAGATTTCATAACATACATAGTGTGACATAATAATCAGTTTAATGATATAGAACAGATATTTTGAAAGCATACCCTTTTCCTTAGGCACATTTAGTACACAATAAAGGTAGCGTGTCATATCTGAGGAGAAAGTATAGATGAGCTAATTAATTAAAACTTTTGACTGTGGAAACCCAAGGCCACAACAAAACTATTTTCAGATAATGACTCTGGGAATAAGTAAAAGCTTTAAAAATACAACATTAAAATATAGAAGGCTATTTTAACAATGTTAAGGTGAAGTAAAACCTGGAAGCTATAAAAGATTGACCAATTTAATAACAGAAAATTAAAATATTTCCTATGGTGAAAGACACCAATAAACAGTAATATATGATGGACTGAGGAATCGTACTGATAATAGAGGATTAATAACAGCCTCACTATGATAAAATTCTACAATTAACATGAAAATGTAACATCATATATTAAAAGTATTGGAATGTAACCCCGTCATAAATCAAGGAGCTTCTGTGTACTTAAACACACACAGATACACACACATGCACAGACACACACACACTCATCATTGAGGTGGTTTCACCAAGGCTTGGAGTTTACAGTCAGTAGGAAAGACAGGCCTATGCTAGTAGATTTCAGCCTGAGAAGAGGAGGTATTTGAGAGAAGGTGAAATTTCACAATCAAGAAGAGTCAGAAGGTGTGTCATAATCTTAGTTATTTAATATTTAGCATACTAGTTTTAAACTTTGTCCAGCAACTGAGAAAGACGACGAAGAAATTTTAAAAATGCAAATGGGTAAGTTGAACATCCAATAATTAAAATAGAAATGAGATGCTGCATAATGTCTTTCCTTTTATCTGCCCATTCCAAGATTTTACTAATCTCTAGTCAAAAAAAAAAAAAGTTGAGGGTGTTCAGCTTGCCACCTGGGTGAAGGGCTCCAATATAACTTGAACTTTACCTTAGAAATGAAAACAATGTAACCTAAACATTTGTACCCTCATATTAATCTGAAATTTTAAAAAATAAAGTATAAAAAAGTTGCTTTCCAAATATGAAACATTTAAAGAAATATCATAGTTATATTAGTGACCATATTTATTGTTTATAAATGTGTGTGTGCCATCCCTATTTTTCTTTTCTTTCTTAGTTGAAAACAAACTAAGTTTTCCCATTCCCATATCTCAATTTAAGGAACTTCTTTTACAATTGTACTTATTCAATGGAATTCTACCCGCTACTAAGTCATAGTTTTAATGATATGGAAAAGCTTTGACTTGCTTGAATCTATCAGATTTCCAAGTGTTCAGACACTTAGTAGAACATTTCTGAAAGCTATGCTTGGAGTCTGCTTTTTTCAACACTGGGTCTGAGAGTACTTGAATATATTTTTCTGTAGACATCAGTCAATATTCTTTTGAACATGTATTTTTGCAGAGTGCTATGCTATTTTGTAGAGTATATGCCAAAGTTTAGGAACAATGAATAAAACATTAGTTTTCCCGTGTCTTGAGTATTAGCTCGAGTATTTTCAATCTGAATTTAAAATGTACTAACTTTGTCATCATCACTCATAGGCTTCTTGATTAACCTGATAATATTCTCTAATTTAGAAATTAATGCTTCTTTCCCTATCACTTAAAAAATCTGATCCAGTACTTAGAGCATGAGATGTTCTTCAAATCAAGTCTCATTTTTGAGAGTGTGATAAATAATTTAAGAAAAACTTTCTGCTATACAATAGGAAGCTGAAGCTCACTATGTTTAACCCGGTTCAAGGTCACAAAATGAGAGATCTGGGTTGGAAACCCAGGAGTCTATTTTTTTCCACCTTAATCAGAATATCACTTGCTAGTTGTATGACCTTGGGCGGTATTCTTAACCCACAGGAGAGTGGTGAAGTTTAAATTGGAAAACAGAATAGTAGTTCCTTGTATGTAATTTAGGTTTGATAAAATTAATTAAATATCAAATTTATTCTCCTTCACATACTTCTGTAGGAAGACAAATACTATATGCTCTTGTTATTTTTCTACATACTTTATTCTCCTTCAACTAGTTATCAATTAGAAATAATTGTCTTGGCTCAGCGCCTGTGGCTCAAGTGGCTAAGGCACCAGCCACATACACCTAAGGTAGTGGGTTCAAATCCAACCTGGGCCCACCAAACAACAATAACGGCTGCAACCAAAAAAAGTAGCCAGGCGTTGTGGCGGGCGCCTGTGGTCCCAGCTACTTGGGAGGCTGAGGCAGGAGACTCGCTTGAGCCCAGGAGTTGGAGGTTGCTGTGAGCTGTGATGCCACGGCACTCTACCCAGGGGGACAGCTTGAGGCTCTGTCTCAAAAAAAAAAGAAAGAAAGAAATATTTGTCTTACTCTATATTCACAGATATAGACCACCAAAGGGACCTTCAGCAGCCATAATTATCTCTTCATTTATTCATTTATTGATTTAATGAATATTGAGTATCTACGAATTGTCAGTGGGAAAACAATTTAAAGAAAGTTCATGCCCTTGTGGTGCTTATATTCCTATAGTGAGAGAATTAATAAATGAATAAATAAATAAATAAGGACAGGTTGTGACAAGTGATAGAAGGGAAATAAATCAATATGAAATAAAGGAAAGAGAAAGGGAGCAAGCTTCTTAAAATATGACGACAAATATATTTCTGAAGAAGTGCTATGTGAACTAAGACCTAACAGATAAGAATGCATCTGTAATGCAAAACATAGAAAGTGTATTCCAGGTGAAAAGAGCAGCAACTGTAAAGATCAAGAGATGTAAAAGGGCCTATGGTATTTGAGATACAAAATAAAACAAGGCCAATACATTGGAAAGGTAGTGGGAAAGAAGAAAGAGAGATGCTACTAAATTGCTTTTAGCTAAGAGCGGAAGAGTGAGGTACATAGTACTTTATAGAGCATGCAGGACTTCACATGGATTCTAAACAACATGAGGAGACTTGGAAGGATTGTAAGGAGTAAGATGTTCCAGGTGAGTTTGTGTTTCTCAAAAGGGAAGTCCGGCTATTATATGCAAAATGGACTGAAAGGCATGAGAACAGTTAGGACGTGAATGTTTTGGTCCCAGGAAGTGAGGATCATGGCCTGAGTGAGGTAGTAATAATGGACATAAAGACAGGTAGGCACATGCAATGCTTTTAGAAGCAGAACTAAAAATAAAAAATAAAAAATAGAAGATAAGAGCAGTGAATGAACTGAAAGAATGTAGAATAAAGAAAAAGCAAGAATGGCTATTATACACAGTGCAAGGGGACATTTCAAAACAACTAAAAGTATAATATAAATGTCTTATCACAACAATAAGTGAGGTGATAGTTATGTTAATTAGTTTGATTTAAGCATTCCACATTGTATATCAAATTATCATATTGGACCCCATAAATGTATACAGTTACGATTTAATAAAAATTAAGTATTAAAAAAAACAAGAATGACCCTCGTGTTTACAGCCTGACACAATGCATGATTGTTGTTACCATCTTCTGTAATGGAGATAAGTGGGACACTGATTCTGAAGGGAATTGAGAACTCTATTTTGGGTGTAACAAATTTGAGAGATCTCTAAATGGAGAAATCTAATCAGCTGTTCGGATCTGTGGCGAGCAATCTCAGCTGTAGGTATTTGGAAATCATTCATATTTAGATGAGAGAGAGAGAGAGAGGAAAAAAGGAAAAAGGAAAGAGAAAAACTCAGTGAAATAACATCACATAGGGAAAGGGTGCGTGCAGCTTAAGAAGATCCAGATCCAACATCTAAGGCTTTCCAACATTTCCTATCATTTACATAGAGCCAGAAAGAAAACCTGGGAAAGTTTGGCTAGATAGGTATAAAACCTGAAAAATGAAGTGTCAAAGAATCTGGGGGGGGGGGAGCAGTTAAAGAATGAAAAACATGCTATTGGGAGCTACAAGAGTAAGATGAAAATAGAAAAAAAAAAATCCAGTAGGGTTAGCAACACTAACCATTAGTGGAGCAGACAGAGAAAAGTCATTTCTCCTATCTAGTGTTACCTAGGGTAGCCTGACATACTTATTGCTGGGGTCCTGGCTCCAGGGGAAGGGTCCATTAAGACCTGTGGATCTGGCTGTGGTTGACTGAAGATATTTAAGGTTAGAAACAACGAGAGAGAAAGACAACACACACAGAATAGAATTTTCAAAGGTGGGAACTCGGGGGACCACTGCCCATTTCCTGGGTTCTGATGATGGCCCTGAATGTTTGTTCCACTCAGCTTTTATTAAAGGCTATTTGCTCATTAGTCCAGAGGGTAAGCTGAGGAAGGGAACAAAGACACCAGCAGTTTCTCTGAGTGAGCCTATCAGCTTCTATTGTTTCTATACTCATTAACTTTAAGGGTCTGAGCAGTCCTGAGAAATCCAGAACCTGAGCCTTGTGTGGTGGCAGCCTTCTCTCTGTGGTCACACACGCAGATTCCTAGTGGCGTGTTAATACATGCTGTGCACCTCTGTGTAAAATTTTGTAATATTTTGTAAATGTACATTTAGCTACAACTTCCCATTTTCCCTATGTATGATGACTTTATGAGTGACCTTTGGGATACCCCATACTGCCACTATGGGTGATTTCATGTTACTAGTGGTTTAACAACATGCTGGCACAATCCCTGAATATCCCACTGTAACTGTGAGTAGGGTTATTGACTCCTTATTCTTCCATCCCCTTCCACTTCCTTGCCAGTTTACTGTGGAGTAAAATGCCACTGACATCAATCTCCCCTGAAGAATCAGTGGAAAGGAGGAATTTTCCTCTCATTGTCACCACAGAGGGTCTTCCTCTGCAGTAAGGGTAGAAAGGCTTCTACCCATATTTCAGGGCTTGAGCTGTTCCCTTGATCTCTGCCCCGGCCAAATACAAATCTCCACAATGGGTATTTGTTTTGACTGTTAACTGGGCAGGTGGCAGCCTAGTTAATGTTTCTTGCTATGCCTTACACACAGTTTCCTCTGTGGCCGTTATTCCTTCAGAGTGCTCACAGACCCAGCAGGGCTGTTAGGAAGCTGTATCCCCTACCAGCCAGGCTTCCAGGAAAAGCAGGAAACTTGCTCAGATGTGAAATTTAGCAGTGGCTGGTTTAAAAGTAAAGAAGCTGACTTTTCTTTGTTCTGCCTCCCTTAGCTTACTTTTTTATTTTCCTCTTTTTCTGAGGGTGTTTTCCCTTACCAAGAATAGGGTCTTAGGTCCCCATTCTGCCTGCACTTACTGTCTTGAAAACATTGACCCCATGTACTCTTTACCCATTTTATTGTCCTCTATGGTACTTAAAATAAGAGAGGCTAGAGATTTGTTTTTATTTATCAACTTTATCTCAACTAGAATATAGCCACCATGAGGGCAGGGATTTTGTTCTGTTCACTGCTGTATTCCCAGCATCTAGACTGGTGCCCGGCACACATTAGGTGCTGAGTAAATATGAGTTGCCTGTAAAGAAGTGTAGGAAAGTAGGGTCATAGAACGCAGCTGAAACATTTGAAGAATTTTATTGTTCAGGGGAGCAGATAAAATGGGCGGAAGAATAAGGAGCCAATAACCCTACTCACAGTTACAATGGAATATTCAGGGATTGTGCCAGCACATTGTTAAACCACTAGTAACACAAAATCACCCATAGTGGCAGTATGGGGTATCCCAAAGGTCACTCATAAAGTCATCATACATAGGGAAAATGGGAAGTTGTAGCTAAATGTACATTTACAAAATATTCATTACAAAATTTTACACAAAGAGGTACACAGCATGTAGTGACCGCTTTGTAAATATTTTGTAAGTAAAGGTAAATTTTCCATTTTCTCTATTTTTGATGACCTTTTGGTGATCTTTGGGACACTCCATATTTGTGGCATAGATATCGGCAAACACTACAAATCAGGGATTTTGTTGTGGCGGTTGTTGCTTGCTTATTTCCTTTCTTTTTCTTTTGGATACCCGGTTTATCAGCACGACACCGGTTGTTTTTAAAATTTTTTCTTTATCTTTAAATTGAGAGCTAGGAAAGCATGTTTGTAGGGTGAGGAAAGATTGATGATTCAATAGGAAACATGTGAAAAGTACAAATGGCAAGATTTGCCTTAATTGGAATGAAAACACTTTAATTGTAACAGGAGGAAAGAACATAACTGTCGATATCTGTGACTTGTAGTAGAAAGATGAGGGAGGTTGTTTTCCAATAAATAAAATCCAGACATCCTGCACAGGAGCATGGAAAAATAACCTAGGGCTCTCTCAGTCCTTATGATGTTCTTTTGTTCCCCTTATACCTCCATTCATGTAGTATTTATCAGTACACACACATCAAATTCTACTCAATATTCACTTCTCCCCTGGCCTCCTTCAGCCTCCCCCACACATTAGATTGTGAGCTCTTAGAACCCAGGAACAGCCATTCACGTCTGACCCCCTACCAAATCCAGCACAGGGCCTTGCATCAAGTAGATTTCAGTATCCCCCAAATTAGGATATCCAATTGTTGTGAAAATGAATCATTTAAGTTATATTTCATGCCTTTTTAACATTATTGATTGCATTGCCCAGAAGGGTTCAGCCATGTAATATGAAAAATAGAGAACTACACGGCTGGATACCTTCTGGACAGCCCTGGCAATTATCACTTATCAGGGTCTTCACGTTTGAGCATTGTAAGTTTTTTGATGCTCTTTCTCTTTTTCACTTGTACCTTTCTCTGTAATTGCTTCATATTTGATTATCTTCCCTTTTGCAAAGATCTAAATTGCATTTTTACCACATTGAAAGTTATTTGTCATCCCCGCATATTATTTGTACTTGTAACTGGGAAGTCTTTATTAGATTGGTGGGTGCCAGGAACTCCAAACTCACATTCAAATGAAATTTTATTAGTACTATCGAAAGCAGATGTATCTTTGTAATTTGAAAATGTATTAAAGTTTCTACTTGTTTATTGTGTTTCATCAGCATGCCTCTGTAGTGCTTCCTCACTACACAGATGTGTGCTTTTTGGTGACTGGTTTTAGTTTTCAGTTAGAATACTATAAAATTTGGGATTAGTTGTAAAAACCTATTTTGCCAACAATTTTTTTTTTTTGGTGAAGTTTGTGTGTGATGGTGTTTTGCTTAGCACTGAACCCCTTCTGATGTTGTGAATGGTACTATTATGATCCCTTTCAGCATAAAATTTCTGTGTTTCAGTCACATCCGGGTCATACACCATTGGGCTGGTCCAGTTGTCCGCTGATTTATTTTCTAGGACTTCAGAGATGGAATCTTTCTAATTATAAACAGTGATTCATTTCCTCTTGAATTGGTGTCAAGTTTCACACATGTAGGTGCCTCACAAACATTTGGAGAAAGTATAAATGCAAGTAAACTCAGAAATTAAATAATATGCCAATTGGGAACAAATCAGTGACAAATAATAGGTCATACATGTTATCTACTTGGTCCATTCATTCTTTGTGTTAGCATCATCCTTAGCTATTTTTAAGATACTAGTATGACTACTTTCACTGATAAAGACAAGGATAAAGGGAAATTAGTGAATTTCACCACAGTCTTTTACCTGTGAGAGGTAGGGTCATGCTTTGCTCAGGTAGGTTTGCCTTAGCAGGCTAAGGTCTTTGATATGTAGTGGGTATATTTTTGTAACATTTGTTTCAAAAAAAGGCTGATCTGCCAGTTGTGGTGGCTCACGCCTATAATTCTAACACTCTGGGACACCAAGATGAGTGGTTTGCCTGAGCTCACGAGTTCAGAGCCAGCCTGAGCCAGAGCAAGACCCCCATCTCTAAAAATAGCCAGGAGTTGTGGTGGGCACCTGCAGTCCTGGCTACTGGGAGGCTGAAGCAAGAGAATCGCTTGAGCCCAAGAGTTTGAGATTGCTGTGCGCTGTGACACCTTGGTACTTTACCAAGGGTGACAAAGTGAGACTCTGTCTCAAAAGAAAAAAAATGCTAATCTTTATATATAGTTTCTGCTTTAAACTAGTTAACACTGAAGGATTTGCCTCAAAACTGTTGTTAATACATCAGGCATATTTCCAAGTCCCAAAACATGTCATAATAACCAATTAGATTTGTTCCGCATGAAATGAGCACCCCTGTCTGGCTCCCTTGTTTATCAACTCTCATTTCTCACACACTGTAAACAGTGAGAGTATAGAAATAGAATATTTTGTGTTAGTAAAGAAGATGGGGGTGGAATTACTTCTGAAACTTACTGCACCTTTTTAGCAGTAGGAAAAAGTCAGTTTGGTAAGGTCAAAAGCAAAGCACAAAAACAGTAGGTGACAATTAAGAAAGCAGAGCTAAATGTCACTGAGTCAAAAAGAAACTAATAGGGGCAGTGTCTATGGCTCAGAGGAGTAGGGTGCCAGCCCCATACGCTGGAGGTGGTGGGTTCAAACCCAGCCCCGGCCAAAAACTGCAAAAAAAAGGAAACCAATAGTTCTTCCTATAGTAGGTGTGTACGGAGAATTGTAAGAAAGTACAAAGTATTGGTGTGCTCTTGGCCAAGGAATGAACAGACACACCAAAATGTCCTGTCCAGCCTCTTGGTTCTATAATTCTGGTTCTGTGCAGGTTCTATTGCATTCCGGTCAGTGGTCTCCCCCCTTGACTGATGAGTTCCCGTTCCATTCTATTCTTCTGGTTTTAGAAGCTATGTACCAAAAAGCTGTGCTAAGAATTTAAGTGGCTGAGAGTAGTTTTTAGATATGAAATATATCTCATCAGGCCCAAACTTAAGAGCAGCTGGCAAAGAGACAATTTTAAAAGAATTGTTTCAGTTTGGAATTGAAAATTTAAAGAGAACTTTCGTGTAGATTAGATGCACAGGGCAGACATTTGATCTTTGTTTGAAAAAGTGTTCAACTTAAAGGTGGTTTATTTGAAACTTGTAAAGTTTGTATCGGTTGAGAACTTCTGCTTAGTTGACTTTTCCCCACCAACTTTACATGCATTTCTTCTCTGCCACGCTCCATATGTTCGATATTAACACTACAGAATTGCCATTCCTATTTCATTCCCAGAAAAGAGCACAGAAAAGAGCAAGCTTTTGTGTAAGGCATTTTTTTTTAATACAATGAAGCAAAAATAACTAGGTAATAGGGATATATCGGTAACTGGTAAATTGACAATTTTGAAATTCTTTATTTGTAACTTTCCTTCCCATTAAATCAATTTTCCACAAGAAGAGATGTCTGAGCTCCTTTCTTTCCCCTCTGTATCCTGGAAGTCTAGAATATAGCCTGGGACAAAGTAGTAACTCAATAAATGTTTGTTAAATATATATTTTTAGTGTCTTATATTTTCTATACAGTGTCTTATATAATTGATAACCTAACTTCCAGGTACCACTGATTATTGGATTGAATCTATGATGGTTAATTTCTATTTGCGTAGGTATATTTAGGATTTCTTTGTTAGTAGCTCAAAGAGTTTTCACTGTGTTAGAGAGTTCTTTAAGTATCTGATTTTTATTTTTGTTTTCCCCTGTTACACTCTAGGTAGGCATTATGTATTTTGAGTCACTGTCTTATACTTGTAACGAAATGATGGTGATAGTTCTCTGCTACCTACACCACAAGCATACTGAAACGAGTAATAGGATGTTCAAAAGTTAAAGTTGTTTAGTGTTTCTCACGGATAAATAAAAGTCATTGCCTTTATCGTTATTAATTTTATTATGAAACTCAATCATCTTCATCAATGCAAATTATATTCATTATGATATTTTATAGCCCTTTAATGAGAAGCATTGTTATTAAATGATAAAAGCAACTACTTGGATCAGTGAATGAAATGCTAAAAACTGATTAATTAAGGATTACTTAATTTAGTGAAGGCGGAACACATCTCACAGAATGTTGGTATAAAAAATTTAACATGGGAGTACTGTGAAAATGAGTTTCTTATTAAAATGTTTTATACCCAGTGTACATAGTGACTTGCAAGGATAAAATTCATGTATGCATAATGCAGCACTGAAAGTGAAACGGAAAAAACTGAAAATAATAATCTAACGCTTTAATGAATTAGTCCACTGAATATTGTTTACAACTTAGAAACTCCAGCATTAAGAGCACAGATAACATTAAAACACAACTGTCTTCATTTGCCAACTTCAAAAGATAACTCACTTTGTTAGATAGGTAGGGTCTCCAGCTCTATAGGGACAGGATGCCGGGATTTGGTGCAGTCTCGAGCAATTGCTCCACCTGGGAAGAAGGATGAGGGTGGGCATTCCATTTTGGCATTGCCCTGTCCTTGACAGTACCCAGAGCAACTGCTACACCTGGGGAAGAAGGACATACTCTTCTATCTGGGAACAATCCCTTCCCCCTCAGGGTGTGCTTTTGAAGCAGCTCCTTAGGCAGATGGAATTAAGGACACCTGTTGATCATTTATGGCCGTCCTACCCCTGAGAGACCACCCCCGGATTGGGCCAATAACAGAAAACAGCCTGTGAGTCAGTCTCTCCTGCTTACAGAGACAGACTCATTTCATTTTGTAATAATAGAGCTGCTGTTCCTGTGGTCACTCTGTCGTCTTAGCCCTGTCGGTGATTTTTCCCTCCCAAGGAGCCATAGAACCAGGATAATAGAACCAGGAGACTGGACATGACACTTTGGTGTGTCTGTTCATTCTTTGGCCAAGAGCACACCAAGAACCAAGAGCAGACTGCTACCCTGATAACTTGACTCCCAGCAGTAACTTCTTTAGAGTTTCACACCTATGCGTTTGCTTACTTTTGCAGTCACAGGTTTTGATTGTGTCAACATGCATGCCTTTATATTTTCATATTCAGAGTTTTCTATGTTGTTTGTGACAACACATTTCTTCTTCCTAGTTTATCCACCCCCTTCTCTTTCAAACATTGAATCTATTTTTTAATTGCTTTGTTTCTAGCACAAACTTTGTAGAAAAATAATTAATGTTTATTCACATCATGTTTGTAAATGACACCTGACTGCTTTTTTTAGTGCAATGCCAAAGCATTGTGAGTATACCTTTACACGTCTATTCTCTTGGCAATCTGCTTTCCAATTACACAAGATGTGCATTATAATCCAGTATTTCAATTCCTTTCTTTCTCTTGGTGGAAAGCTGGCCTGAGATCTAGATAGTGGAGCCTCTTGTTTCAATTTCCCAGAGGTGTTTCAAGGTTATCCCTTACAGCTTGGCTAATCAGACTTTCCTGAGGTTGACTGCCCAAGATAAGAATAGTTTTGTTGAAAACACCAATTTCATCACAATCTCATTTGGATTGCCTTGTTTTTTCCCCATAAAATTGTTATGATAGTTTACATAAATTATAAATCCTGTATTTTCTCATGTTATGAGGTATTGATTTAATATGCCACCTAATATTCTTCAAAAGAAACATCTTGACTGTTTTTTAAATATTACTATGCAGTTACATAGGCAATCATTCTCTAATTCTCTTAATATAAGTCATTGGATTGGTCTGATTTTTTTTTTTGGTACGGCAAATAAATGTCTCTTTTTGTACAGCAAATACTATTTAAATTTGAATGAATATTTCAATTTCTCATCATTTCCTTGGGGTGGAAAAGTGAAGGAAAATTACTAGGTCATTGAATATGACTGCTTTCAAAGTTTTGATAGACATTGCCAATATATTTCTTATAAAGGTGGAAATAATTGCTACTCTTCCAGTTAAGTTTGGCCAAATAATTGAAGCCTTTGCAACATAGGTTGTTCTTTTGTAATTCTTTGCAAATTAGATAGGCAAATTAATATTATTAAAAACCCACATCTTTATTTAATTTGCATTTCTTTGATTACTAATGAAGCTTTGTTTTTATGTATATACCGTTTTATTATATCTCACTTATTAGAAGTGCTAATATAGCAAGTGGAGATAATGTTTGATTATTTAACCACATTGATCATGGGGTAACTATTTGGATAATGACTTTCAGATACTTGGACTTCAAATACTCTAAGATAGCCTTAACTGAGAGAATGAAGGTAAGGTACTGAGGTAGTATAATGTAGGGGCTAGGTTCTAATCTGATTTTGAGTAGCTTTTGAATTTACCATCAAACCACTGTGAGCTTCAGTTCATTTCAGAAATGATGGAAATTCGCTAATTATTTGTTCTATTATAGCCTCCAATATCATACTCATCGGAATCAATGTTATTGTTCATGAAATAAAATATTCTAGCAGTATTATAACTTCTCAATATTTTCATGCTGAGGTGGCTTCAAAGAGTGGGTTAGCAATTATTAAACTTTTGTGACAATGGATACTTTATATATTAGGGTTTAGCACAAAAATTAATTGCATGTAATAGTTCTTAATCTGGGGGTTCAGCCACCTCTCTCATTTCATACAATGTTAATTTCTTGGAATAAAGAAGTATACAAGATATTCCATCATTTTACACTCTTCAAATTCTATAGTAGTCTTTATGTGCACCATGGCTTTTTAGTCGGTCTGTTTCACACAATTCTCATCAATTTCTATGGCTTCACTTGTTCTCTTTATTCAGTGTCTTAGCAAGTATTTAGGTGCTCACAAAGTGTCAGGAATTAGCTTTGGTGCAGTCATCATAACTGAGAATTCTCCCCAAGTCGTGAAATTTATTTTGATTTATAATACCAAAAACATGGTGTGTAATTACTTGTGGGATGGCTCATCTGCTGAATACCTAAAAAATATAGGTCTTCAGATTCAATATTACTTATTATTTTGCTGCACCAGACTCTTGCCTAATAAATTTAAATGTGTATTTAAATGTGTATTTCACCATTGTAATATTATTAAATGATGAAACCATTAACCAACAATTGAAATAAAAACATGCAGCTGAACTTTTGCTTAAAGAAGAAGGAACTATGTTGGTCAGGTACAGTCTCTGAAGAGAGAATGTTCTTAGATTCAGGAGAAACCTAGAGGTCAAGTAATCTGAGAACATTCCAAGTTGGGATGGGTTGAAGTCAGCTTTAGAAACGTGGTAACTCAGGTGAGACTATTGTTAATTCATTTGCATTTAGAATCATGTTTATTGGAGTGAATCCACTTCTGATTAGTTGAATTTCAGAAGAGAGGATTTGCCACTGCTTGTCTTGGTAGGATGGTAATGATCACAGAATCAGCTAATTGTTAATTGATTAAATAGGGCTGAAACTTGTGTGGATGGCTACTTGTTACCATGGCTACAGACCAATCTGTGTCCTCCATCCTCCTCTTTATTTTATTTTATTTTCAGTTTTTTCCTCTTTATAACTTCAGGGCTTAGCACAGAATTTTGCATGTAGGCATTTCCAAAGACTATGAATTAAAAAGGCTATGTTAACCAGTTTGATGAAAATATTTCAAATTGTATATGAAAACACCACACTGTACCCCATGATTGTATTAATGTACACAGCTATGATTTAATAAAAAAAATTGAGTGAAGTCATTTTTCACCTATCTTAGAATTTTTGTCATACATCTCCTTACACACTTCTATTTTAGTTGTCTCACACCTCCTACCTGGATTATGTTCCTAGCCTTCTACTTCCTTCCAGTTTTATTCTCCATCAATCTATTCCACATTTAAAGGTTTCACTTTAATAAAATTTTGATGGTGTCCCACCCTTGCTCAAGAGTAGCTACTCTCCAACCTATTGAACTAAAGCCAAATTTTCTAGTTTTCTATTGATGATCCCTCAGTATTCCACATACAGTCTATAAGTTTTATTTTTGACTTCTGCCCTGTCTCTAAGACACAGAAGCTCTATTCCTTAATATGTCCCTATCTCTTCACATTTGCTCATGCTGGTCAACCACCTAGGATGCTCTTTGTCATTCCTCATTTCCAGCTAACAAAATCCTATACATACCCATTTCGTTTCTTGTTCATAAAGAATTGTCTTATCTCCAGTTATATATAATTTCTTAATCTGTACATGTTAAGGCACTTGAGACATTAAGAGAAACACATTTTAAACTGTTCAGTAATGCAATTATTTCGTACTTATTTTCTTCTAATTTTAAGTAGAATTCATGATTTATCTTCTAAATCTCTTGGACAATGGATTAAAATATTTCGAATATAATGGATCTTTAATAAATATAGTGACATTCCTTTGATTTATGTCAGAGGAATTCAAAATATTTTAGAAGGCCTATATTCCCTTGTTTAAAAAAAATATTGATTTCTATCTACTGGCTCTTTTAAGTCCCACATGATCTCAGAGGTGGCGGAGTAATAGTTTGGGGCAAAAATGTCAACAGGGTGGGTGAGTGCCTATTTATTGTAAGTACTAACATTGATATTTTCACTTGCTTTAAATTTGCATGATTTTTTTTTTTATTTTTTGAGACAGAATCTCACTTTGTCGCCCCCAGTAGAGGATCCTGGCATCATAGCTCACAGTAAGCTCAAACTCTTGGGCTTAAGTGATTCTCTTGCCTCAGCTTCTAGGGTGGCTGGGACTGAAGGACCCTGCCACAGTGCCTGGCTATTTTTAGAGATAGAGTCTGGGTCTACTTCAGGCTGGCCTCGAACTCTTGAGTTCAGGCTATCTGCCTACCTTGGCCTCCCAAAGTGCTGGGATTATAGGCGTTAGCCACTGCACCTGGCATATAATGTTTTATTTAGGTAAAATTAATTACAATGTTTGACATTTGGTTGAGGAAATAGTAATAACGTCTGACCGATTTTTGACTTTTTAAACTTTTATCGTGTCCTATATTTGAAGAGAACTTTTAGATACACACATCTATGTGTAACATAGCAGTGAATAGCCCAAGATCAACACTTTTTAATTCAATGCCTTTCTTAACCGTGCGGTTTTATTTAACACACTCACAAATGAAAGAGTTCTGTTATCCTCATCAAAGGTATAAGTGACAAATTACCCACGAGAAGGAAAAACGTGTTTTACAATATGGTGAAGTATATATCATAGAATTTCAAGGTATGGCCAAGTATACACCATATAAAAAATCCTTAAAGAATAGTTATCAGATGAATGGGATTTGTTTAAGCTTCAAAATGCCGAAGCTTAGTTAGTAGATGTACACATGCACAAAATATCTTTATTTTTTTAAAAACAGTACTCACAAAAATTAGTTTTACTATTTGTTGGTTAATTTCAATAAGGGATGGAGCATGTGTGTATTGTATAACTTTGTACCTCTCGGTCTTGTGCATTTAAGTGTCCAGTAAATATCATTTGAAAATGAATAAATTAATGGAATGGAAGATGATGTAAGACTCTGCAGGTGATATTTTTGACCCATTGTATTCAAACTCTGGCAGGCCAGCGAGTTCAGCATCACTTGAGCACCTATTGGAAATGCAGGCTCCAGGCTTTATTCCCGATCTACTGAAACAGAGTCTATAGTCTAAAAAGGTCCCCAGGTGATTCATATGCACATTAAAATTTGAGAAGCACTGTATTATACTTTGGATAGAAGCAGACCCAGGAACATTAGTTAATTTTCCCCTTCTCTTAAATCTTTTTAAAAATACTTTAAAAATAGTTGTCCTGATTAATCATGGTCCTGGTACTTAGGAAAGAATTAAGTCACCTTTTCAACCTCTTTTTGGGCTAGTGAACTTGAATCTTTACTCTTGGCTTTTTCAATCGTGATGGGACTGCCTGATCTGAATATACATTTTAAGTAGGTATTTTAATACTAGTTAAAATAAATTGATAGCAAGAAAAATACATTGCCACATTGCTTCAATGTTTGGACTTCCAGCCAGGACTGACTTTTCTGGGTTTTGTTTGCTTAAAAATTGTTTTTATTGAAAAAAGTATATTGTGTAAATCAGTGTTTTAAAATATGCACACAGTATGCAATGGCTAGATAGTGCTAATTGACATGTTACATTAACTCATTACTTTTTGTGGCAAGAACATGTACTACCTACTCTCAGCAATTTCTAAGAATACAGTGCGTTGTTATTAACCAGGTTATGTACTAGATCTCACTTTGTGAACTCATTCCTCCTATCTTAATGAACTTTCTCATCCTTTGACCACCACCATCCAGACTCCTTTCTTCCCCAGACCCTGGTAACCACCATTCTACTTTCTACTTTTATGAATTCAGCTTTTTAGATTCCCCATAGAAGTGAGTTTTTGTCTTTCTGACTTAATTCACTTAACATCCTCCTGGTATTTCCTTTCTAAAGCTGAATAGTATTTAATTTCCATGACATATGTTTCAACACTTTCGGGATTAATGATACAATTCGCATGAAAAATATCATGTTACATCTTGATTCCCTGGAATAAGTGCAGTATGTAAATTGTAATGTAAAGAACATTTTGAAGGAGCTGCTACTTTATGTGTTACTATAAATTTTTATTAACTTTAAATGCTGGGCTTCATTCACTCCCTGGGTGTGACAAAGACCATAATGTCAGATCACCTTTAAGTGTAGGACCTTCAAATTTGTCTTTAAAATCTGAAAAGGAAAGTTACATCCTACTTTAACACATGCATCATAATGTAAAAATATTTTAATATACTAAAGAAATATTACAACTCGTTATTCACATGGTATATTTGTTTAATTTTGGTAAAAATATATAGCTCATTTCAACAGACATATTTAGCTTTTTGCATGCTTTAACACCAGCAAAAATTCAATTAGGAGGTGTAAGGGTTTCTTTCATAGGAGCCAAGACATTAAACATTTTTGCATAATTGTTTAATTACCAATGCAGCATTTTAATTGACATGTTAGAATAACTTTCCAAGAAAAGGAAAATGTAATCTTTTATTTTTGTTTCTTATCTAATGAAAGCTACCCTCTTAGATGGGCTAGTCTGCCAATTTGACTTAAGAAACAGTATTATTGAATGAAGTTTTTATGTGCGCACGGAAAAGAAATTAACTTTAGTGCTCATCTCATTGGTCTGCCAAATTGAAAGGACATTGTAGGCCTGATTATCATGTTCTAATTAGTCTCTGGAGGACATTCATGGACAATCGAGTGTTCATTAATCTGTCTTCTTCCTGTAGCATTGATTTGTTCATTACCCTTTCCGAGTCTCAAATATAGAAACCCCAAATTGATGTATAGTGTTAATGTGCTTACAGATGTTGCCACCACTTATCCAGATAAGAAGTCCATCTTAATGTACATCACGTCACTCTTCCAAGTTTTGCCTCAACAAGTGAGCATTGAAGCCATCCAGGAAGTGGAAATGTTGCCAAGGCCATCGAAAGTGACTAAAGAAGAACATTTTCAATTACATCATCAAATGCACTATTCTCAACAGGTAAAGTGTCTGAAGTGCAGCTAATATCACAGATGTTTGCCACTTTGTATGTGTTTTTAAATATCACATATATACACATATCTATAATGGATTATATATAACTACACATACATAAAGCATAATGTGTGTGTGTGTAGACAGACTATATAAACTTTTTAAATTTTATCCAATATGGACTACAATATTTATTTCAAAGCACATGGTTAAAATACTATTGATATGTACCTACCATAGGAATATCTAGCACAGAATATGTTGCCTTTTCGTTGTGTGACACAAAATGAAATGAATGGAAAACTTCTATACATATTAAGTTTTAAATCCTCCATTGACTATAACAAAGAACAGCTAGAGCAAGAATGAAGTCAACTACTATTTTAAATAATTTTTTTAAAAAATTGGTAGCAATTGGCATTAGCAAATTTTGATTATTCAGAGTAACAATTTTGAAAAGAAACAAGTGGTTAAAATATTGGAGACTACACATAATTAAATCTTTCCTTAGATCCCTGCGCGGAATCCAGGGGGATTCTTCCATGACATTGGCTAGTTCTTGCTCTCCACAGTGGGCAGTTTGGATGTTTTCTTCTACTTTCCTAGGCACAAACAACGGGGAAAAAGCTTTAGCAAAATTTCTGCTGAAGGTGTGGAAAGCTCTCAAGCCTCATTTTCTCACTCTACTGAGCTAGTTCTATATTTAGCTCATGAAAGCTTTAGTCCTTTCCAGGGTATTGACCTGATGAATTCTGGCTTTGTTTACTTTGGGTTTAGAGAAAATTGCTTTTGGATGCCTGGATTTTTGTTTTGTTTTGTTTGTTTTAGGTTTTTTTTTTTTCCTCTACTAGATTGAAGAACACCGTTCCCTCTAAGTGCTGGAGTTGTCAGTCTGGAATCCTCGTGGTTACATCCCACCTTGCTATTTTCCAAAATCATTTGCTCTCCAGCATGGCATTAAGCATCACAGTTCTTGGAGGGTACAGTTTCTCAAATCACTGTGTGTATTTAGAGTTCAACTTTTTATCTCCCCATTTCTACCAATGTTCTGTCTTCCAGTGTGTTGGGAAGTGATCCTTCCAGCTCACTCACGATGTCTCTCCCTCCTGTCTATTCCCTCCCCAAACCCTTCTCTGCAGATCACAGTCAGTCTAGCCCAGGGCTATGAGAGAACTTCCTCCTCGCCTAAGCCTCGGTTCAAGAGCTATGCCTACACACAGGCTGCTTATGTCACCACCTCTGACCCTACACGGAGCCCATTTCCTTCACAGGTCTGTCAACATTTACTCTCTGTTCTGCAAACCAGAGAACTGCTTCCCACATAAACTAACATTGCTTTTGCCTCTTTGGATTTGTCAGTGCCTTTTTCCTCCTCCAACAAGAGCTGTTTTGTTTTTCCCCCGTGTTATTAGATTCTTTCATCCAGTGCTGCTTTGTTACTGAGACTGCTCTAGGTTTAAGATAGGTTGGTTTTTCATGAATGAGAGCGCTCATCATCATGCTTTCTACTTTCATAATTACCCAATAAGGTCCTGTTTTCACAAAGGCTACTAATGGCTATAAAAAATCATGAGGCCCATTAAGAGGTTTATGTGTGTAACTTTAAAAACTGTGGATCCATCTATGAAAATTATCAACCACACTGTGGTTTTTGTAGATATTTGATGCAGAAAGGAAATACCCTAAGTAAATGATTTTATTATATTTCATTCTATAAATGTATTCTGTTTTTTTAAAAAACATAGCTGCCATCTTCTTCATATGATATTCCTTAACTTTGCTAATTTAAACATGTATTATGATAGGAATTCTTGTGCTTATAAAAAAAAAGTCACAGGAAAACCAGGTCAATGCTATGTATGTAAAGTAATTTAGTACTTTCTACATGACGAATACCCTCACTGGAATTTTCTACCCTTGCAGCATTGTAGAAAACCTAAAAATACAGGGAATTACGGCCTCGTGTATGGCTCACCATGGAAATGAAATGTGCTAGGATTGCTAGATTTGCATGAATTTCTTTTTACAAGAAAACTTTATTTGACTCTGCAGAACCAATTCGAACGGTTCTTTAGGACGTGACTTTTATCAAAACTACACGATGAGAGAGTTTAGAAATCATAGATCTGATCTTATTGGTAAAATAAATAATAGTGTACGCTTCTGGAGCCTTGTTGATTTTTTTTTTCTCCCAAGATAGTGGTATGCATTTAATTAGCGATTTATTTGGCAGTCAATTGATTCATGAGGCTGAAAATTCTAAACTCTGAAAGATTCCCCTGAGGAAACGTTTATTTTTAGGGCAGAGTTATGCCCTCTATCCTTGGCTCATTTTCATGCAAAGCTGAACAAAGGAGAATGGGTGAAAAAAGTTTCAGTGAGTCAATTAAATTGCCGTCCTGAGTTTTCGGCAAGGCTAGTTGTATAATCTTGAATAAGAAACTTGACTAGTTTCCTCATTATCAGAAAATAATTCTGCCACACATTATCGAGCATTTGCTGTGTGACAGGTGTGCATGTATATGATCTAATCTAATCATTACAACATCCCTTAGGGGTAGGAAGTACTATGTTTATCCCCATTTTATATTTTTTGTTCTTTTTTTAACTAAATCATAGCTGTGTACATTAATACGTTCATGGGGTACAGTGTGTTGTTTCTATATACAGTTTGAAATACTTTCAGCCAACTGGTTAAACTCACTCCTGTGCTCTTGACTTTTCTCTCCATTCTCTCCTGGCCCCTGGACTGTTGTGATCACCCCTCCCTCCTTTGAAACCAGGGAGACTTAAGGAATAGGTGCTACCTTCTCTGAAGGACCATAAACCAAGGCAAAAATAGAAGCTTTTTATCCCCCTCCTTCATTATTACTTTATTGAGCTGCCTTTGGCCTATTCTGGCGGCACATTTTTACCTCATTACCTCCTCATTAAGATATTGCTCAGGTAGAACTCTTAATGAAGTAATTGCAAATGACTGAAATCTTGCTAGACTCTATGTGTTCACTCTACCTTTGTGAAAATATTACCAAATACATAACATGTCATAAAATATTCAAATTGACCTACCTGTTTTATTTAACATGAGCCATTCAAACAAATCTAATGTTTATCTTTTAGAAAAGGAACACAAGTCACAAGAGATTTGCAATGATAGATCTCCTGTTACTAACGGAAGCGCATCGGGTGATGCTACACATAGTTAGGTTTAATAAGTTTATATTTTAACTATTCACACTAAGAAAATCTTCTTCTAAAAAGACCCTGAAGGACTATACTGCCCCCTATAGGTTGTATCTGCTCCATTTCCCATGAACTTAAGGCAGACTGAATTGGAGTCCATCAGGAAGTTTTATTCAAGTGTTTACTTGGTCTGCAAGGTATAGCAAAGTTGTCCTTGAGTCATGCAGATGACAGTTCCCTACTAAAAACAAGTCTATGCCTCCTGTCCCAAAATATGCCACTCAGCTCTATTTTTTTCATTTATTTATTAAATAAGTATTATGACTCACCAAATCATATGACTTTTTTTTATGTTCTTATAACTTTACCATCCTTGAAACACTTCTTTTCAGAGCCTTTAGACTCAGCAGGCTCTTACTCCTCTTGAACTATTCTGTATCTCTTTCCTTATCTGTGTTTTTATCTTCTTCCAACTCAGGTAGCATAGGAATCTCCTGGAAGGACTCTTGGCCCTCTCATGCTCCTTCTCTTATCAATAATGATTTAATCTCCTGTCTTCAATCTGTATGCAAATGACTGTTGTATCTACATTTTCACCCCTTACAATCTCTCTTGATGTACAGCGCCATTTCCAACTCCTTTTCAAATCTTTGGTGTGTCTCTATACTTGGATGTTCATTGAGGTCCCAAACACAGTATGTCCCCAAGTGAACTTTGTTTCAAGGTTTCTTGTCCTTATTTTGGTGGATCAATGAGAATATGACTCAACAGGCATTGAGGCTTACACATCAGACATTCTTTCTTCTCTGTATCGATCTGGTGTTTAATAAATGAGACATAGCTGATCGATTCTTTATAACATTTCTTCATTATGTTCCCTCAATTTTTATAAATGCCATCCCAGTTCAGGGCCTCAGTACATGCCTTCTACACTGCAGAAATAGCTTTGTAGATGACACCATTACTTTTAGCTTCACCTCCTCTGAAGCAGGTTACATTTTCTTATTCAAAGTCTAAATGATACCATTTGCAAAACTTTCCTCACTGCTTTTTTTTTTTTTTTGGTTTGTTGTGCAGTTTTTGGTCAGGGCTGGGTTTGAACCTGCCCACTCCAGCATCTGGGGCCGGCACCCTACTCCTTTGAGCCACAGGTGCCACCCTCCTCACTGTCTTTTGCCTATACAAGTCCACTCTCCTAAATTTCCTCAATCTCTATAATCTATTAACAATTTATATTTTAATGCTTATTCCCCATTTATATATTTCACGTTTTCTTCAACCAAATTAAGTCCCTTGTTCTCCATAAGTGCCAAGAAATGTCCTATTTTTTATGCTTTCCTCAGCCCAGAGTGACTTTTGTCTTCATTTCATATTGGCCAATTTAATCCATATTTCAAGGCCTAATCGGTATTTGGCAGATCCTAGATTAAGGTTCAGATTTGTTTCATTTCAAGAACACAGTTTTTATACTAGGGTCACACTGAATTTTTGCTACTGTGATTATTGTATACAGGGTTACTCATGCAGTAATATTCATCCATTCAATCATTTAACACTCATTTATCAGTCGCCTCCTGTGTGCCAGGTACTATTATCAGATTAAGTGGTACATTAGTAAACAAGCATACAAACCAAGTTCTGCCCTCATGGAGGGTATTTTTTTTTTTTTTTGAGACAGAGTCGCCTTATGTCGCCCTGGGTAGAGTGCTGTGCCATCACAACTCACAGCGACCTCCAACTCTTGGGCTTAAGCAATTCTCTTGCCTCAGCCTCCCAAGTACCTGGGACTACAGGTGCCTGCCACAGCACCCAGCTATTTTTTTTTTTTTTGGTGCAGTTGTCATTGTTATTTAGCTGGCCTGGGTCAGGTTCTTACCCGCCACCCTCAGTGTATGTGGCTGGTGCCATAACCACTGTGCTACAGGTGCCGAGCTACATAGAGGGTATTTATAATTATCGAATGGGAGAGATATAAAATTTAAAAAACAAGTAATGGGTAGCACCTGTGGCTCAAAAGGGTAGGGCCCTGGCCCCATATGCCAGAGGTGGTGGGTTCAAATCAGGCCCCGGCCAAAAAAAAAAAAAAAGTAACAGTATAAGTACAATAGCATCTTAAATAGTATGTAAGTGATATACCTTAAGTAAAAACTAGTAAAATAGAAGGATAAAAAGAAAATATAATGAAACAGGAAAGGGGAATGTATAAAATATAACAGGAAAAAAGTAAAATTTTAGTTAAAGTAATTGGAGGACTCTAAAGTACTAAGAAGGAAAATTTGGAGTAAGGACTGAGTGAAGTATAGTATCTGGGTGAAGATTATTCCATGAAGGAAAAACATGGGGATAGTGCCAAAGCCTGCCTTGTGAGGGCAGTTTGAAAGTTCAAGAACAGCTGTGAGGGGCCAGGTGTGAGGTGATGGTGTCTATGTTTTCAAGAACTAGCAAATCACACGGGGCTTTGTAAGTGAAGGTTAGGACTTAGACCTTTATTTACCGGTACGGTGGAAAGCTAATGGAGGAGTGATTTGAATTCACATTGGCTCATCAAAGCTGTCATGTGGAGAACATCCTGAAGGAAGCAAGGATGGCAGCAAAGAGACCAATTGAAACACTTCTCCAATAATCAAGGCAAGATATAACAGTGGCTTGCATCTGGATTACTTTATTGAGCATGATGGATAGTACTTGATTTCTGGATATGTTTTGAAGGACAGGCTATAAAATTTGCTAAATGTTTGGCTATCTTATTTGAGAATATTTAATTGTTACAAAAAATACAGGATAGATAAAAGACTGGTAAAAGTCAGTAAGCATAGGGTATAAAGAAGTTAGCAGCTTAAAGATATTAGTGAAACTTGTATGTTAAGTTTAGCTAATTAGTAAGCAAATATCTTGTGAGACATAGGCAAAAGTCTTGTGTTTTAAATATACATAGTAACTTAGTAACTTAGACATGTTAAAAATAGATGGAATAAATGCTAGGATACACAAGATTGTTCTTTCCAGATAAATAGATGAAAAGAATAAATCATGAGATAATATTTCAATTCTGGGCTGACAACTATATTATTCAGAAATTGGCCACCTACTGATGACACTCAATATGTCATGGTTATGGCCTCCCTTGTGTTCTCCCTGAAAAGCACACACCCTGCAGCTGTTTAGCAAATGAATGATAAGCTATAGGGTGACAGTTTTAGGCCATGCATCCTTGCCTCTGCATCTCTCCAGTAGAGCAAGCGTATGTTTTGGCTTCAAATACCTTCAGTCTATTGGATCTCTTGTTCCAATCTTGCCTATGATTCTGTGCACCATACCATTAGCGGGAAAGGCTGATACAGTGAGACATATTAACATCATGCAATCCAAGATTTAAATAATATGGCACTTCTAACTCTTTGCTCATTATCCTGATTGTGTTACCCATACATCCTTGCTGTATGTTTTAAACTCATTTAATAAATGGTATGAGCATCTTAACTGATCTGTGAGCATTTGTTTTTATGATCTCCAGGATAGCCTACCTTGTAGCCGAATTGAAGACCACCATTGCATCAGAGTCACTTCCCACCTGATACAGTAGATGTGACTTAAGAAAGAATGAAAGAAACCAAGGGTTACTGTAAAGTTTTTGGTTTAAGTAACTGGCTGCATGGAGTTGCTACTAACCAAGATAAAAGATGCTGTAGGAGGAGCAGGTTTGAATGTTAATAGTGGGATCTCTCAGTTTTGAGCTTGTTAATCTTGGGATGCCTGTACGATATGAATATATATCAAAAAAGGAGTTCTAAGATCAAAGTTTAGGATACAAAATTTAGAAGTCATCAGCAAATTAGGATACAACATTTAGAAGTCATCGGCAAATGCATAGTACTTAAATCCATTCGCTTGGATAAGATCGCCTAGGAAAAAGGTACACCCAGCTACCTAATCTCTGTATTTATATAGAAAGAGGTAACAGGAACAGCATGAAAAGGGTATCCAGAAAGAAAAGGAAAAGGAGGATAGAGTACTTTAAAATCTAGAGGAGGAAAGTGTTTCGTGGAGAATAGATTGTCTAACTACATGAGGTATTGCTGATTAGTTCAAGCACCATGAGGTTTGACAATCAGTGAATCTAGCAAAACTCAGTAGAGTAGGTAGGCTCCCTGGGAAATCCTGATACATAGCAGGATCTGTGTATGTTTTCTGAATGGAAATATTTCTGTGTATCTGTATTTTCTATTGCTGCTGTAACAACTACAAGCCTTAGTGGCTTAAAACCATAGAAATTTATTATCTAATGGTTCTGTAGGTCAGAGCCCCAGTACAGGTGGATTTCACTGGGCTAAAATAAAGGTATCAACAGGATTGGCTGCCTTCTGGAGACTACCGGGGGAGGATCCATTTTCATGTTTTTTTCCAGCTTCCGGAGGCTACTACATTCATTGGCTCATGATCTCATTCTATCGTCAAAGCTAAAAGTGGCAAGTCAAGTCGAGTCTCAGATCACATAGCTCTGACCTACTCGTTTACCTCCCTCTTCCACTCTCAGAATCTTTTTGATTACATTAGATGTACTTGGTTAATTCAGGCAACTTTACCTTTTTAAGGTCAGCTAATTAACAAGCTCAGTTCCATCAATTCTTTACTGCCAAGAAATGTAACATATCTACAGGATCCAGGGATAGGACATTGATGTATTTGGAGAGGGTATGCTTTTCTGCCTATCACTGTGGCATGCAAATCTGAGGCAAGCATCCATTATCTGCAAACTAACAATAAGTCTGCTATCATTTGTTCTCCCAGGTGTCACCAAGCAGTGTTGTGTTCCCTTCCTTTTTCTTGTTGACAGTACCCAAGCCTTGTTGTTACAGAGGCTTTGTGATTACTCTTATAACAGAAACAATGTACAAGAAAAAAAAAAGTACGCACCTATGTTTCTGTTACCAAAGACATTTTTCTTGGTTTACCTTGCACAGCTTAGGGCATACATGTCCCCACTCATTTAATACCCACTTTGAACCCCAAATAATATGCTCTTCCCTCTACTGACTTGTAAAGAAAATAAGGTTTTGAAAAGTTACCCGTACCTTGTTTATGTTCCTATAACTCTATAAGGATAAAAGCAAATTAGGGGCCTCTCTCTTACTTAACTAAAATGTGCAGTTTTTAAAAAGTCTTTCAAATATGCATTTCAACATGACAATAAATCTATGAAACAATTTTATTAGAGTCATATTTTAGGGGACATTTAAATGGAATGCAACATTTGTTTAAGGAGCTAGTAAATGGCAGAGCTAGGATTTAAGCCAGATGTTATGACTCCGTGTGCAGTTTTGATGGCTCACTATTTGAAACCCCTAGCCGGACTAGCCAGAGGGTTTTTCTGATTCTCATCGATGCACTGTGTATTTCATCTTAGTCTTTTAATGCATGTAAATACCAAAAAGTATGTGGGAAGAAAAATTCCTCCTCTCTCCCTCTCTTCTTTGTGTGATGAACGGTAGTTGAAAACCTCCTGAGCATATACTTGGCACCAATAGGGCAGGTAAATAACTATTTGTGCATTTGTAAAATAAGAGAATTGAGCTTTGGAAATGCAGATACTGAGCAGGAAGTATGAGGAGACGTTATAGAGAAGCATCCCCATATTAAAAAAGATCTGTAAAATGTCACAAAAGTAATAATTATGTCAATCAGTAAAATTGGCTCTTTGAGTAACATGGGGGGAAATCTAGAAAACCTATACTTATGGTCCCTTCAAAAATAATTAAAATTGAATTTCAGAAATACAAAGTTATCTTTTAAATATTAGGATGACAACTCTTCATAAAGGGTAGGAATAGGTTGAGATGTGTTCGATAAAACTAGGCAGTTAAAATAGCATTTAGATATTCACAGACCGTGAGATATGACAATGAAGCAGCTGTCACACACAGTGTGCCCCCGCCCTCCATGTTTGTCTGCATTTAGACACAATCGATGCCTCTCAAAGCTTCAGCTCCACCCCTAAAAGGGTCCAGTTCTAAAGTTTCATGAACCTACTGACCAGTGATTTTCATACACTAGTATCTTTCCATAACCTCAAGTTCAATATAACTGAAACTGAACTCATCCTTGCCCATGGGGCCAGGAGACTCTTAAATTTATTTTTATCCAGCATTTACCCATCCAGACATGTGTGACTCCTTGTCCTTCAATTCCCTCCTACCTAATTGGTTAATTCCCACCCATTGCCCCTTTGGACTATTCCTGACACCTTTTCCTTCCCGTCTATTAGCCTCGATTTTAAGACCTTCCCTGAACTGTTGAGCAAACCTTGTCAATCTTATCTATCACTCTCCTCCTATCTGACACTCCCCCTTCCATTTGGATCCTGCTTTTGAAGTTTGCTTTTGAATTATGCTGTTCGTTCAGTTTGCTTCCTGGCCCCTCTCCTTCTCCCTCTGGCTTTCACACATACATGTCAACCTGCACAGCGTTTCACATTCGCACAGGGTTTCGTTATCATAGTGACTCATACGCTAAATGGCAAGTTTCAGGATTTGAATGATAGGTTGCAGGAAGTAGTCAAATCAAAAGTTCTATATATCAATTTTATTTGACTTATTTTTGCTATAGGATATACATGGATATGATTTAAAAATAAAAAGTTAAAAGATAGGTAATAGAACTTAAATTTCCTTCCCATCCTTGCTGCTCCCTTCTGTAATGAGCATGTATACAAATATTTGCAGTTCTTATTGTGAAAAAAACTAAGCTGCTTCGGATATACTTCAAAAGCACTAGCATTTCTTTTCCTGGGAAATTGTCATAGGTTTCCCAATTTTTATAAATCGAGATAGGATTTTTTTTTATCAATGTTCAGGAATTGTTTATGGTTATGTATTAAGTCAGCCATTTTCGGTGGTAAGGAATCCAAATAACGTCTGCCGTCTGTGACTTCTATTTTGAATTTGTAGTGTTTTTCACCATTTAAAATGTTATTATTTTCTGTGGCTGGGAATTTTTCATCTTTTATAGCTTTCTGTATGGAAGGGGGAGGAGGTCACATTTGAAAAGGGCTTCGCTCTTCAAAGATTTTTAAAGAAATTCTTCCATAGTTTCCTCTAGTTCTATTATTTTAGGAAACCGTTGATACTGCTAAACTAGTATAAGTTGCAAAATCGAGAATAATTTTATTATTTTCCCTGGAAGCGACCCAGTTGTTGAAACAGTGAATGCACATTGATCATTATCTAAATGTGTGCATCTTTTAACAACAAGAGAAGATATCTTAGAGGCGACCACAGCATAATTTTAACTTACATTTTATTGGGTTATATAAACATAATCCTATCCAATAACTTGTAATAATCCATAGAGCTATTAGGAGCTATCTCACATATGACTAATATGTGAGATGATTATCTAAAGAACATTCCATAGAAAAGGCACATTGTATGATCTCAAAAAAAAAAATGGCAACCAATATCAAGATTGCTGCTTTAAATGCATCAGGGGCTATATGACATTTTATTACCTTCTCTGAGGACCTTATTCTACTTTTATCAGCACTTCTATGGGAAGATATAGCCTTGCTTCTGAACTGATTTATAAGCAAGGATTTTCTGAGTACCATATTGGATTGAAACAGTCAAAAGTCAGTTCTCACATGGCCAAGTGGAACTGAGTAATTTCCAAATCAAATAAGATCCTCTTTGGAAGAAGAAAGGAGAAAAGAAATTCAGTGCTATGTAGGCAGCCAGCAGTTTGTGTTAAACAGTCCCAAGGCTTGATGAAATTTGCGTCCAAGGCCAAAAATTTCACTACCACCTGGAATGTAGCTGAGATATACAGGACCATGCACTTGATACACCAGAAGCAGGGGATCATGCATTTTTGAAGCCCTAAATTGAAACTACATTTACTCAGAGAAGCACCAGTTTTTCAGAAGGGAGAGTATTAGTTAAGCAAAGAGGAGGTAGTATAATTTATGACATCAAAGAGATCTAGGTTCATCTTCTAGCTTTGCCACTTTCTAGCTATATGATATTGAGAGAGCTTCCTGCATTTCTTGGGCCTCAGTTTTCTCATGCATATTATGAGAATCGTATTGAACTCATATATCTAATAGGAAGGTTAAGTGGCATAGATTATATACATAACATGCCATAATACAGATTCTTTCCTGGTTTTCCAAAAAATGGCAACTGATATCATGGTCATTATCCTAACTACTGTACTTCAGAGGTTAGATGAGATTTAGTGGTCTATTCTGAAGACATTATTCTGTTTCTGTAGGCATTTCTATGGGAAGATACAGTCTGAGTTCAAAACTGATTTATAAACAAACTCATAACCTGTGTAGAGTTTGACAACATTCTGAGTTTATATATACTGAAGAAACGTTTCTACAGAAAAGAGGATGTGCCTTTTAGTTCTAAAGTTGGGGGAGGACCAATCTTGGCACCATGCAAAATGGAACATAGCAATAGTTCCTTATGGATCAGGGAAAAAAAAAAAAGAAAAACATGTAGGTGATTTTATGTCCAGTGATCTGGTATTGGGAGCGAGTAGAAGAGGGTTTTCACTCTACCACTGGCCCCTCCCAAAACAACTTGTCCCTCAAACTGAACACAGATTGTACAAAAGAATTGGCAAGAGGAGAACACAAAGCCAGCCAGTGGGGAGCGTTGCCTAGATAAAAGCATCATTGATCTGCTTCGAGGAAGCCTGTATACTCTCTGATGTGATTGAACATTGAACAAGTGACCTAGAAATAGAATTGTCAGGTTTAAGCTCAACTGTATAGATTGGGACGCTGAAGACTTCTGAGCAGAATTTTAATATTGAAGAGGCATCGAACATCTATTTGTATACCTGTTGATCATTTATTTGTGCATTGTGTTTAAAGAAATGCCATTCACATCCGTAGCCCCTTTTTAAATGAGTTCTTAGATGTTTTCCTGTTGGGTTATAGGAGTTTCTTATGTATTTTGGAAATTAACAAGTTATAAGATATATGATTTAGAAATATTTTCTCCCACAGGTTGCCTTTTCATGCTGTTGATTGTTTCCTTTTCTGAGAAGCATTTTTAGTTGTATGTAATCCAGCTTGTCTATTTTTACTTTTGTTGCTTGTGCTTTTGATGTCATATCCATGTAATAATTATTAGAATGAATGTCACAAAGATTTTCTCTTGGAGCCCTACAGATTCATATCTTATATTTAAGTCTTTTTATGCCTTTGGGGATGATTTTTATGTGAGATAAATACCAAATTTGCTTCTTTTGCAAATAGACACCCAGTTATTCCCAAAGTGAAGAGATTGTTTTATTTCCAGAGTGTGTATTATCAGCACCCTTGTCGAAGATCAGTTAATGATATATGTCTAGATTTATTTCTGGGCTCTCTGTTCTGCTCCATTGGTCTATGTGTCTGTTTCCACACCAGTACCATTTGGTTTTAGTTACTGTAGCTTTGTAATACATTTTGGAATCAGGAAGTATGATGCCTCCAGTCAGTTTGCATCTTTCTCAAGGTTACTTTGGCCTTTTAGGATCATTTGTGGTTCTATAGGAATTGTAGACATTTTTTTCTATTTGTATAAAGATGCTATTTGGATTTTGATATGGATTACATTTGATCTGTACATTATTTTGGGTAGTATAGACATTTTAACAATTTTAAATCCTCTAACCCATGAATGTGGGATGTCTTTCCACTAGTTTGTGTCTTTTATTTCTTTTATCAATATTTTATGGTCATCAGTGTACAATTTTTGACATCCTTAGTTTATCATTACATTTTTTTTCTTTTTGGTACTATTGTGAATAAGATTACTTTTCTAATTTCTTCTTCAGATAATTTATTATTAGTGTATAGAAAGTAAGGTGATTTTTGTTTATTGATTTTTATAGGCTGCAACTTTCCTAATTGTTAGTTGTCTTTTTTTTATGAAGAGTAGGGTTTTCTACTTATGAGATCATGAATGATAATATTACTTCTGCCTTCCTAATTTAGATGCTTTTTATTTCTTTTCCTGGCTGAATTATTCTAGCTAGGACTTTCAGTACTATTAAAATGACAAGAATGCATATTTGTCTTGTTCCTAATCTGAGGAAAGACTTTCACAGCTTGTCATCATTAAGTATGATATTAACTGTGAACTTCTCATATGTGCCATTTTTATGTTGAGGCAATTTCCTTTTATTCCTATTTGTTGAGTTGTTTCCTTTTTCTGTTATTTTTAATAATAAAATGGTGTTAATAAAAATGGTTTAATAAAAAATGATGTTAAGATTAAAGGAATATTTTTCTACTTGTTGGATTTTTGTCAAATACTTTTTAAGCATCTATTAGGAAGATCATGTGTTTTTGGTCATTTATTCTGCTAATATAGTATATGTCACTAATTGATTTTCATATGTTAAACCATCCTTACATCCCAGGGATGAATCCTATTAGGTTATGGTGTATGGTCCTTTTAAATGGGTTATTAAAGTCAGTTTGTTAGTATAGCAAAGCCTCCATAGCTGACTACCTCCTTAAGTTGACCTAATTTTCATAGACTGGACATGTGTCACATGTATGTATTAGTACAGCAGGCATAGTTCCATATGTTGACCACCTCCATATGGTGACCAGTTTGCTATGGTCCCTTGGGTGATCAACTTACAGAGGCTCTACTCTATTTTGTTGAGGATGTGGCTTTTATATTCATCAGAGTTATTGGCCTGTAGCTTTCTTGTGATGACTTTTTCTAGCTTTGGTATCAGACTAATGCTAGCCTCATCAAATGAGTTTGGAAGTGTTTTGACTTTTTAAGAAGAGTTTGAAAAGGTTTAATATTAACTAATTTGTAAATGTTTGGTAGACATCACATATGATATTGTCTTAGCATTTTATTTAATGGCAGATTTTTAATTACTGCTTTTACTCTCCTTACTTGGTCTATTCAGATTTTCTGTTTCTTCATGATTAGTCTTGGTAAGTTTTATGATTTTAGGAATTTATCATTTTTATCAGCTATCCAGTTTTTTGGAATGTAATTGTTTGTAGTGGTCTCTCAGGATCCTCTCTATTTCTATAGCATCAGTGGTAATGTTGCCGCCTTCATTTGTGATTTTATTTATTTGAGTCTTCTTTTTTCCCCTTGGTTTAGATAGGGTTTGTTGATATTATTTCTCTTTCAAAACAAATAAGCATTAGTTTCTTTGATATCTTCTTTTTTTTTTCTAGACTCTTTCGTTTACACTCTGATTTTTATTAAAACCTTCTACTAACTTGCTAACATTGGGCTTAGTTTTTTTCTTTTTCCACTTCTTTATGGAGTTAGGTCGTTAATTTAAGATCTTTCTTCTTTTATGATGTGGGAGTTTCTCTCTCTAACCCTGACTCTTAATATGCTTTTTGCTGCATCCCTAAGTTTTGGTATTTGCTTTCCTATTTTCATTTGCCTTAAGCAATTTCCTTATTCCCTCTTTTACTTTGACTCATGATTTGCTCAAAAGTATACCATTTAATTTCCACATATTTGTAAATTGTCCAGTTTTCCTTCTGCTATTGATATCAAATTTTATTTTATTGTGGCTGGAAAAGATACTTGGTAAGATTCCAATCTTCCTGGGTTTGTTAAGAATTATTTTTTGACGTTAACATATGATCAACCATGGATAATGGTCTGTGTTGGCTTGAGAAGAAGATTCTCAATTGGTCCATAGTGTTGTTCAAGTCTGTTATTTATATGTTGATTTTCTGTGTGGTTGTTATATTCATTATTGAAACCATGATATTGAAGTCTTCTCATATTGTTATGTTGTTGTATATTTCTCTTTCTTTCTGTTAATATTTGGATAAAGGGGAAAAATACAAACCTGACTAACATGGGGAATAGTTTTAGAATTTTTTAATTTCAAACACAGTATTCTATTTAGAATCAGATTTCAAGTCAGCCATATGGACATTATAGGCATATATTTTACATATTCACTCAACCAGTAAATATTAAGCACAGACTAGGTACTATCAACTACTACGTTCTGAAATTACATCAGTGAACAAGATGGAAATGTTATCTGCCTTCATAATGTTTAATTTATAGATCAGAAAAGGTAACAAAATATTTTAAAATGAAAATCCAATGACTATAACTTATTAGAAACTTTGTTAAGGAAACAAACAAGGGATGAATTTTTTAAAAAATGATGTTAAGATTAAAGGAATATTTTTCTACTCATAGTCCAAAAATGTAGAGGCTTATAAAAGTGATTCAGTGTAAGTTTACACTGAATAAAAGGCTATAGCTCATTACCTAAGAGAAACGTTAAATTCTGCAATAATTCTAAATAAAAATGTACCATTACTATTTCAAATATGCTTATTGATTTCTAATTATAAAATAGGGCTGCCAAAAAAGTTCAACTCATTTTAAATAACTTAAAAAGTATCATCATATTACTTTATTATTATTAAAAAATTATTGAGTTTCTGGTAATAATTACAGAAATCACAGTGCAATATTCCTCCAAGAAAAAAAAAGACTTAAGAGAAAGCCCTCATTACATATGAAAATTTTATAAGAATGATATTATCAAAAGACATCATTTATTGTACAGGTACATCTGAATTTAAAACATGTATTAAATGCATAGTATGTAATTTATATTTCTTATGACTTTTAAACAACATTATGAAGATACAACTCCATCTTACAGATTGGAAAACAGAGGCTAAATGAAAAAGTTTGGATAATATGGGAATGTGACTTTTTTCTTGATATATAAATGATAATTCTATACGTGCAGAGGGACTTTTCTGTCATGCATGTCAATTCCTGTTTTGTCCTTTGATTTATCCTATTCACATTTGTGCAGATGTATTTACAGCTGAATGGGGTCAATATTTTCAATAGAAGATTAAAGAATATTCTATAGCAAAGAAATTCAGTTATACTTTTTCTTGAGATGAAAACTGGACTATGAAAGGAAACCAGCCCATGTATAGGAATTGAATATATTTTCCTTCTATGGCTCAGTTTTCTCATCTCTAAAGTGGGAGTAATTTCAAATTTATGTGACAGCTAAATAACACGCAGTATATGTAAGAAAAGCCCTCATTCACCTTCTTAAGAGGCACTCAGTAAGTGTTTCAACGTGAAGAAATATTTATAATAATACAGGTCAACATTCCTGCATTCTGCACTGTACTTAAAAGTCATGATATAACCTTAAAAATAACCTACATCCAAAAATGTAGATTGAAAGTCTATTTTTATATTTAACAACGATACTCAGAAGGGATGATACATAATTTAACCAACCATCCTGGAAAATGTCTTTTCCCGCCCGTCTCTTGATATTGGAGATAGCTCCAGAGGTGCAGCTGTGGCTAATATAAAAATGGATCCAATTTTTGCAAAACAAGGATTTCTTAATTCATTTTACTTATGCTTATTACATTTTATAGGGTTTCGTGGGTCTATAAAGGTTGAAGGAATTATTGGATGCAATTGAGCTAATCTGTTTGTCTTACAAATGTTTAAACAGGTTAGGTGGCTTATTTGTAATCATTAACGGTTGTTTGAATCCCTTTATGCAGGGTCAATGCAATATGTCTCTGTTAGCTTGTTTTTGATCTCTGAAAGAATATCTTCCCCCTCCCAATTATTTTAATACCTTTTCTACAAGTCAAATAAATCTTTGAGGAAGTAAGAATGTGTGTTTAAATTCTAATTCATCTTCCTATTTGCTATGTGATTCAATTTTTAGTCTCAAGGTGTACCTGTGTGATGATTAGCTCACCTGTGCAAAGCAGACATGTTTATCTTGTTCTCCAGTTACTATTGTCACACAGAAAATCACCTGAAAATACAGAAGCTTATAAAAACAACACTCATTTTTGTCATTATGCCTTTTGACTCTGGGGTTCAACAAGGCTCAGGGATTCCCAGGCAGTTAAAATAAGATGGTAGCTGAAACTGAGGGTGAAGTCGTCATGAAGCCTTCTTCCCTCACGTCTATGGTGGCTAATGCTGGGACTTCAGGTAGGGCCGCTGGCTGGAATACCTGTATATGACTTCTCCGTGTAATCTGCAGTCCCTGCAGAAAATGCTGGCTGGATTCTGAGAGCAAGTGATACAGAGTATCAACCAGAAGCTATATTGCTTTATTGTGACTTAGTCAGAAGACATATAATATAACTTCTACCATGGTCACAGTTCCATATATCCAAGAGGGAGAAATGCAAGCCCAACTCTTTATGGAGAAGTGTCAGTGTTAACATGGTAAGAAGAGTATGTAGGATATAAAACATATTGTATCTTGGGTGGTGCCTCTGGCTCAAAAGGGTAGGGCACTGGCTCCATATGCTGGAGGTGGTGGGTTTAAACCCAGCCCTGGCCAAAATATATATAGTATCCATCTTAAATACAACCTGTCAGAATTTACAAGATTTTTATGAGGAACAGGGGTCAATTAAGAAAAGTAGCTAGCATGGTGCCTAACAGGTGTTCAGTAAAGTGCACTCTACTGTTGGTGACTGTGTTCATTTTTAAGTAAGCTTATACATATCCTAAAATCTCTAGGCTCCTGCTTAAGAAATTCAAGAATGTTTTTGCCCATATACATCACAGAGTAGATTCTGCCATAGCCAATCAATTGCTTTCAGCACAAATATCATTATATATACACTTGAGAAGAATTTGTTATTTAATAATAAGTAGATGAGGCACCCTTCATACTACTAATTTTACAGATGAAGAAACTATATTTCAGAGACAGTATAGCATGTATATCAACATGTATACTTAGTTGTAGTACATCAATTAAAGTGATAGTAGAAATATTGGATCTGGGACTCTGGTAACCCAAATTTTGCTAAATAATATTTTTTCTTTAGGATTACAGTGATTTTAAGCTAATATATCATACTGTCCCATTTTCCATACAACCTTTAGTTTCTAGATTCATTAAGTACTTTGATTTTCTGTTTTGTATTAACTTGTATTTGTTGTAATCTTTTATTTTCAGAGGGTATCTTATTATTTTTAATTAAAGTAATTAGCCTTGTTTTTTAGTGAGACCATACCCAAAGTGTTGTTACATCAAAATTAAGATGTATGTCAACCTTGATTGAAAACTCATTTTACACAGATATATGTCCTTACATGTATAATTAGAAGCTGTCCATGTCTAATTGTGATCCCTAATATAAAATTTCATTAACACATATTCCTAAATATTGTGAGTTTATTTTATTTTTGGGTTTTTTTCAATTTTTTAATTTTTTTTATTAAGTCAAATATACACAGATCATGAATACATGCCTGCATATGTGGGGTACAATGTGCTGATTTTTTTATATACAATCTAACGTGGTTACATTAAACCAATCAACACAGCTTTCACCTCATTTCCTCGATTATTGTGCCAAAACATCTATGTTCTACATTTCACAGATTTGACTTATACACTTGTCATGTGTTCCATAGGTGTGCTCCCTCCTTTTACCCTCCCTGTTTTTCTTGAGATGATTACCCTTCCCCTTCCCTCCTTCTCTCCATCATCTTGGGCTATAGTTGTGTTCTATTTTTTTTTACAAGGATGTGTGAGTAAATATAAGGTGGTTTCATAGGAGTACTGAGTATATTGGATACTTTTTCCTCCATTCTTGAGACACTTTACTGAGGAGAATATGTTCCAGATCCCTCCATGTAAACATAAACGAGATAAAGGCTTCATCTTTTTTAAGATTGCATAGTATTCCATAGTATACATATACCACAATTTATTAATCCATTCATGGGTTGAGGGGCACTTGGGCTTCTTCCATGACTTGGCTATTACGAATTGAGCTGCTATGAATAATCTGGTGCAAATATCTTTTTTGCTAAGTAATTCTTGGTCTTGTGGATATATTCCTAGTAGAGGAATTGCAGGATCCAATGGCAGGTCAATTTTTAGTTCCCTGAGTGTTCTCCAAGCTTCTTTCCCAAAAGAACGTACTAGCTTGCAGTCCCACCAGCAGTGCAGAAGTGTTCCCTTTTCTCCACATCCACGCCAACATCTGTAGTTTGGGGATTTTGTTATATGGGCTACTCTTACTGGAGTTAGATAGTATCTCAGAGTAGTTTTGGTTTGCATTTCTCTGATGATTAATAATAATGAGCATTTTTCATGTGTCTGTTGATCTCTGTGGGTTTATTTTAAAGTTTATTGAGGATGAGAAAGATTTACGGAGTAAGAAAGTTTCCAAAGCAGGATACATTTGCAGTGAACAGCGAACGGGCCTCCATTGCCATGGCAAGTAGGCAAAGAGACCAGATTATGGTCTTTGTCTACAAATAATATTGCAAAAGTGGAATAATGCTTAGATAATCAACATAAACTTCTTACCAAACTTTCAGAGCAACATAGGGCCTTTTGTAATGTAATTGGGTAAATCCAATATTGATGAGTTTCAAATATACTGGCAATTTTTTTTTTAATTTTCACTAATACTTTCTCCCTTTAAACTTGTAAATGTAAAGAAAAAGGTAAATTCTTTTGAAGGGATATCTTATTTGGTAGGAATTACTTTACAGTGATTGTAAAGTCACATAATTAATGTTCACATAAACTGTTTTGTACATAATTAGCTTTGATAAGAATGCAGTCATCAATTTTTTCATTATTAAGCTGCTATGAGTTAAATCTTTGGAGAAAGAAACTATCATGAAAACACTACACTGTGCCCCATGTTTGCATTAATGTATACAGCTATCATTTAAAAAAAAAAGAAGTTATTAATGATAACATGATAGTATTGTTATTTGATTTCTTATTCCCAGATCATAGTCCTGCAGATTCAGCTAGAGAAAGCCATTGTCCGTTTTTACCTATATCTAATCCAGATTAGCATTTTAAATATTTATTTCTATGAGTTCAGTAATTTGCAGTGTAATGATGCCAATGATGAGAGCTATATATAGCAATAGGATTGCTTCACAATAAAATTTACTTATATGAGCATTTATGAGAATGTTTATTAGGTTTCTCTGGGAGCGTTGGTTAATTTAAAATCCTAGTACATTTTATCTTCATTATAACATGTCCCAAGGAAATTTTTGGCTAAAAGATTAACATTATAAAAAGAGTTCTTTAATTAGAAATTTCTATATTGTGGGTCAGATTGCTAAATCCAGTGGCAATTATCTGCTTCCTGAGATATGTAGTTCTCTTTCTGAAACATTAAAATTTACTTTATAATACCTCAAAAAGTCATTTCAAGAGGAAATTTGGATCATTAATGGAATTAGAAATAAGATGTTCCCATGGATTCTTCTACTTCCGTTTTATCATTTAAATTTCACGTGTGCTGTGTGATTAAAGACATTTTAACTGTTTAGTACCTCAAATAGTCTAAGAACCCAAGTATGCCAGAAGCACTATATTGTTACCATTAATTAACTGATTGCTCATTGCCCACTTGATCTAGAAGCCAGGAATGAGTGTGAAATAAAATACCTGTATGCACTTAAATATCTTACCATTTATATTGCTTCATAGTCTATGATTATAGCAGTTATTTATGGAGTAAGTGCAGGTACTTAGTAAGGCAATGTGTTGGGTAGAATGCATATAAGAAAAACGATAAAGAAAATTAAATAATAAATTAGAGAAACCATCTGTAACATAACATAAAATATCACTAGACTTCATATATATACACACACACACACCCACCACATATAACTCTGGCAAGTCAGTAAGTAAAATCAGAACACTTCAATAGGAAAATAAAGAACAAGAGTCAGAAAATGATAAAAGGTCAGCACATTAGTAAGTATATAACATGACATTCTACCTGCTTAGTAATGAAAGATATATAATGTAAAACAACGAAATCATTTTTACCTACCAGACCTGCAGATTGAAATGCTGATAATGATAATTTTCCAGAGCATAAGGGAACTGGAAGTCTCAAAAGTTAAGAGAACGACTGACAGAATACATTGGCACTGTATTTCTGAAGTTTTTTTGCAGTGTATGATAAAATTTACACATGCAAGATCTTAGATGCCCTTTTGAACCTAAATAAATGTATTTAAGGGCAATAATCTGATGAGTGAAATGAAATAGTTAAAACATTTTTTTTTTCACAGAGTGATAGTTTCAATAAACCTGAATATTCACCATTATAGGAGTAGTAAAACTTAGGGTAAATACATTTAATGCAATATAATACAGCCTTTAAAATTCATGCTATAGATATAGGCTGCTTCTGTTGTAAAGATAGCTCTGATATATGGTAAAGTTAGAAGATTAGAAGAGAAAGTTGAAAATAGAGTATAAAACATAATTATACATCATGTATATATATAGTTATGCATACAGCAGACAGGTACAACTAATAATAATAAAAACATATAGTATGTCTGATTTGTTCTAAGTTGTTTATTTGGGCTTTCCCTTTTGGACTTATTTCCCAAATCCCACCATGTAACTAGGGCTCCAAAAATATTATAAATATATACACTGTGTGTGTATGTGTATATTCATGCATGTGTGTGATAAGAATGAGATATTTCATTATTGCTTGTATGGTGCTAATTTTTCTCATTGGAACTTTAACAACTTAGTAACTGGATTCTTACCCTCCTGATTTTTAAGGAAATAAGCCATTATTACTCAATGGCCCTTGAAAAATTGAGGCAGTAAGTCTAAATAGCCTCCTGTTAGATGAATAGTTATATTCATTCCATTGTTCAATAAACAATTATTGAGTAGTGATTATGTCCTAGGGACTACACACTAAAGATGCTTAATAGGATAACCTGCTTTTGGTTTAGAGATTTACCGAGATAATATGCAGGCTAAAGACTGCTGTTGAAATGTATTAGTAGTCACTTAACAAAATTTGTTAAGTGTAATCTATATCAGTTGGTCTAGATAAGGTTACTAAATTTCAACACCTTAAACAATTTGCTCAATAACATTTGAATTATGATCAGCAAGGGGACTTTATTCACTATGGTCATTCAGGGACCCAACTCGATGAAACAGACTCCATCTAGAATATTTCCAGTCACTATGTGGAGAGAAAGCAAGTGTTGGAAGATCTTGTACTGGCAATTAAGGGATTGAACTGGAAGTGACATATGTTACTTCAGCTTATAATTCGTGGGCAAACCCAGTCACCTGGCTCACCCAACTACAGAGAACTAGAAAGTGTATTTATATTACATGTCTGAAAAGTGAAAACCTGAAAATAAACATGAGCAATGTCACTGACTGTTACATCTGTGTTTTCAGAAACATTGAAAGACAAAAGGAAATAAAAAGTAAAAACATGATTGTGTGGGCGGTGCATGTGGCTCCAAGGGTAGGGCGCCAGCCCCATATACCGAGGGCGGAGGGTTCAAACCTGGCCTTGGTAAACTGCAACAAAAAAAATAGCCTGGCGTTGTGGAGGGCACCTGTAGTCCTAGCTACTCCGGAGGCTGAGGCAAGAGAATCACCTAAGCTCAAGAGCTGGAGGTTGCTGTGAGCTGTGATGTCACAGCACTCTACTGAGGGTAACAAAGTCGGACTCTGTCTCTAAAAAAAAAAAAATTGTGCCCTCAACATTAAAAATTAATTTACAAAATTAAAAGCATCATGAAAATTAACTTGCTAAAATTCATGGGAATACTTGTGTGATATTTGAATACTTTACTCTCTGTTAGGTGTATAACTGTCCTAAAATGCAATAAAAGGCTCTGGGGAATAATGAACTCTCTTCTGGAAAAAGGTATTTAATCACAGAGTAGACGGATCATGAAACTGGCAGTAAAAGGGGGTACGTTATTGGACCCAAAGTTTTTAAACTGCTCACCTACTCTGTGCAGGAAACAGAAAGTTGTCTAAGCACACCTTTGGTTTCCTTTGCAAGCCTCAAATCCATAACCCTAATCTACGATTCTTCTTGAACAATAACAATAGTAACTATTATGGAAGGAGAGACAATGAACCAAGCATGGGAATGTATAGCTATGTTACTGCTCTTACGAAAATTATGAGTAGAGAAGACATTTAGAGTAGCTCTAAATTGTGAAAAAATTTTACTTTACACCCAGAAGAAAACCCCAAATTCCTACCTGATTCATTCCTGAGATATCTTACCTTCTTTCCTATTCTTTACTGTGTCACTCAGCAGCAGACACGTTGGCCTACTAGCATTGCATCACATAGGCCAAGCATACTTCTAACTCAGTGACATTGTGTATGGATTTTCCTCTTTCTGGAAGATTTTTTCCCAGATATTCATATGGCTCACTTGCTAAATTTACCAGGCCTCAAAGAGATCTTTTCTGACTACCGTAGGCCACGACTATTGCTGTCTACCCCTTTCCAAAGTTTAATTCTTTTCTTCAGTGTAACTAACGACATTAAGGTATTTGTAAGGCATCTTTTTGTACTAAGTGAAAACTCCAAGAAGGAAAAGACTCAAGAGTCTAGGACACATGGTAGGTACTCAAGATGTATTTACTAAATGACTGAATACATAGCACATTTCTTTCGTATGTCAATTATCCCATCACATTACATATTCTAAGAGAGCGTTGAGTGAGCAGCAGTACTTATGGGAGGAGCAACCAAAGGCCCTAATAAATTGTCTAGTGTTTTGAGGCAGGTCCTACAATATGAACCCTTTTGTGACACAGTTTTATATCATCTTTCTTTTCTCACTATCAATTATTAATCCCATCAACAATACTTTAACAAAATATCTTTATGCAAAAAGAAAATAATACAAGTGCCACCTTGTGTTTCAAATGTGTTTTTATCTTTGAAACTAACCTCAGTGGTTAGGGAGATGGTGAGAAAATAGATGCATGAGGCTCTGAATCCCAAATCCATTGAACGGGGTTCAAGAACCTGCAGTTTATACATCCCACGATGTTCCATGCAAAGAGACTTAGGAAAGTTTTCATGGAGTAATTTCATCTTGAAAAGGGAACTTTAGGAAGCTTAGATAAGTGATGGGAAGGATGAAAATATTTTAGGTAGTACATGACTTTAGTCAATGATACTACTCATGCTGTAGAGATAAGCCTGTGTTCGAGTGATTGAAGACACGTTTCTGGAAATCTCTACTGCCCTAATTATCTTGATTACCATAATAGCAATAGGACTAGCTAGAGAGGAGGATTACTACTTATTGACTAAGGTAGAAAGGCATAGAGGAAGAACTGATGAAAAGTGATGTAAAATATAACTAGGAAGTAAGTAAGCCTGGTGAGGAACCACATGTAGATGAGTATATATGGACTTCCAAACTTCTCCTTTCTCAAATACGGGAATTTTGAATAGCCTAATGATTTTCTGTTCCCTACAACTTTCACTGTGTGTGTGTGTGAACAAGTGACTGAGAGAGACATGGAAACTGAGATTAAGGGTGAGCAATAGGAGGGAAGAGAGCAAAAACAAATAATTTGAGGCTTAAAATGAAAATTCTCTTTTTAATGAATTTGAAAATATTTCATTATTGGCTTGTGTGAGGGTCTCATAGATTTTGGAATATTAAGTATATGAGCCTTATAACAAATGTTGCACATTAATCATTCAAGATCAATGCTCTAGTTTAAATGAAAGAATTACTCTTCTCAGTATATTAAAAAAAAACAATTATATGGATCATTTTTACCTTTTACTAAGAGGGAATTTTAATAGTGCATAAAAGTAGACTAAGAATTATGGACAAAGAGCCTTTACCTTGGTAAAAATTATTATATGTCCTGATAGTTTATTTGTGAGAGAAACCTTATTTTTGTTGGAGAAAAAGACTGGGCCTTTGACAAAACGAGTATTTGAAGTCTGTCTGTATTTTGATTCTCTTAGAATTTCTTTGTGATATTTCTAAGTGTTATATAAAATAGGAAAAATATTTTCCTATATGGAAAATATTGCATAGTTGTATGTATGAATCATAAGTAACAGTTTAGTTTCCTCTTTAGGAGTACAAAGGGCTAGAAGGAAGTGAACATAAATGATTTGGCAAACATTTCTTGCGTCAATTTCAGTATTAATATGCTACGAGAAGAAGGTAGAAGAAAAGTGATTAGGAGTTCTCTTTACCTTAATGTTTTTAATGCCTTCCTCTTACTTGACTAGTACCACATTTATTTTATTATGATTTTTCTAAATCCATCCACTTCCATTTTCTTTTTTTTTTTAAATTAAATCGTGGCAGTGTACATTAATACTATCATGGGGTACATTAAAGGCAGCTTTTCTACCTTTTCGTCACTCCCATCTTAAGAAATATTCTTTGAGTTTCTACTTTGTCTCACTGCCTGGTATGAAGACGTCTTCTGCTACCTGTGTTTGAGTTACAATTAGTTCCTAAGGAAGTTTTTTTTCCCCCTAGTCTTTATGAAATTATGTGTCAGTATTATTCATTCACTTAACAAGGTAGAAAAAAAGGGAACCTTTCACTAAATGTTCTCACTATATCTGAATCATATTTCATGGAATATCAGTAAATTTCAAGAATGAGCCAGTCTATCTTATCAAAAATCCAACTCTTTATTTTACTGGTCTTTTATAGTGTGTTTCTGGTATCTATTTCACTTATGCCAGCTCTGATACGTATTTCTTCCCTTCTAACAACTTTTCCTGGGGAATAACCCCAGCCATGCCACACATACTACAGTAGAAATAGAAAAGTTCAACTATGGCATTGTACTAAACATAGACCAATCTCCCCTCGCATATTTAATAATATTAAATCACTTAGATAATTCATCACTGTCATATATCTTGGAGAACTTACCTTTTCTTAAAATTTTTTTTGTTATGACATTGAGATATCCATTTTTATTTATTTTCTACATTTTTCAGTAGTGATTTTAAGATCAGAAATGTCCTCGTGTATTTGTTTTTCTTTTTAGCACATTTATCTTCAAATTTTATAATTTAAATTTCTAAACTATAATTTTAAAATGTTTATTTTCAAGGTTGGTAGTGGGAAGGCAGTCAAGAGAACCTTGGTCATTTACTTACTAGAATTCTTCACATGAATGACAAGGTGAATGATTTTATGGTGAATAATCCAATTATTTTCTTTGTAACAGACAGAAAGTGAAATTGACAGATTCTTTTGCGGTCATGGAGTAGGGAAAGGGAACCGTGATTAGAGTTGTCAGTGAAGGAGGGAGGGAAAGAGACAGATTGTATGTTTCTGTTTATTCTTGTTGGGTGGAGGAACATAGCTCCCCTGTGTAGAAAATGTACTCATAGTGGCGTAAGTAGCTGGCCTTTAATTTCATTAAAGTTTCTAAGATTAAAAGTTTCTAAGCATACATGCACACATACACACACAATTACTAATCAGTCTGACGTTGGCCTCTAATTCTTGTTCTGCTAATTAGTCAGTGTGTGACTTAGGATATATTACTGCATATTTTGTTCACTTTTTTGCTGTTTGGATATTTTTAGTTGACATTATGTTTTAGGTAAAAAAGATGTGTTGATGTGCATTTATTCACCTACTAGTTTCATAGTACTTATATATTAATCTAAAATAAAAAGAAAATATGTGTTGAAAATCCTTAAGAAATACCACGGAACTTCATCGTCTGTATTACACAGAAAATTTGTCAAAACTATGTTCTATTTTGTTTTCTTTCATGAGAAGACTTAACATAGACCCTACCATATAGAAAATTTTTAAGGGTACAAATACAGTAATTATAGGGACAAAGTTGAACAGATCTCTAGAACTTATTATTAATGCATAATTGAGACTTTATGTCTATCAACTAGCATATATCCATTTTCTCCATATCCAAGCTCCTAGAACTCACTCATGTACCCTCTGCTTCTATGAGTTTGGCTATATGAGTACGTCATATGTGTGAAATCATGCAGTATTTGTCTTTTTTGCATCGAGTTTATTTCACTTAGCATAATGACCTCAAAGTTAATTCATATTGTGACAGTTGCAGGATTTCCTTCTTTTTTTATAATTATAGACAGATTATTTTGCTTTTATCTCTCCAGAACCAAAGGAAATCTGATGAAAATGTAACCACAATTAGTAAAATAATTCAGTACATGAAATTAATCAAGAAGTTAACAGCGTCTGTACACTAATAAAATTAGAAAGTATGAAGACTGAAAATCCCCCTTTATGACAGCAATAAATATAGTAAAATATTTCGGCATATAATCAAGAATTAAGCAAGTTTTATAAGTAGAAAAACTTTCTATGTTACTGGTAAGACTGGAGCAAATGGCAGCACCATGGTTTAACATGAGAAGATTCAACATCATAATGACTGTAAATCTCTTTAAGGTAACCTAGAGGTTTCATAAGATCTAAATACAAACAATACGATTATTTTTGGAGTCAGAATAAGTGATTCTAAATTTTCTGTGGAAAAATAAGGAATAGTTGCCAAGAATTCTCTCAGAATGAAAGGTAATGAGAGATGTCTCATTATTCTAGACAAATGGGGACTTTGTGCAAATGAAACATAAAGGGCAAAGTCACTGCAGGATTTTTTTCCCAAAGTCTCAAAAAAATAGACAACTAATATTTATAAATAAAAATAGAAGATAATTTCAAAAAACAGACCATGCTGAATCTTATAGACGATAGAAAAAGAAGAAACACTTCAAATTCATTCTACTTCATCTAGATATACCGGATATCAAAATTAGAAAAAATATATTATTATAAAGAGGAAATTACAAATATATTTCACTTATAAATGAGGATGCAATATCCTAAACAACATATTAACAAGTTGAGTTAAAAATTATTGTTCAAATAATGTACTTTGGTCAAAATTAAATCTAATTTATGTGAGAATTAGTCACTATTTTCTTTTCTTTTTTTCATTTCCTTTACTCCACCCCCTCCCTCCTTCTCTCTCAGTCTGCTCTCCCCTTCCCCCACCCTCCACCATGTCATTGTCATTAATTGTCCTCATATCAAAGCTGAATACATAGGATTCATGCTTCTCCATTCCTGTGATGCTCACTGAGAATAATGTGTTCCACCTCTATCCAGGTTAATACAAATGCTGCAAAATCTCCATATTTTTTAATGGTTGAATAGTATTCCGTGATATACATATACCACAGCTTGCCAATCCATTCCTGGGTTGAGGGGTATTTAGGCTGTTTCCACATTTTGGCGATTGTAAATTGAGCTTTGATAAGCAGTCTACTACAAGTGTCTTTATAATAAAAGTTTTCTTTCCTTCTGGATAAATGCCCAGTAGTGGGATTGCAGGACCAAATGGGAGGTCTAGGGTGAGTTCTTTGAGGTTTCTCAATACTTCCTTCCAAAATGGTTGTATTAGTTTGCAGTCCCACCAGCAGTGTAAGTGTTCCTTTCTCTCCACATCCACACCAGCATTTGTACTTTTGAGATTTTGTAATATGGGCCATTCTGGCTGGGGTTAGGAGATATCTCAGGGTGGTTTTAATTTGCATTTCTCTAATAATTAGGGATGATGAGCATTTTTTCATATGTTTGCTAGTCACTCGTCTGCCTTCTTTAGAGAAGGTTCTGTTCATCTCTCTTCCCCGTTGATGTATGGGATTATTGGCTTTTTTTCATGTGAATTAAGTTAAGTTCTCTATTGATTCTACTTATTAAGCCTTTGTCTGATTCAAAATATGCAAATATCCTTTCTTGGGTAGGTTGTCTATTTGCTTTGATTGTTGTCTCCTTAGCTGCACTTCTGTACTGCTTTTCAGTTTAATTAAATCCTATTTGTTTATTTTTGTTGTTGTTGCAATTGCCATGGCAGTCTTCTTCATAAGGTCTTTCCCTAGGCCGATATTTTCCAGTATTGTTCCTATGCTTTCTTTGAGGATTTTTATTATTTCATGCCTTAAATTTAAGTCCTTAATCCATCTTGAATCAATTTTTTTGAGTAGAGAAAGGTTCAGGTCCAGTTTCAATCTTTTACATGTGGCTATCCAGTTCTCCCAGCACCACTTATTGAACAGGGAGTCTTTCCTTCAGTGGACGTTCTTGTTTGGTTTATCGCAGATCAGGTGACTGTAAGATGTTATTTTCATTTCCTGGTTTTCTATTCGATTCCTATGTCTGTGTCTCTATTTTTGTGCCAGTACCATGCTGTCTTGACCACTATGGCCATGTTATACAGCCTAAAATCTGGTATTGTGATGCCCCCAGCTTTGTTTTACTAAGAACTGCCTTAGCCATATGGGTTTTTTTCTGGTTCCATACAAAACACAAAATTGTTTTTTCCCACGTCTTGAAAATAGGATGTTGGTTTTTTTTTAATAGGGATGGTGTTGAATCAATAGATTGCTTTGGGAAATATAGGCATTTTAACAAGGTTGATTCTTCCCAGCCATGAGCATGGTATGTTCTTCCATTTGTTGATGTCCTCTACTATTTTCCTTCTTAGGGTTTCATAATTTTCTTTATAGAGGTCCTTCACCTCTTTTGTTAGGTATATTCCAGATGCCCTGGTCTGGATGGCTTCACACCAGAATTCTATCAAACCTTCGAAGAGGAGCTTATTCCTATATTGCAGAAATTATTCCCAAAAAAAGGAGGAAGGAGTCTTTCCCAACACATTCTGTGAAGCAAGCATCACCCTGATACCAAAACCAGGACAAGACCCAACTAAAAAGAACTTCAGACCAGTTTCACTAATGAATATAGATGCAGAAATTCTCAACAAAATTCTAGCCAGTAGATTACAGCTTATCATCAAAAAAACCATACATACATCATGATCAAGTACTTTCCCAGAGATGCAAGGCTGGTTTAATATACGTAAATCCATAAACGTTATTCACCATATCAACAGAAGCAAAAACAAAACCCATATGATTCTCTCCATAGATGCAGAAAAAGCATTTGATAAAATCCAGGATCCTTTTCTAATTAAAACACTGAAGAGTTTAGGCATAAGTGGCATATTTCTTAAACTGATTGAAGGTATCTATGACACACCCACAGCTAATATTTTGCTGAACGGAGTTAAACTGAAAGCTTTTCCACTTAGAACTGGAACCAGACAAGGTTTTCCTCTGTCACCATTAATATTCAACATAGTGCTGGAAGTTCTAGGCAATACAATTAGGCAAGACAAGAAAATAAAGGGCATCCAAATGGGAGCAGAGGAGGTCAATCTCTCCCTCTTTGCTGACGTTATGATCTTATACTTAAAGAACCCCAAAGACTCAACCACAAGACTCCTAGAAGTCATAAAAAAATTACAGTAATGTCTCAGGATATAAAATCAATGTCCACAAATCAGTTGCCTTTGTATATGCCAACAACAGCCAAGATGAGAGGCTAATTAGGGACACAATTCCCTTTACCATAGCCCCAAAGAAAATGAAATACCTAGAATTTCCTTCTTTTTAAAGGCTGAATAAAATTGTATATAATTACCATATTTTCTTTACCCATTCATCCATCAGGCATTGAGATTATTTCTGCATATTGGCTATTGTTAATAGTGCTATAATACACATCGCAGTGCTAATATCTCTCAAGTTCCTAATATTTTACTTCTCCAAAAGGTGGCTTAGGAATGGTTTTTTCCTCAAAAAGTTCTTCAGAAAATTCACTGAAGGGCCATCATGCCTGTAATCCTAACACTCTGGGAGGCCAAGGCAGGTAGATTGCTGGAGCTCAGGAGTTCAAGACCAGCCTGAGCAAGATTGGGACCTCGTCTTTAATAAAAATAAAAAAAAAATTATCTGAACATCATGGCAGGTGCCTATAGTCCTAGGTACTGGAGAGGCTGAAGCAAACAGGATCACTTGAGCCCAAGAGTTTGAGGTAGCTGTGAGCTATGATGATGCCACTGTACTTTCCTCAGGGTGGCCAAGTGAGACTCTGTCTCATAAAAAATAAAAAGAAAGTAAATTCACTGAGTTAATAGGTATATATCTGATCCCAAAACGAATATGATAGGTATTACATTTTACTGTGTACAAAGCGTTTTTATAGTAAGTTTGTGTACGGGTGGATCTGTCTTGTAAGTTATTGAAATCTATTAGTTTTAATAGAGTATTACAAAATGTAAGAGGTAGAAAGACAAAATTACTGGTGCCTACATAATTCTCTCATTTCAATTTCAATTGTTTATTGAAAAGTTTTAATTAAACATACAGAAAGATAGTTTACAAATTAATTTTTTAGGTCTTATATTTTTGTCATGGAATTAGTGTTATGATAGAAATTGGAATACTTAAAATACACTCATCTCCAAAGATATATAGCAGCAAAGAACCAGGTTATGAAAGAAAATTTAATTGAATGGAAAATTTTTACAATATGAGTAAAAATAGATTAGACAACATTGTGACTGATTAAAAAAGACTACATTTGTGTGTGTATACATATATATATGTATATATAAACAAAGGCTACATTAAGAGTATTTTATATTAAATTTTCTTTGGTTGCTTTCACAGGAATTCCTATTTCTTTGAATTTTCAATTTTTTCTTCAATAAATCTACATGCTTTCAGATATATGCAACTAGAAATTTTATTTTAAAATTCTCATATTGAATTTTAACAAATGGAAATCTAGAAAAGGAAATAGTAACACACTCGTTTTATTTATTTATTTTTTATTAAATTATAACTATGTACATTAATACAATTCTGGAGTACAGTGTGGTGTTTTCATATACAATTTGAAATATTTTCATCAAACTGGTTAACATAGCCTTCATGTCATTTTCTTAGTTATTGTGTTAAGACAATCATATTCTACTCTTAGAAAGATTCACTTGTACTCTTATAAGATAAACCATAGAAGTGATCCCGCCAATCACCCTCCCTCCACCCATTCCCTCCTCCCTTCTCCCTCCCCCCTCCCTGTATACTTAGGCTGTTATTAGGTTATAGATTTCATATGAAAGCTAGAAATTAATTTCATAATAGGGCTGTGTACATTGGATACTTTTTCTAAACATATTCTTTAAAATTACAATTTAATAAAGGACTAAAGACAAGAAATTATATTTTAATTGCAGATAATGATTAATGTTCGCAAAAGTTGTATATAGATCTCTATAAAATGAAGGACCCCATTGGCTCAGCACCTTTAGTTCAGTGGCTAAGAGCACTAGCCACATACACCAGAGCTGGTGGGTTCAAATACAGCCCGGGCCTGCCCAACAACAATGACAACTACAACCAAAAAATAGCCGGGCCTTGTGGTGGGAACCTGAGGTCCCAGGTACTTGGGAGGCTGAGGCAAGGGAATTACTTAAGCCTAAGAGTTGGAGGTTGCTGTGAGCTGTGATGCCACAACACTCTACAGAGGGTGACATAGTGAGACTCTGTCTCAAAAAAAAAAAAGAAGGACCACATTAAAAAATATAACCAGTAGACATCATAGTGTTTGATTGTATTGCCTGACAATTTCTCAAAGGAATCTGTTAACATTACTATTGAGGGATTTTTGTGCAATCATTAGAGTTCATAAGACCTTAAGAGTTTATGAAACATGTATAAGAGTGTCCATTACCTCACTGACATAATCTTCAAAACACTTGTGTACATATATACTGTATTTTGGGGCAAAGGAGCCACAATTTTCATCATATTCTCAAAGGAGTTAATTGTACTCAAATATAGGCAGTCTTCGAGTTACTGACTGACATCTGACTGACATGTGACTTGCACTCACAAGGAAGATTATTACATGTAATAGGTAATTTATAATTGGTCCAACTTACGGATAAATTCCCCTTAAGAACAAACCTATAGAATCAATCGAATTTGTAACTTGGGGACTGCCAGTAATTTAAAACTCCTGAAAAATAAGATACAGTGTGATTCTGAGGCCTTGTAAAGCTAGGCAAAATACTTCTTCCTCCTGTGATACATGCAGACAGATGATTCCTTTATGTTTTATTAATGTTATCCATATTTAAAATTTAGTGGATTGGGAAAAAGGATTTATGTTTAACCATAAGCTGTGAGTTTTTAGTAGGAGCAGAACAAATGCCACATGTGTCGAGCCCTTCACAGAACAGGAGGGAAAAACTCTATTGATCCAACTGAAAAAAATGTGTAATCCCCTTTATGTATAAAAAGAATTCCTCGCATCTCATAACATGTTCATACCCCTTTTAAATGTCTTGCAGTTGTCATTTTATTCCCCAGTGAACTTGTAAGGTGGGCTTTTAATTATATCGACTAAGAAAAAGCTCCTTTATGGAATGATTTGACCAGAGTAGCATAGTTAGAAACAAATAGATATGTAATGTGGGTCAATATAAGTTTTCTAATTTCTAGAATCCTGATCATTTTACGTATGCCCATCCTGAATTTTGATTTTAAATAATGAACCAAATGCTATTAGATAATGTCTACAAGGATAAATAATAACGTACAAATTACTAGCCCTTATTGAACAACGATTCTATGCCAAACATTGTTCCAAACCCATTTTATGCATTAGCTCAATCTTTAAAACAATCCTGCGAAGAAGATGCTGTTCTTATGTCCATCTTACACTTGAGGGAATTGATAGACTTGTTATTCTAGTCCACAGTTATACAGATGAAAAGTAATTTGGACCAGGATTTGAACACAGGCAGTTCTGACTCCAGAATCTACCCTATTAGCCTATATTAACCTGACACAAAAGAGAGCTCTAGTTAGTGACCATTAGAGGAAAAATTAGACTGTCATAAACACACATAAGCACCTACTTTGTAATTTACCAAACTGAATCAATATGTAAACAGTTTAATGGCAGAAACTATAAATCAAGCAAACAGAACAGAAAGAGGCAAAATGCAGGCAGGTTTAAAAGAAAGGCAACTTTAAAAACTGAGGGGTGAGGGTTGGGTAATTGGTAATGATGAAGAATAATTACTGTGAAATCTATCAACAGATGACTTCAATAATCTTTCTTGAAAGAGATTCAGATGATATTTCCATTTCTTTAGGAGAGAATGAGGAAAAAAGTTGTTTTAAAGGTTCCAATTTATTGCCAGACTGTGAAAAAATGATGCATTAAATTCCCATTTGGCACTCTAATTGTAATAAGATAATACATCCTTTCTAAAACATTCCCATTTGATGAATAAGTGAACCAATTCAAATGTCTTCATTTTATTGATACTAGCATCAGTATTATTAATGACAATGCTTTATGACTAACAGCAATTAACTAGATTTGGTGAACTGAGCAATTGAGCATTGAATTTGAAATCAGAACATTTGGCACCAAGGATGTTATGAGTCCATATTAAAATGATTGTTGAGTATTTAAAGATTTATTAAGTTGACGATGAACATTAAAGTGTATATATCCTGTATTATTTAGGATTCTATTGGTTTTAAACCTACTTAAGACACAATGAAAATTAGTTGAGTAAATAGTAAGTTCAAGCTTTGATCAAGGGTTTAATCAAGTTTTACTATGGAGAGTCAAGGAAGAGTCTCTACTTCTCTGTGAATCTCTCAACCCTACCCTCCGCAACTTGTCAGATTGGTATAAACTGGCTTCCCTGAACATGTCTTAGAAAGCCTTTTTCCTTGTTCATAGCCAGATGTATAGTATAACTTTCCCCAAATACAAACAAAATCTCAGCTTCTCTCTAATTGTAGCCTATTAGCTCATATGCTTGTGCTGAGTGTATCACTGTGGCAAAATGGATGGAATTATCACAACTACCTTGTACAAAATGAGGCCCCTACCTAGAAATGAGGGTAAGATCAATTTTATCCAAATTACCAGGCTACTATATAATGTGAGGATAGTGGAAATGATACTGGCTGAGCAATCACAGTGTCTACTACAGTCTTTTTGAATATGCAACATTGCAGCATACCCTCTATAGCATATAGTTACCCTCGAAAGTGCTCAAATAACCTCAAAAATAGAGAATCCCAATCTCATGCAATGTTGGCATTCAATTCCAAGGTTGGGGTATTAGGTGGTGAACAGTCCCTTTCAATCAGACCTCAATGAAGTCTTTGATGATCTGGTATATTATGACAAAATGAAAAAAAAAAAGATGTCTAATACCCCTAAGTAAAAAGTTCAAGGAGAACAGCAGGATATACTTTTAAAAATAAAAGTACACTAAATACACAAAAGGAAATGTTAAAAATAAACACATATGCAATCCTGCACTGAAGAGTTCCTTGCAAATCTTTCTGTTCATTAAAAATCTTGTTTAATAGTTGTCTTCATGATTATATTTGAGATTGATGATGAGAAAAATGCCAGTTGAAGGACATTGTGTGACTTTAGTGTTCTCCTTATTCTGTTGTTTCAAAGTTTTAGTACTTGCCCTGGCATTGAGCCATAACAAAACACTGTTACATGGACCTGGGATTTCTTAGGCAGATTTCTTTTTGTATTGTCTTTGCACAGCCCCCGGAACGAGACACTTTGCAGAAGAGGCTTGGTGTAGGAAGCGTAGCCAATACACCCTTTAAGTATAGATTATATATGAGCTGCTTTATTGTGATAGGCATGATCGTTTACTTTGTCACAAAAATGCTTTGGAGAAGTACAGTTGAATTTTTTAGTACTTAAGTCTTAAATTCTGCCTCTCCTACTCCTGCCCATACAGCCATTAGATTTGGAATAAAAATAAAAATTGGCTTATCAAATCATACAAGGGTACAACTTATTAGCCTCTCAAGAAGCTCATATTATAAGCCACAAACAGTAAGAGTTTTTGTTTGTTTTTTTTTTGTTATTGTTTATTAGATCATAGCTGTGTACATTGATACTGTCATGGGGTACAGTGTGCTATTTTTATATACAATTTGAAATATTCTTATCAAACTGGTTAACATAGCCTTCATGTCACTTTCTTAGTTACTGTGTTAAGACATTTATATTTTTCATTTAGAAAGATTCACATGGACTCTTAAAAGAATTCCACAGTTGTTTTTTGTTTTGTTTTGTTTTTCAAATAAAGCCATATTTTTCTCTGTGGTTCAAACAGGTGACTATTAGCATAAGTGTTTTTCTTTCTTGGTGGAAAGAGACCAGTAGGTGCCAACATCTGTTTCTATCAAATCTCCTAATAATGTTGGCAGGCATAAGGTATGCCAGATAATTTGGGTTGCTGTTTAACCAACTGTTTTTTAACCACATATCTGACTTGGAGGGTCCTTCTCACTGTCCCTGTCTCTTATAGAGTTCAGCCTATTCCACATTTTAGGGTCTGTGGCTTTGGGCACTCTCCTTTCTGATATCAAACTCTATATAAATTAGAATGATATATTTTACAATAACGGAAAACTCTTCCCAGGAAGATTTCAAATACACACACACGCACACTCAAACAGAAAACATTCTCCCCAGATGGTCATAAGTGACATCTTGTCTTTCATCAGAAATGTGTGGTGATTAAACTTTGAGAATTATTGGCTTCTGTAATAAAAAATTCCAAAGACAGGGTGGTAATCTGGTAATGAGTTTAACCCAGATGCTCACATTATTATCATACTGCAGCTCCATTTCTCGTTGGTTATCTTGGCTCTATCCTCTTCCACCAGAAAGCAGTTATTTCTTTTCTAGGATGGCTTTGTGATGATAGCAAGATGGCTACTAGAACGCTAGTTTTTTTTTTTTTTTCTTTTCCTTCCTTATGTCCAAGGAAAAATAATTATTTTTCTAAAAAATCAAATCCTTGATATACTTCTGCTTGGAACCTGTTAGGTTATGTGTACATGCAACTTATACTGTGAGAAGCAGGAAACAATGCGCTTAGGTTTATGTGACATGCCCCTAAGTAAGTCACATTGGCAAGAAGGACTTATTTACATAAATGACAGCTTATAAGTGAGTTGGGATTAATCTCTCCCAAGCTGCAAGGTTTAACGTAAGGAGTGATAGATTGAATGCATTTTGGACATTACTGAATGGTAATATTTGAAAGCTTTCAATGTTTTCCCGTGTTTTCATCTCACGAATTTTTAATGGAATAAAATATATTGCACATAGTGCTATTGGGTGTATTTGGAGATATATATATGTGTGTGTATATATCTGTGTGTATGTGTGTATATATATACACACACACACACATTAGTCCCAAAAAAATGTTTTATTTTTCCCCAGAAAATGCTTTTCATATCCACTAAATCTTTTATCTTACATAAATTTCTATTGGATTATTTTCAAACTGGCTGCCTCACACCCATCAAAGTCGTACTTAGTGTGGGTTGGGCTATTACTGATAATTCAAATAGTTCTAGAGTAATACTTTGGATCTGTCCCAGAGCTAAATATATTCAACATTTAGCAAACATTCACCGAGTACCTGTTCTATGCAAAGGGCTCTGCTAGGTGCTCTTGTTTATATGAAGATAAATATTTGTCACAGAACAATGACAAATTGGCTTTCGGAATGTACTTATTTCCAATATCAGCACATTTTTCTTTTCTGTCATTTTTCATTTCATCATAACAAGACCTTGAGGTTTTTTAAGGGGGGGGAAACGATGCATGAGCTCACTCAAGTTAGTTACATACCACATAGCATATGTTATGTAAAGCCTAAGCGTGTGAAGGGTATATGCATTCAATTTCATAGTTTAGGTAGTTATTAAGTTTGCCATTTTATATTTTCTCCTCACAGATGGCTGGCCTTCAGTGTACGCCATGGAATTTACAAAAACAAACAAGAGAGTTTAATAAGCTGAGTAAAATGAAGCTATTTATCTGGTAGATTACTTTGTAAAGGATAAGAATGGGGGAACCACCCAGGTCAACCTAATGTGTGATTTTCCATTTTTCTAAATAAGTTTTATTGACTTATACAATTTAGTGGGAAATGAGTCATTTGCAGATAATAACTATATTCGACCCAAAATTATGGTAGTATTTGTATCAGAGAGTAAAATATATCATCTCCAGAAATTGCCAAGAAATCTATATTTGTTAACAATATTGGTATTCTCAACTCATTATGATTTTGTCTTTTGTTTTAAAATAGCCTATATATATGTAACATTATTTTTGTAGGGTTGGTTTTAAAGATCGATAAGGACCTAGTGAACTGTGTTTGTTTTTAAACACATTTAAAAACTGAAGTTATGGTTAATTGGAATAAGAAATTAAGTGTGATAAAAACAATTTGCTGTTTGGGAAGTGAGAAAGATTTATGAAGTCAATATAATTCACTGAATAAGGGAGATGTATACATTATTCAGAACATTCTACAAGCACCTAGGCTAAATTTCAGAAAGAGCTGAGAGGAGAGAGAGAGAGAGAAATAATTATCTTGGGGTGATATACCCATAAGCATAATAGTATGGGTGCTATTAACTAGTCATACCTCCCACTTGCACCTAAGGGTGTTTTCTTAAATGGTTTCCCAACCTGAGCCATCACTGGCATTGTCAGATCTCTGCAATCCTTTGTTGGGGTTAAGTCAAGAAAACCTAAGTAAACCCGGGGGAATGTGCTTTATATGCGTGATTCTCCCTCTCACCCACACACATCCTCATTGTTTATGAGGACACATTTGCTTTCACATTATAATGTTTTTGGCCTTGAGAGAATCCATTCAAATTAGTACAACATTCATTACTGTAATAGCAGAATTTTTATTTTTAAATCATAGGAAGCAGAAAACTCTGACAAGTTACCTTGGTGAATCCTTCCTGAAAAAAAAAAAAATGAAGGTCTTTGTTTACAAATAATCCATTATAACTTCTCTTGCTTGCTTGCTTGAAATTCAAAATAGACCACGGTTTTTGACATTTTCTCATATACATGTTATCACTGTTAATTGTTTTTATAATTATTTTGATACCATTTGTTGTATTCTTCCTATGTGTTTACTATGTGGCAGTTGCTTCAAAGGTAACATTCGTAATATTTGACACCAATCAATCTTCGCCCTTTACAGATTGAGATCAAAGACTTGCTAAGGGCCACAATGCTTGTTAAGAGGCAGAGTAAAATGGACACAAGCATCTTAGTTTAAACCTAAGATTTTTAAATTACACCTTTTGGTTTTCTGTCAAAATGTTTTGGTAACTTATAGTCATACTTTTAAAATTAAACAATTAGCATGAGAAGGTCAAATGCTGACAGCTCCATCCATCAAGTCTTTATTGATCACCTAATTTATGTTAACTATTGGGTGTTATTTGATTTGTCCTCAGGGTCCTTATGTACCAGAAGTGAAGACAGACACTCTTACATCTGCTTTAAGGCACAGTAGAACTAGGAAGTATAACAAATGTTCATAGACATCCTCTGGGTGCAAAAACCATGGCTTCATAAATCTTGACTTGGTGCAGGTTGTAGGAGTGATGAGCCTTGGTAGTCGAATAGGATTGTTATAGGTGAATCGCCCCATAGAAAGATTACTGGAGTTTGTGGAGCCAAATGAGAAAGATATAGAAGCATGGATCTTTGGTTCATTTTGTGACTGGGATACAGGGTCTATGCTGAGAGTAGGAGAGGCAGCTAGAAAGAAAGGTTGTGGACAAATTGTGGAGGATATTGAATACCATGCAAGGGGGGTGCATTTTATTCAGTAGGGAAGAGAAGACCTTTGACAGGTTTTGAATATAAAGTCATATGTTTTGAGTCTGGGAATTAAGAAGCTAAACCTACAGACATTTTGACATTAAGAAGGATGGACAGAAAGGTGCACACTACGTTGGAATTGCCAGTGGCACCAGCAGGTGAAGCTGTCTAACTGTATATAAAAATTAAGGTTTATTCTCAATGCATCAGTTAAGACCAGCGATATAGACACATCTCAGTGGCTGGGATAGAGATAGCACAGCAATCTGTAAGAGCATATGGGATTTCACAGAGAGAAAAATGTACAACAAACTTCTAACAGGCTAAAGGACAGAATATTTGGGAGTGTCTTTCTTTTCCTTTTTTTCCCTTCTTTTCTTTTTCTTCTCTTTCTACAGAAAACCAGAGGTGGGGAGATACTGAGATGTGGTCTAAGAATTTCCTCAGGAGAGTACCATCACATAGTATATGTGTTTTTAAAGACTTTCAAGAAGGTGGTCATGTTCAATAGTGTCACATGCTGCAAAGGAGTTGAGGCTGCAGATGGGAGAGAGGTAGCTTCATCTGGTGTTTTAGAAGTAGATTTGTGTGCTTTGATAGGGATATTTCAATATAAGGGTGGCAAAGGAGAAGGAGTATGTAGACTTACAGTTTGATAATAGCAAATTGGAAGAAGAAAAATGGAGTAATCTCTTCAAAAGGTCAGTGATGAGAATAAGAAGGAGATGGAACAGTAGATTGAAGGGTGATAGTATTGGACAGATATGTTTTAGATTGGGAGAGATTTAATTAAGAATCTGATGTCCTCTGGTGGTGGGACATTGTGGTAGGAATCTACAGTGCATTGTATGTATTATTCCATGGTCTATATATAATAGATAGTAATCTATAAATTTTTTTTAGACAAGAAGTTATAAAAGCATGACCATTCATGATGCATCGTCAATGACAAGTTTTTATTTAATTAATATTTCACTAATAATACTATCATAAGCAGTGATTATGAGTAGCATTGATTCCTGACTAATCCTTCCCAATGCCTTTGTCTCACTGGATTTTCCTCCTTTTATTAACTTGAACTTGAAATACTTTTTTTTTGTCAAAGAGCAAGAGGGCATAGGAAAAAAGAGCACACACCATGATACAGCTAGAACATTTTAACATGATTTAATTTTATAAAATACAATAAAGTAAGAATCAGGCAGCACTTTGTTTTAATATATTCACTGCTAGAAGTCTACTGCCCGTACAAAATCCTGCTTATAAGTACATATCTGTCCTCTGATGCCACGTTTTATACCATTTTCTACAGCTCCGGGTAAGTAATGCGGAAGACTGATGGAACCCCTTGAAGTCAACTCTAGAAAGAAGTCCTCTCAAAAACATAGCTACATAATACAACAGACTCTGTCTGGAAAAAAATGCCATTAAATATTCTGAGTTTTGATAGCTAGTATTTACATTACTGAACCCAAAGTAAAGGAAAATATTCTTGACTCATTCTAAAAAGTCAATATGCCCATTGAACCCATGAGTCTGTGCATTGTGAATATTTGAATGACATGTAATTCCAAAATATAACATGATTTTGGTAAACAAATGGACACCAGTAAGGCCAGCAATCTGATATTCTGCAAATTGCATTTAGAATCTGAGATGGAAAATATATCGTTTAAGCTTAATTAAATAGCCCATGGAGATGCAATTTCTTTTTTTAGTTATGCAAATTTAGTAGATGACAAAACAATAAGGCAAAATAATAGGAAAAGTTGAAAACTTTTAAGCAAAGGTGTAGCAAGATCCAGTGCCAAATACATAAAATGTGGAAAAGACCAAAATCCTAGATTCGATTTATTCTATCACAGAAAAAGATTTCACTTTAAGGATTTTCATCTTGTGCTCTCAGTCATAGTAAAGTATAATATGTAGTACAGTATTGGGTGATGATTAATGTCCGAACACTGCTCCCCCAGTAAAAATAAAGCAATAGCACTTAAGGTCCATTGAAGTATTAGGATTACATATGTTACTTGTGTTTGCTCACTGGTGGTGTTCAATGCATTTCCTAATCCTCCCAGTCTTTCTAGTATCCTATAGTATTAACCACAACAGTAGAGTTCGTAATAAAGTTGCCTTGAATACATATAATTTGGAACAAATTTAAATTTTTTTTCAGTATTATTTATTGTATTTTTTGATTATATAATTATACCGAAATGTGAATGTCATGAACAGAGGTAGTCACTTCTGTTTAGTTTAATATCTTCAAGGCCAATTATAATGCCTGGAAATTAGTTGTTACTCATTAAATAGCTGGTGAATAAATAGACTGTAAGTCAAAGATGAGTGATTTCTAGGCATGGGAAGCTATGCACCTCAGGGGTATCATCCAAAGTTCAGATTCTTAGTATAATGTCATCTAGGCTCATTTATATTGTAGCAAATGGCAAAAATCAAGTTATTTTTCAAGGCTGAATAATATTGTATTGTGTACATATGTGCCACAAGTTTTTTTTTTTAATTATTCATTTGTCCATCAATGGACAGGTCATTTCTATATCCTGGCTATTATGAACAATTCTACAGTGAGCATGGGAGTGCAGATATCTTCATGAGTGCATTTCCTATGAGTATATGCTCAGAAGAAGGATTACTGGGCCATATAGTAGTTGTGATCCCTTACTCCACAAAACCTTGCTGTATCCTTGCTTTATTCTACCTCTTTGTACCTGTTGTCCAAGGGGAAAAAACCTAGAAGTCATTTTCAGCAACTCCCCTTTCCCTCTCTTTATATTTTACTCAACAAGTGCAATAGATTCTAAGGCCAAATATATTATAAATCCATCAGCCCCCATTTTGACTCTTTTGCTGAAGCTCCCAGTATGTCTTATCAATTCATCTTTCAACAACTCATGAGTGTTTACAACGTGTCAAGCACTGACTGTCACCTACTGGTTTTTATTGGTCCTCTAACTGGTCTTGCTGCTGCTACTCTTCTTCCACAGACCATTCTTTACACTGGGACCAGAATGATCATTGGAAAATACAAATGCAATCACTATTTTCATGGGATGATGTCAAGTCTCACAAAACCAGGAAACCTGATTATCTTTTATTTAATGCCATATGCATTAGACACACTGCCATAAGGAAGAAGACTAACTTAGCAAGGTCTCGGTAGTGTGTCCATGTGGGGAAATTAGAAAACAAAATTTATAGGGATTTAAGAGCCTGGCTGAGTAATTGTTTATCCAAGTTTTACAAGATGGGGGGGTGTCATTTGAGGTTGGGAAAAAATTTTGATACAATACCTTTGGATCACTAGGAAAAATGGTCTTGAAGCAGTGATACAATCAGTCTCAATACAGTAAGAAAGAAGGTTGGTTCACAGTCTCCTAAGTGCAGATGTTTACTGGAAAGATAAGTTTGGTGGTTTTTTTTTTCTTTTTTCCTCAAAATCAGTATTGCAAAGACAAGAAATTATAGTGGTTTTTGTTCTTCTTTGGTTTTCAGTAGCTTCTTCTATATTATAAAATATATAAAATACTTTAAATATCTAAATATACTAAGATATATAAGCACTATGCCTTTCAAAGGCATGTCGATTTTATGATGGATACCTTGGTTTTACCCTAGCTTTAATTCTGCAACACTCAAAACAGTTTATATTCTCTAGCTATTCTACTCCTATGACATTATTCTGTCTCCCTCTGCCACCTCCACATGGGAACACACACGTGTGTATACTCGATGTTGCATACACCTCTATGCCTTTGTATGAGTTCTGCCTGGATTTAACTATCCTAAACCTTCAATCTTTTCTTTCCTTGTCTGGAAAGTTACTCCTCATTTTACCAGATTTCTTTAAAGGTCATCTATTCTCAGAAGTCATTTCTGATGAAAATCCCTGCTTCTCAAGCAATATTTGGTTTCCCTTTTCTGTGCTTCCAATTCTTTCTGGTCATGCCCCTTTGAGAGCACATATATTATATTAGATTGTTTGCTTACTCATATGTTTTCTCTAGTGGACTGTAATTTCCTGATGTCAGGTGTTTTATTCTTTATAACTGTTGTTATGTAAGTAAGTGACTGATACACAATCAACAGTACATAGATGCACAATCTGTACTTAGTATTATTGATTTAATGTATAATACTCTACTTCTTAATTTTACTTTAATTGACACAATAACCAAAATTATTGAGAATTTACTATGGGCCAGACCCTTTTGTACTATGCATATATTAACACATTTAATTTCTCTTACCAACAGTAGAAATATATATTCTAATTTCCCTATTTATAGATCAGAATGCTAGGATTCAGTGGTATGGAAAAGAATTTGAATCTAGATATTTTGGTTCCAAAGCCCACATTGTTAATCCTTTGTACTACTCTTTTGTGATATGCTATGTCTGATGGATGGCAAATTGGTAACACAAAATTGCCAAATAGATTTCTGTTGCAAATATCACAAGCATCCAAGTGATAGGTGTTGGTTCAGTTACCAAATGGCACACGATTTGTTGTTTTAACATTCAGCTAACATTAAATTTTTACCGTGTGCTAGCCATATTTGAAGTTTCTTATTCGAGAACATTTAATTCCTCTTCTTTGGTTCCTTCTTTTTCTCCTTTTTTTATTTCTGGTGGATGCTTTCATTTTAATTTGCTATTTCTTCCTCATCAACACAAATGCCTGACATTACAGTAATCAGGATTGAGTTCTCAGATGACATTTATTTCCTTGGTGATCTCATCTAGCCTCGTGACATCAAATCCTATCTGTAGATCAACACCTCTCAAATGTTTACCCCATCTCAATGTTTTCCACTAAAGTCCAAAGTTAGATATACAACTGTCTACACTTTCCTAGTCAACTCAAATTTACCCTATTTAAAAAAGAATTGACTAGCCCCATCAATAGTTCCTCATACCCTCCAGTTTCCCTAGCAATACACTTTGGAGTCAAAGTTAGTCTTTCTATTCCTTGTATCCCATGTTGTCAATCAAAAATTAAGGCAAGTCTATCTTGATCAAGTCTGTATACAGAATCTGATCACTTCTGATTATTTCAGTTCCCACCACCATAATTCTGGTCTGGATTATTGAAATTGCCTTTTAAACTGGCCTTCCTGCTTTGGCCTTTGCTTTAAAATCCATTTTGTCTACCAGATGGTTCTGTTAAAATGTTAGTCAGATCACATCACTTTCCTGCTGAAAATCCTCCAATGCTTTGCCACTCACTCAGCAAAATGCAGTCCTGCTGCTTTATAAGGTCATGTACACAAAACCCTCCATCCTTCCCTCCATTTCTTCTCTAGCTTCCTTTTCCATTTTATACCTTTTCATTTTACTATAGTCATACTGGCTTCCAGGCCTCTGCCTGGAACACATTTTTTCCCGTATATTCACATGGCTATGTCACTAACATTTCATTGTTCTCTAATGTAACTAACTCACAGACACTTTACCTGACTCTCCTAGTTAAAGCCACAGTGTTCCTTCCCCTAACAATTCCCATTTCCGTTTTTCTTACTTCATTTTTCTTTATTTTTTATTTTTTATGAAGTCATTCATACATATATCATAAATACATTTATGCCATTATGGGATTCAATGTGTTGATTATTTGTACAAATTGGAGTGCTTACATCCTACTAAACAACATAGCCTTCACCTTGTTTACCCAATTAGAGGATTGAGACATTTATGCTCTACACCTGATAGATCCAACTTGTACTTGCAGTATGTTCCATAGGTGTGGTCCCCCACCAACCCTATCATCCACCCCCTTCTCTTCCCCCCTCCCTCCCCTTCCCTCCTTCATCCTAGACTATAGTTGCATTTCAATTTTCACATGCATGTGTGAGTGATTCCTGAGTACCCTGGGGTTTTTTCTTCTCCATAGCACTTACCTCCTTCAAATGTGCTTGTTTCTTTTGTTTAGTATGCCTCTCTAACATAATTAATATTGTAAGGACATAAACTTTCGTCTGTATTGTATATGGCTTTTTACCTTGCCTAGAACAGTACCTGACCTTTGTAGTTGCTAAATGTTTGTTGAAGGCATACTCTTTTTAGCCATAATTTCTCTTCTCTACAAAATAAAAAAGGTGTGATGTATTTAAGTTATTCATATTCTGCCTATTCTGCTAGTTACTCTTTAACCTGGAAAGTCTGCAATTATAATTTTTTTGACAAATCATCTATTTGAAGTGTTTATTATTAGGTAATTGTCACTAAATGCGCTAGACACACAGAGGTTTACTATTGATTAGGAATATCTTTCATGCTTTTAAAAAAGCAAAATGATGATAGAGGTAACTCATGATTTCTATATGCAAGGATATATAGTCTATGATCAATATATGATAAAAGGGACTGGATTTTCTGAATTCGCAATTCCCCTCAAAACAAGGACAAATACCGTTGTGGTGGCAACAACAAATGCACAGACAAGTCTAAAACCAAACAAGAAGCTTCCTAGTTGACCCGATTCTTGGTGTTTACTCTTTTCTCCTAGAAACACTATTTAGTCATCATAAATCTTCCTTCAGAAAGCGGGCTTTCAGTTTTCTTGTCTTCTCTCTGAAAAATGGTCAGTGCCTTGGCAATGAGTGTTATCTATTGCTCGCTGGCAAGCACTATCTCTAAAAATGGTCTATTATATACTAAAAACAAAGGACTTTGAGTCTCGTAGGATGCCAAAACCTGTAGGCGATTCAGCCAGTGTTTCAGATGATACGGTGGGAAAATCAGTCGAGGCAAATTTGTGGAGTGCACCTTAAATACTGTTGTGCACACTCTTTTGGTTAAGTATTTTAGCATTTTTACTGCTGTGCTGTATGTGCTGCTGACAGGGAACAAATTTGTTTGTTTAGAATTTCTGCAGCCTTGCCTTCTTTGCCTTAACTTTCTTGATGAGGTGCTAGTGAACTGGGGAAGTGAAATAAGACCACCTGATAATCCATACTCTGATAAACTACTCACGTAATATTTGGCAGTTTATGGTTCTTCTAGGGCAATGGGAGGGAAAAAAGCAATGTTGGCCAAGAATAATATATGGAACAACCTATGTTAGTAAAATTGGAAAAGAAGTTTATCAGGCAGTCACTAACCTTTCAAGCAAATATCATACGTGTGCCATCAGGTCTAGGCATAATTTAATTACCTGAAAAGATTTATAGGTCAGATTGTGCTGTGTCTCGGCATTTGTAAATTAGGAGATTCTAAACGTAAATGTTTGACTATTTGTCTTCTACCTTAATTCATTTTTCCTGCTTTATAGTTTCCGCAGACCAAACACTTACCTGGTCTTCCTTTTCTATTCAGTTTGCTTGATTTTAAATTATTTTCATGTTAAGATTTGGAATTGCCATCATATTTTAATATTAGAAGTTTAATGGATATTTATGGATATGACAATGATTTTATTTCCTTCTTAGTATAATATGGAATAAAGCCAATATATACAAAAACAAATGGAATAAGTAGTAATTTTGTAGGAAATTCCCAAGGATTATACAAATGAAGAATGTGAAAATGGATTCCACTGAAGAATATTTTGAAAATATAATGAAACATTGTTTTTAAATATAATATTATCTCCACTATGTGACAAAAAAATGTGTTTTTATTCCTTCTATTTCTTTCCATTCATATATTTTCTTTTCTTTTTTTGAGACAGAGTTTCACTTTGTTACTCTCAGTAGAGTGCCATGGCATCACAGCTCACAACAACCTCAAACTCTAGGGCTCAAGTGATTCTCTTGCCTCAGCTTTCCGAGTACCTGGAACTACAGCCACCTGCCACAATGCCCAGCTATTTTTAGAGATGGGGTCTTACTCTGGCTAATGCTGGTCTTGGATCCCTGAGCTCAAGCGATCCACTCTCTTCAGCCTCCCAGAATGCTAGGATCACAGGCATGAGCCACAGCACCTGGCCTCCATTTCTATTTTCTAAAGTAGAGTAAACAAGTTAAAATATACTCATTGGTATGTTTTAAATTTTGACATGTGTTCCATATGTGATTATATACCAACAATCATTCTAGTGACATTGTTGCTGCACACTTTATAGTAACCATATTTTTGGATGCTGATTTAAAACTTTAAAAACATGAGTAAATTCTAGGACAATGAGCTAATGAAATCCATGGTAGTTTATTGTTAATCTTTATAGGGACAAGTTATCTATTGAAAATGTGGAAATTAGACACCAAAGCAAATCATATTATAAACACACACAATTTGTAGCCAAAAGGTCTAAGGATGAGAAAGACTAGATGAATCAAATAATTCTATCAATAAGTCTGTGGATGTGTGAGACACTTATAACCATTCCCTTAAAATATGGCACTCTTAAATTTTGATTTTTAAATGCAATTTTATAAATGTAGCTATCTCTGGGAAATTTTTCTTCCCCTTGAGGTATTAAAAAGTGTCTAGAAACATAGCCAATATTATAGGTTTTTGTAAGACAGATACTGAATTCTGTTCCCATTTCTGCTTTTTTATTAGCTTTATGACCTTGGGCAAGTTTCTAACCTTTATGAATTAGGTCTCTGTACTGTAAATGTAGAAAATAATAATTCCTTACGTTGTGAAGTTAAGCTAGATGATCTAGTGGAGTGCTTACACTACACTGTACAAATACTAAAGAATGTGTTGTACTTCTGATTGTAAGTTCTGTGGGAGTTTATAGCATGAATAAACATTATAGATCAAAGCATAGTACACAGTGGACAGTACCCCCTAAGGAGATATACAAGATGAACTTGAGTTCTAAGAGAACGTATTATGTGTCTCTTCATAGTATTGTTTTATGTAAGAATTTAGAAAAAAAACTTGCCAATTTTTAATATAACTTAGAGCAGTAACAGTAAAAGGTAAATCAGTCTAATTAGTCAGTTAAAAAAATAGTTTGGTTAGAAAATATAAGTCCAACAAGAACCATGACATAAGGGTTAGCCTTCCCCCAATAGATTGTTGATTAAAACAGTGGTCTTAACACAACAACTATGAGAATGACATGAAGGCTATGTTGGCCAATTGCATGAGAATATTTCAAATTGTATATGGAAACAACACACTATACCCCATGATAGCATTAATGTGCACAACTATGATTTAATAAAAAAAAAATAGTGTATGCAATAAAAGTAGAGCTAGTCTGGAGCAAGGGGCTGTTGCATGTTTTTAATGTTTGAAGGTGGAAAGACTCCCAACCCAGCTGCACTTTAAAGAACTTTTTCTCTTTGTGTCTTGACTATTCATTTCTCCCTCATCCTCTCATCTAGAGCAGCCACTGGGAAGAGAACTCATGGCATAGTTTGGGGCTGGTCCCTAACCCTGGTCTACTTTTACATGTAGGGCAGAGAACTTTGTATTACTTCCCTTGAGGGAGAGGACATAATTTGCAGCTGATAATGAAAGCGACCAGAGTCTTCCCAGGGGTTAATACCATTAGCACTTTCATCACAAATGGCAAGCTCTAAAGTTGTTAAACAAAGCATCTCTTTTCTTGAAGAGAATAGGGAGACCACACTGCACTGAGTAAGGCAGCAAGTGCAATAAAAATTGGTGGACTATGCTATTTCTGCTCTGTTCTGCTATGGAAAGATGCTGTGAGTCTGGCTCAATTCCCTTAGAAAAAATATCTTCATATTAATATGAAGAAAGTTGGAATATGGTCACATGCCATGTGCTAGGAAATTCATTCTTTTATTCAACAAATATGGAGTCTGTCAAATAGTCAATGAAATAAACCAACTCCCTTCTCTCATAGAGCTTCCATTTAATCCTCCTATGAGGGTTTTTCTGAAGACTATGCTATATCATTGTTTAGAAAAAAAGACAAAAGTATGTAAAAAGAATTAAAGGGAAAACCCACAGGATTTAGTGATATATGTGAAAGTGGGTGAAATAATCCTAACTCAAGTTTCTCAAGGTAGAAATAGCCAGATTTATAGGGAAAATATACCCATTTGGAAAAGATTTCTTAAATTAGTGGAATTTTTTTTTGTAACCTAAAATCTAATTGAACTAAACTCCCCTTAGATGTTAACTTTCTATCTTCAGTTGCACTAAATAAGAACAACGAGGCAATGGAAATGATTTTTTTAAAGGTCTCATGGGAAGGGGTGATGCTGACTATTAATAAAAATGTGTTGTCTATTATTTTTGAGCCTTCCATTCACCATCAAAGTTAGTGTCGTCATATGCATTTTCAGGTTTGTGCCAAGAATCAGAGATTAAATAACTTTGCCAACCACACACTATAGAAACTGAACTTGACTTTGGGTTTATTTTACTCAAAAGCGAGGGACTTAAAGGGTTCCTGAGTACAGGCACTGGTTCCATACACCATGATGCCTTTGAGACATTTCTGTGTATAGGTATGAAAGTGGGGCAGGGGAAGACAGTGTGATTTTAGAGAAGGCTGACTTGGACATACCATAGAGAGGGAAAGTGACCCATTAGGGTTAGTTGAAGAGGAAGAGTTTGGAGAGAGAAGAGGTAATCAATGGTTGGAAGTTTTTAAGTAAATGCAGAGGAATTAGATTAAACATAACAAGTAATTAGATTATCAGAAGGCAGGAAACTATAGCCAGGGAATCAAAATAGATTTGCTACCTATGTTTTGTCAATAAAGTTTTATTGCCCCATAGCCATGTTTATTGACTTATGTATTGTTCACAGCTGCTTTTGTGCTACAATTTACAATGACACAGCTGGGTAGATGGCCTATAGTGGCCTGCAAAACTAAAGATATTTCTCTGGACCTTTACAGAAAAAGTTTAAGGTTTAAGGACTCTTAGATTATATAATAACAAAAATAAGATTTTTCTTTTTTTCAATAAAATATGAAGTGACAAGGCTAAAATGAGTACAGGTATTGATGCTTGTCTGTTTTGGAGAAATATATCTTGATAACTTCTAATTTATTTTAATATAGACTTGTAGAATAGATGAACACATTGCTAAGAATACTATAAACAATGATTTATGAAATAAAACAAAATTTTAAAGAATGGATATGTAGAAATACATAATGGTCCATTTTCCTTCATAGCTCATTATTAAATAGTTTGTATATGTTATAACAAACCCTATGGACCATAATATTCATTTGGGGAGACGTTATTTAAGTAGCAGTACTTTATTCATTTATTTAGAGACAGAGTCTCTATCTATTGCCCCAGGCTAGGGTGCTGCGGCAACATAGCTCACAGTAACCTCAAACTCTTGGGATTTTGCCTCAGCCTCATGAGCAGCGGGGCCTACTGGCACCTGCCACAATGCCCATCTAGTTTCTTTTTTGTGTTTTTTTTTTTTTTTACTGTTAGTAGAGATGGGGTCTTGCTCTTGCTCAGGCTGGTCTCAAACTCCTGAGCTCAAGCAGTCCACCTGCCTTGGCCTCCTAGAGTGCTGGGATTACAGGTGTGACCCATCACACCCTGCCTAAATCACAGTGTATTTTAATGTGGATAATAATAAGTTTTCATGACATGCATATTTGGTTTTGAAAAGTTTTGGTAAGTGAAAACTACTTGCCTATAGCAATTTACTTCTCAATTATTTTTATTTTAAAAGTATAATACAGTGGGTCAATTTTTTTAAAGATATTCCTGAAGGACTGATTAAAATAAATAAGACTTAGTATTTTTGCATTAGGCCTATTGGAAAGTTTATGCTACTATTACATTGAGGATTAAGGAAAGTAATATTAAGAATTTGTTTTGTTTTCCGAGACGTTTTGTAACTATTTTAAGATTACTTTTAAATAATCTCTGATTTTGGAAATTAGCGACTTGGATAAATTCTGACAAAATATTAACTTATCAATTCATTGAAATATAACAAAACCAATATAATGTGTTCATCTTTCTTGTCTAAAATTTGTGGATTTCATGATATTCTCCCAGCCCTTCAGAATGACAAGAGGGAATGGGAGTTTACTGGGGAATCCCGTTTTCCCTGTCATACCTCATAGTTTTCTCATCTTGGACATAGGCCCCTTTTATAAGGTAGTTATAAAGATTATGTGAAATGTTTTATGTCTATAAAGAAATTACTAAGCTTGATAACCTTTATAAGCTACATAATAAATACATTATAAAGTTTTACATAGGAATTTAGTGATTTTTTTCTAATATTTTATTGTAAAATATGTTAAAAGACAAATCTTTTATAGTAGGTTAGCACATTATTCTCTGGACTTTTTCCTAAATCTTTTTATTATTTTCTCTCTGAATTTCCATTGGTTTAGAAGAGTTTCTCATGGAAATTCTTCTGTTTCTTCCTCCTTGATTTTATGAGAAGGTTTGTTTTACTTTATGGATTATAATGGCTGAGACCAACATTTTCAGAAGGGCAAGAAAAGAGGAAGGAAAGTAATAACAGATAGCATAACTTACAAAGTAAATGTATGCCCATGATATAAAGGGTATAATTAGAAAAGGAAAGTAAATATGCATATATGTGTTCTATGTATATTGTTCTATGCATATATACATACATACATACATACGGGGTCTGACACTTACGTTTGTGAACTTGCCTCTGTGTGTTTATGTTCACAGCACTGTCATGCAAACAACTCGGTAAGGTTTCATAACCTTGACATAGAGTCTCACAGTTGTGTTAGTGTTGCCGTAGAGCAGTATCTTGCTAAATGGCATTCATTATTGTAGTGTGATTTTGTTTGCTGTGGCAGTAAAGTTGGAGCTTGAATCAGAGCAATGAACAAACATTTATAAATTTCTTGTAAACTTGGCAAGAGTGGAAGTGAAATTAGTGACATGATAGTACAAGTTTATGAGGATAACGCCATGTAGAAAATGACAGTGTAAAAATGGATTTCTGAAGGGAGAGAAAGTATCACTGTTGAGGGAGATCCCAGCAGCCATTAATGAGCAGAACGAATAAAAACATTGCAAAAATTCATTGATTTGTGCCTCAAAATTGTCAGCTGACTGTGAGAAGCATAGCAGACCAAGTAAACATTAATAGAGAAACAGGAAAATTTTAATTGAATATCTTGGTCGGCAACTCATGGCTCTTGCATTATTACAATGTACCAGCTCACACAGCACTGTCTATAAGGGAGATCTTAGCCAGTGAATGATTAAATCTATTGGAACAGCCTCCCTACTTACCTGATCTTTCCCCCTTTTTTATTTACCTAAAGATAATGGAAATATTAAAAAGGAATACATTATTTTTGAGAAAGAAGTCTTACTCTGTAGCCCTGGGTAGAGTACTGTGTCATGATACTGTGTAGCAACCTAAAACACTGTTGAGCTTAAGCGATCCTCTTGCCTCAGCCTCCTAAGTTGCTGGGGCTGCATCATGCACCGCTACACTCAGCTAATTTTTCCATTTTCAGTAGAGACTGGGTCTCGCTCTTGCTCAGGTTGGTGTCAAACTCCTGAGCTTAAGCAATCTACCCACCTTGGTGTTCCAGAGTCCCAGGCTAGGATTATAGGCATGAGCCAGTGAACCGGACCTAAAAGGAAGACATTATCATGACATTCATGACATTACAGATAATATGATGACAGCTTTGGCCATTCCAGAAGAAAAGGTCCAAAGTTGCTTTGAAGGGTGGACTAGGCATAGCTTCCCAGGGAGAATACACTGAAGGTGACTGTTGTGATACTCAGCAATGAGATATATAGCATTTTTTCTAGGATGAGTTCCCAAACTCATCCTAGAGGTTCTGACCTCATATATGTGAATTCTTAAAGGGAATATTCGGGAGAAATTTTACATTTACATTTTACATACATAAAATATGAATATTTTATACCATGATGCTCTTTTTATGACATGATCATTGGTTAAAACATATTTTATGTGAAACCTTAAATTGGAAGCAGTAATGACTCCTAATGAGAAATTAAAATTACCTAGAGTAACTTAATTCCACAAATATTTCTCATCTTTGTGCTGTGTCTTTTATTAACAATAGAGGTAGCGCTGCATGCCTGTTGAAACATAGAGGCATAGAATTTGAATGGTGGTCTCGGCGCATTTCTTCCTTTAGAAAGTTTTGGTTAACTTTATATTTTGCTTAGCTTCACCTAATTTTAAAAAGAGGGTTCGTATTACCAGTGGGCTGTGTCTTAAAGCTGTCTTTCTGGTCTCCCCTTCTTTTGTGTAGATAGCGTGTGTGACTTACATCCATACATTTGAACTTGACATTTAATTTCAGACTCATGGACATAATGGAGTCCAGGTATTTTCTTAATAGCTTCCAAATGATTGAGTCTAAATTTGTGAAGATGAAGACAAGAAAAATATCTGTAGTTTTATTTAGTTTTTAGGAAGCTATATAGGATATTTTGTGAAAGTGGTATTTAGATTCTGAGTTCATTTTATTCATTAATAGAGGTGCAGCAAATTGTGGTAAAGATGTGTCTTTGGGGATCCAAACAATTAAATTTTAATCCTCAGAACCACCTATTACCTTTGTGACTTTTAGCAAGTTACTATAATAAATTTTTTCTGTTCCCATTTGTTTATCCTACTATTCCCTGTCATCCTGACCTGTTGTGGTAAGCAATGATGTAATGCACATCAAATGGTTAGCAAATTTACTGACACTAAGTGCCCAATAAATAGTGGCAGTTGTAGTTATTGCTATTTTATGTGTAGTTGTTTTGTTGTAACTGTTATTTTAATGTTGCCATAACTGCAACCAGATTTTTTTTCTAAAGCCTCATTAGGGTTTTATTTTGAACTGAATTTTAGATACTAGCAATATTAAAAAGTGTCTATTTAATGGTGTCACTAGATTGAATGGCATGTACAATATTGCATGATGGATTAATTTCTCATAAGTCACTTCGGTAATCATTTTTCATACTTTGAACAATAGCCTGGTTTACATGTTATATCTCTGGGAGAATAAAGTATCAATGTGGGAAGAATATTCCCAGATACTAATCCTGGTTCCTCTGAACTGCTCTTCTGTTATTTAATAAAAGAACCACTTGGTTATCCCTCTGTAATCCTTTAGCTCTGAAATAATCTTTTACTGAGGGATAAAAAGATTATAGAACACACCAAAAAATTTCACCATGCATGCATTGACTTAGACTCCACAAAAAAGAAGTAAGATATATTTAAATGAACTAAGAATGATACAAATTTTCAAATGTTCTTGGAGCATTTATACATTTGAGAACAATCAAAAATTTTTTAGCCAGCTTAAAACTCAGATCACATTTTAAGGCTGAATTTGGAGAAATTGCTAAAATAGATTGGTTTCATCAATGATATAAAAGTACTCAATGATAGACCGTGCCCTCTTGAAATGTCCCAGCTATTTTCTAAGAGGTTTGTGGTTTGCTGGATTGCTGGTTTCACCACCTATATGTAGCCACTTGATGACTTATCTCAGTTTGAATTGCCCAAATCATGCTTCCAAAAATACACACAGCTCGTTTAACTGTTTCCTCATAAAAATCATTTGGCTTTTCAATGAAGATTGCCCCCTAAACACAAGCATTTCAGAGCATTTCTTGGGATCTAGAATATGCTTAGGATTTTATACGCACTGTCTCATCTAAGCTTTCCAGCAGCTCTATGGATATATATGTTCTTGTTTTATACATAGGGAAACTGAGGTACAGGTAGTTAAATCCCGTACCCGAGATCAGACAGAATACTAGATTTTTACAATATGTTTATGAGTAGCTCTGTACTTTATTCGGACAATTTCTAATCATAGAAGTTCTATGACGAGAAATTTCTGTGACTAGAAATTGTCACTAGAGATGACTTTCCAGAATGCTGGAGATTGTAGGACCAAAAGTGATCCTTGTTTTTTTCCCTCATTGCTTTACCTTTCTGTTCCCTGGTCTTCCACCTTTACCCATGAGCGCTGTGTTGAAGGAATATAGGTGACAATTTCTATTATTCCTTAACATCAAAGGGCAGTAATAAAGCCTCTGCAGTGTCTGGATAATGTTGGGTAAATTCGAGTGTTCTTAATTTTGAAAACAATCAGAATTGTTTCATCCATTCATTGCTTTGCCTCTCATCATAATCATTATTTGCCCAATGTGCTGTAGAGAGACATAAACTACTGTAATAAAAACAAAAATTAAAATAGTTTTGAAGCAGAGGAAAAAAAATTAGTTCCAGTTGATGATACTGGCATCTCCATTCATGAAATGCTTGGTGCTTATCTTTGTTATCTTCTGTAAATAGCAAAGATCAAGTAAGACCAAGTTTTCTAGAAAATTTCCAGTGATGGTATGACATGTATTAACTGGCTTCAAGCTGAGGTGCAACACGAAATTCTCTGATGATGATAACGTATTTTTGGGTACAGAAAGTGAAAACATAACCATCTCTATCTTTCTTTTTCTTCGGGTGCTCTTTTTAAAGATAGTTTTATGGAAAAATGTGTCTTGTCTCCAGGGTTCTATTGAACATGTACAACGGTAGAATTTAAATAAATTTCTTCTGTCATGGGAATTTAATCTGAAATTCAAGAGCCATTTTTTAATTTTATTTCATGAAGAGCAAGAAAAAAAAGTTCTCCAAATTTTAATCTCAACTCAGAACATATAAACATATGCACATTCTTAGACACACATATATACACATCTGAAACAAACATTCACTGAACAACTCTCATCCTTAGTATAAGTGACAGAGTGGTAATTCCTATTCTTCTGTGTCTTTAAAAAATATTCCTGGTCATAACCCACTATAATGATTTTGTGAATCATTGATGGATCATGACTTACAACTTGAAAAACAATGGTCCAGACAAAGAAAGAATTACTCAGAGCCCAGATGACAATTTTAGATCATAATTTTATATGCATAGGTAAATAAATACATAGTATATTGGAACTTATGGGTAGAAATGATAGTTTAGTTATTTATATAATTGTACATAGTTTATTCATGTTTGAAAAATTAGCTTTAATAAGGTTGTCTTTAAAATGTTCTTGTTTTAGAATTATCCTCAGAAGAAACATTTACGTTAAAAATGTATGAAGTATTATACATTATGTCTTTGAGTATAGAGATACGCCTTTTAATATGTTCAATAGACATTTAAGCTTATGTAAATATCAGCGAATCATAAAGTGTTTAATGTTTTCATTCAGATTCCACCGTGGTAAAATATACTGTTGTTTTACCTGAGTACCAGTGCTATTTATAGTTTCTCATTTGGAGAAGATTATTTGAACCCATGATTGTTAATGATTTTTAAGAACTCTGTAATAGGAGGTAGGTTGAGGTTCAAGTTTCAAAAAGAGCTAACTTTAAGAAATTATGTTTGCTCATAAGATTTTTGGATTATGTTTTTCTACCATAATTGTCTGGCTCCTGCAATCTGGACAGTGACTTAAGAAGGTCACCTTGAAACAGGTTATGTTTCAAAACAGTTCTTATGTATACAGGAATGTAGTGATAATTAAAGCTATAACATATATTAAAAGGTGCTTATACAAGATCAGGCATTCTGTCAAACATTTTAACACTTTCCTTTAATACCTACCACACTCTTAGTAGACAATATTATTGTTCTCATTTTATGTATGCCGAAACTATGGCTTATGTAGGGATAAATAACTTTCCCAGGGTCAAAAGACACCAGGTCGAAGTCAAATTTCAGCACCAAGTCTATCTCTACAGCTTTAGATTTAATGACAACATTCTACTGCGCATAATAAATCTCCCTTCTCCTCTCACTTCTAACCCAGAAAAGGCAAAATGTTCAGGACTGGATTGTACTTTTCTTCAGCCTACACACTGGGCTAGCTACATAATTTTTAGGACCCAGTGAAAAAGGAAATTCAGGGCCCCTTGTTCAAAAAGCAGGAAAAGAAATGCCATTAAAATCCCTAAAATATAAAGCTGTTTATCCCACAATCTCTCTCTCTACTTGCCATGGTGTTTTTATTTGCTATTTAACATCATACTAAATAAAGCAAATTAAAATTTTAGAGTATTACCCTGAATTTGACTATCCATTGTTATATCATGCAATTTCAGTTGTAAGTGCAAATATAAGAGCATTTAAGTCATGTAGAATCACCAGCGTTACATAATTCATATCTTGTGGATAGTACATGCATATGTATTTCATTCTTACCAGAATGTAGAAACGTCGAACAACTAACTCAACTATTTTTATTTCACTTTTTGTTATGCTTAAATTGAACCAATACTCTCTCCCTTCAGTTTGCTAAAGAATAAGGAAGGACTGAAACAGAAAGGAACTATAGGTTTTCCTACCTTTTAGTATCATCAATTTCAGCATGAGTCAGCGGCTAATACAGGAGCATGACATGAGTAAGAAAGAATATGATAGAATTGGCTCGTTGTATGTTTTCTTAAAATTGCCTTTTTCTTTCCTATTTATTTTTTATTTATTTTTGAGACCCAGTCTCACTCTGTCACACTAGGGCCCTGGATAGAATGCCATGGCATAATCATAGCTCACAGCAACCTCAAACTCCTGGGCTCAAGTGATCCTCTTGCCTCAGCCTCCAGAGTTGCTGGGACTACAGGTGCCCACTTCAACCACCCCACCCAGCTAGTTTTTCTACTTTTAGTAGAGACGGGGTCTTGCTCTTGCTCAGGCTGGTCTTGAACTCTTGAGTTCAAGGAATCCACCTACCTAGGCCTCCCAAAGGGCATAGGCATGAGCCACCGTGCCAGGCCAGAATTGCCTCCTTTCTTGATCACTTGAATCATGATCTGCTGGGGCTGTTAGTGTCCTCACTTAATCCATCATAGATATAAGATACATAGACTCTCTGAGTCTTGTTGGAGTCCCACAATATTGTAAATTCACCAGAATTCTATGCTCATATGGGGCAAGTACATACTGCATCTGTGTCCTCTGCTCATTTGCATACCTCATTGTCCCATTGGACATCATTTATAAAACCTAAATTCAAAAATGGAATTATTAATAATTTCAGGATGGCAGCAGCAAATAAAAAAGGGGTTCCTTCTGAGCTCATAACTCTTCACCTAAACCCATTTCTCAGCTGCCCTTTTTGTACCTTTTCTCCTTAATGCTGACTTTGATGTATATTATTAATAGTATTCAGCGATAGAAGGGATAGATCATGGAACTTGTTCTGCTAAGACCTTTAGAAACTGTCTTGCCCTCACTGAGGGTATCCCATGCAAATAGCCTCTCAAAGAACTTATGCTCAGTTGGAGAAACTAGAATTGGACAATTTGGACTTATTAAGATGACCTATTTTTGCCAGTTCTCTATAAAGTGGAAAAGAGTGTGTCATTTGATGAAAAGATCATAGCAATAATTGTCATTATGCTTCGTCATCTTAAAAGATTGAACAGTTGGGGCAATTTACAATATTAATGTTGAAAAATTGGAGTATTTATTGGAAGGGCACCCATAAGTTGGTACTGGTAGCTCAGTGGATTAAGGCACAATATTGGGAAGGACTAGAAACGTAAGGCGGGCATATCGAGGGAGAATCATCAAAGGTTGCGCTTTCTCTAGGCAAGAGTGTGGAATCCTTCAAGTAGCTTCTGATTATTCTTCACTGCCTTTGGTTTCTTAGCAAAACTTTGTTATGGCCCAGTGCTTGCTTGCAATATGCTGGATGCACAGAGTTTTCCTCTCTAAATATTTATCCTTTTTTTTTTGCTCTGCTCAAATCCATACACAGCCTGTGTCCCTTACCTCAATACAAAACCCTCCTGAGTTCACTCCTCAGGATTTTTGAAGCCCAGCTACATACTATGAATGTACTTGACCTAAAGAAAAACTTATGCAGACTTTTTCTTTACTCAAATGTCTGGCATTGTTGATTGCTCTAAGGTTAAAGCAGCAGACACATAGGTTATTCCAAGAGATCTCTCCTGTCATTTGATAGTATGGATCCCCTAGCATCTGAATTTCTGTGAACATGCAGCCAAGTTTAGAGGTCAATACTGCATCGTGTAAATTACCTTACCTCTGGTATTTCTTCTCAGGTGGTGACAAGTTATGGCCATGCACACCACTCTAGCCTCTCCAAAGGAATTCTTCCTCACCAGATGCTTCCAATCAATTTATTTGCTTCATTTTCTATGCCTTTGAGCTAGATAATAATTTAAGAGACGTAAGACCAATTTTGTGATCACCTCTTAGCAATTCCTTCATAGGGTGGCCAGGATCTTCTCTGTAGAGTTAGGGACACTTAGTTTTAGGACATAGTAGAAATTCCAAGACAGCTATTTGGAATCTCAGTATCCTGCTAATTAAATTGGGTTTAAAAAATGCTATAATGTACTGTCTGTAAGGTAATGTCTTGGTATGTAAACCATGGCCTTCTGTAAGTAAAGTCTAATTCATGTATATGGTTAACTGATCAGAATTTTAAATATTAAATTCACCCTTCCGTGTTATTGTCTTACCAATACCTTTACTGGTCTGTCTGTAAACATTTAGAAAACTTTTCTTAGCTAGAGTTTCTCAGGAAGAGATGTTTTCTTTAATGCTGTTGTGGAAGTATGTGAATGTAGTTCCAATATGCGTACACGTGTGTGTGAAGGATTATAAATAAGAATGTAAGAACGTTAATGTATGGATGAAAATTCGTAGCATTTAAAATGCAACATGAAGAGATGATATATTAATTTGCTCTTCATAGTATTTGAGAAGACCTTTAATCAAATACTAATTGTGTGTGGATTTGGATTGCTATTTGAGAATTTATGTGCGTATTTGTGGGATGTTAAAATGTGGGCTCACTATTGCATGTATCTGCTGTTCACACCTCTGATAATGCAAGTAGACGTTTCTAGCATTTTAAATATTTCATTCAATTTATCATTTAATGTACTGGAACAGTCTGCAAAGATGCTAATTGTATAACACCCAATTTACTTTATTGTTCAGCATTTGGGAGCTCCTGAAGACAAGTCATTTGGCAGTTCGTTGATGGAGACTGAAGTCAACCTGGACCGTTACCAAACAGCTTTAGAGGAAGTACTCTCGTGGCTTCTCTCTGCTGAGGATGCATTGCAAGCACAAGGGGAGATTTCTAATGATGTAGAAGAAGTGAAGGAACAATTTCACACTCATGAGGTAAAGCAAAACATGGATTTATGAACCCAAGCACATGACTTCTCATAATGGCAAGTCTTTGTTTTCTCAATGACTCTATTAGTTCTTTGTAGTTTAGAAATTTAGCTTTGAGATGGAAACAATTGTTCATGTGCTTGGATTCCAAGAGCCAGATTGTGAGGTTCTCCTTAGGAAAACAACCCCAGAATGTGTTTGCCAATGACAATATGGGGATAAAAAGTCCAGCTTTCTTCTGTGTCAAGGCAATATTGCTGCATGATTTATGCTTCTGAGTACCTGTATAGTATTGGGCTGAAGTACCCTCGGTGGGGTCCTTTTCCTGAGACAACATAGCTGTTCGTCTTCTTTCCTTTCCTTCTCTTTCCTGCTAGTTTAATTCTCTCACAGATTTGCTTGGGAGCTCGTCCTTAATCGGTGGCTTGCCCTGAAAACTTTATCTCAGGATCTGCTTCTGCAGCAGGTGACCTGAGATGATTTTCCTTCATTCCTATTAGAAATAACATTGAGTTGTCATAAACAGAAATTAAAATACTTTCACTGGGAATATAAATCTAAATGGGCTACAAGTTATTATTGCAAAACAAAATAAAATCCAAACCCCAAATGATGTACCCAGAGTTCTAATTACAGGGTTACTATTTCTTTGTTAGGGATACATGATGGATTTGACAGCCCATCAAGGATGGGTTGGTAATGTTCTGCAGTTGGGAAGTCAACTGATTGGAAAAGGGAAATTATCAGAGGACGAAGAAGCTGAAGTGCAAGAACAAATGAATCTCCTAAATTCAAGATGGGAATGCCTCAGGGTAGCTAGCATGGAAAAACAAAGCAAGTAAGTCTTTATTTATGTGTAATTAAGAAAAATAGCCCGTTGTGGAATGACACTGTTATTTTGGTGCCGATTAATGATCAAGTCGGGATTGTGAGTCTGTTACCGAGGCGTGTGGCTTATTCTTCAGCAGACAGTATACTTGGATTTTCATGTCAATACCATTTAGTTTCCACTTTTGTAACTAGCATGGAGCTGTTGTATAGACAGACTGCTATCTAAAGAACTAACTATGCTTTAAGAGTTGCCCCAATTTTGTCATAGTGAATATTTTCCAGTTTTTCTCCAAAATTGTGAGCATAGAAGGCATAGAAACCGCATACATGACACATCACCTATTAGCTACATTGGAACTTCTCTTCTAAAGGAAAAAAAAAAAACCTCAAAAGCATGTAAAGATTGACTCGTCTGTTTATGGAAATTCTCTTGAAAAAAATTTACTCAGCTCTTCTTGGAAATTCTTATTTAAGGACAGTATGGCTGTGAATTATTTTTAGGAATATATATTGACAATCAAAAAAGAGTTTTTGAGACATTTCTGAAAATTATGTGTATGTGTGTGTGTGTGTTTTACAAAGGTAACAAGCAGATCTCACATTGTGGATATGTTGCTTTGATTTATAAATATTGTTAGGTGTGTGTATTCATGTAGAGCCTATTGAGACAAGATAGATTTATTGTTAAATGAAAAGGAATGAAGTGCCAACTGTGGATTTGAATACATTAAGCTAAAGAAATTGTCCAAGCGCCTTAAGTTTACTTAGCCATTATTTATGAAGATTAAAAGCTTTAAAATAGGACCAAAAAAAAAAAAACCTCATTAGATGTGCTGGGAGGATTGCTATTCCACTCCTAAATTATAGTTTGACAAAGGGGAGGGGGGAAAACACATTTTAAAGTTCATGTCTTTTGAAAAATCAATAAGGCACCTGTAAGATAGAATATTCACAACTGTATGTGTATTCCAAGCCAGGACATACCAGCCTGTGTATAGTGACATTGTCCTCCTTCTGGGGCATTGAGATGATTGTAAGTAACCCTAGAGATGAGGGTTATGATAATCATAACTATGGAATCTGAGCCTCTCCAGTGCTCACAGGTCACCTAATTTACTCTGCCCATTTATCATCATACACAGTAAGATATAAGCTGCTTACTTTTGACCCTATGTCGATACTCTTCAGGTTACAATTTCTGTTGGCAGCAATCTGTGTGACTTAACTAAAGCAAACCTGAAACAAAATTAGCAAGTTTTAAAAATCCAGCCTCCTCTTTTTACTGACCTTCCTGTAGCAGCACCATTGTCCTCTCTCTTTTTTTCATCCCTTTGTGCAGGCTAAATGCCTCCATTGTTCCTACACTCCCTTATTCTAACAGGACTAACAGTATGGCATTAATTATGCATGCTAATCAATTAATTAATTGCAGTTTGAAATTGAGTTGCAAGAAAGTATGAATTCAATCTGGAATGAAAAATTCAAGTCTTTCATGCCTTATTTGAAGCACCAGAAAAAAGAAATTTAAGTCTTTTACCTGTTATAATATTTAAAACAGTGTTCATTCAAAAAATCCTCTTATTACAGCCATATCTACCATTAAATGATAGATGACAATGTCACACAATGTGACACACACATTGTGTGTGTGTGTAAATTTGATTTCCTTACCTTCATCCCACTGAAGGATGGAAATGCTAAAAATAACAATATTATTACTTAACTAAGATTGACATAAAAAATTAGTTTGTCCTTCAGTAAGATTTGGGGACATTGGTTTGTGTTAGAGCTTCTAGAATGTTTATCAAGAGAGCAAGGTCAACCCTGGAGCTGGCATAGCTTTTTGCAAAAATATCTTATACAGATTTAAAATGAGACATTGTGTGGAGCCACTCATAGCAATAATCTTTTCTGGATAATTTCTTGAAAAGCAAATATACAAAGCAAAGTAAATTCAAAGCAATTTAAGCAAAGTAAATTCAAAACTATGATGCGAGTTTATAAGTCACAATGAGTCTTCCTTTCCACTTTCACGTACTTTGCGGGTGTTCATGCATAAAACGTTTTCAATTCTAAATGAGATAAGCTGTTATGCAAACTTGGCTGGACCTGATTTTTGACAGATTTTGTGGGAGGAACCAAAAGCTGATTATGACAAAAGGATGTTGTCCATACCAGTACTTAAAAAAATAATAATTCTAGGTTTTAGTCAATACTTTAAATTAAAACTTGTTCAATTTCCAGTATCACCATCATATTGGTGATTCGCTCAATTTGGAGCATCACTTTGTCTTTCTCAGACATGTGATAAGGTCGGAGCAGTAAAATGCTAGTAAACAAACTGGCTATTGCATACATTTCATCGTCCTGCTAAAGACAAGGTTTGGATAGATCCAGGGGGAAGCCATCACCTCTGCCTAAGCCTAGTTTTGGTGATAAGAGAAATGATAATTAACATTAGTACATATTATGTAGCCCCCAAGCTGTGCTAGAATTCTTAAGTTGATATCTTAAAACAAAAGTGAACATAAAATAAGCTTATATTAAATATTAGAACACTGACATTTAGTAATTATCGGTACCATCTACCAATATATTTACTAGAATCCATCAAACTATAATTGATATATACTCATTGTGACTGAGATTATACATATCTTATTCATAAATGTGAACAAATATTAATGGAGGACATCAAGCTATCAAAAACCGTTCATTCAAAGCAGTGAGAACATAGCAGTGATCTTAAGAATTATGATCTCAGATCTCATGGAGCTTATATTCTACAGATGTTGAAAGCCAGTGAAAAAAGTATATGAGAAAAATATCAGCTCAGACATGAACATATATATTTTTCTTTTTTTAAATTAGATCATAACTGTACATTATTGCATTTATGGGGTATAATGTGCTGATTTCATATATAATTTGTAATGTTTACATCAAACTGGTTAACATAGCATTCACCTCATTTAATTGTTGTGTTTAGACATTTATACTCTATTATTAATTATATTTGACATGTACACTTGCAATATGCATGTAGGTGAGTTTTTTTTATTGTTGAGGATTCTTTGAGGGTAAAAGAACCAGGTTACATTGATTGCATTTGTTAGATAAAATCCCTCTTATAATTGTGTCCTGCTCCCAAAAGGTGTGTCACACACCATGAACCCTACCCCTTCCCTCCTTCTCTCTCTCTGCTCTCCCCTTCCCCCACTGTATGAGGTCATGAATTGTCCTCATATCAGAATTAAGTACATAGAATTCTTGCTTCTCCATTCTTCCAATGCTTAAGAATAATATGTTCCACTTCCATCCAGGTTAGTACAAAAGCTATAAATTCTCCATCTTTTTTATTGGCTGAATAATATTCCATGGTATACATATATCATAGCTTGTTAATCCATTCCTGGGTTTGTGGGCATTTAGGCTGTTTCCACATTTTGACAATTTTAAATTGAGCTGCAATAAATAGTACAAGTGTCCTTATGGTAAAAGGATTTTTTTTTTTTGCCTTCTGGGTACATGCCCAATAATGGGATTGCAAGATCAAATGGGAGGTCTAATTTGAGTTCTTTGAGGATTCTCCATACTTCCTTCCAAAAAGGTTGTATTAGTTTGCAGTCTCACCAGCAGTGTAAAAGTGTTCCCTTCTCTCCATATCCATGCCAGCATCTGAAGTTCTGAGATTTTGTGATGTGGGCCATTCTCGCTGGGATTAGTTGATCTCTCAAGGTAGCTTTCATTTGCATTTCTCTAAATAATTAAGGACGATGAGCATTTTTTCATGTTTGTTAGCCATTCATCTATCTTATTTAGAGAAGATTGTATTCATCCCTCTTGCCCATTGATATAAGGGATTGTTGACTTTTTTCATGTTGATTAATTAGAGTTCTCTGTAGATCCTAGTTATCAAGCTTTGGTCTGATTCAAAATATGCAAATATCCTTTCCCATTGTGTAGGTTGTCTATTTGCTTTGATTTTTGTCTCCTTAGCTGTACAGAAGCTTTTCAGTTTAATTAAGCCTCATTTTTAAAAAATTTTTATTGTTGTTCTAATTGCCACAGAAGTCTTCTTCGTAAAGTCTTTCTCCAGGCTGATATATTCAAGTGTTTTTCCCATTCTTTCTTTGAGGATTTTTATTGTTTAATGCCTTAAATTTAGGTCTTTTGTCCGTCTTGAGTCCATTTTTGTGAGTGGAGAAAGGTGCAGGTGCAGTTTCAGTCTTTTACATGTGGATATCCAGTTCTCCCAGTACCATTTATTGAATAGGGAGTCTTTCCCTCAGTGTATGTTCTTGTTTGGTTTATCAAAGATTAGGTGGCTGTAAGTTAATAGTCTTTGTATACAACAATAACAGCCAAGATGAGAAACTGATTAAGGACACAATCCCCTTCACAGTAGCTTCAAAGAAAATGAAATACCTTGGAATATACCTAACAAAAGAGGTAAAGGACCTCTATAAGGAAAATTAAGAAACCTAAGAAAAGAAATAGCAGACGATATTAACAAATGGAAGAACATACCATGCTCTTGGCTAGGAAAAATCAACATTGTTAAAATGTGTATACTTCCCAAAGCAACCTACAGATTCAATGCCATCCCTATTAAAATACCAACACCATATGTTCAAGACTTGGAAAAAATAATTCTTCATTTTTTATGGAGCTAGAAAAAGTCTGTATAGCTAAGGGAATTCCTAGTAAAAACAAAGCTGGGGGCATCAGCCTACCAGACTTTAAGCTGTACTATAAGGCTGTGGTGATCAAAACAGCATGGTATTGGCACAAAAATAGAGACATAAACATGTGGAACCAAATATAAAACCATGAGATGGAACTAACATTTTATAGCCACCTAATCCTTGATAAACCAAACAAGAACATATACATTTTCTGAACAAATTAAAAGGTAATATGATAGAGAACGATTGAGAGGCTACAAAGACTTTGTGATCCAGGAAACGTGTTCATGAATGGTCCCATTTGGTTTGAGAATTGAATGGCAAGAAGAGACTACTATCGCAGATCAGAAGGAAGAGTAGTTTAGGTAGCGGGAATGACTAATGCAAGGGCCTAAAATAGGGACATTTCACATGTTAGAGGACATAAAGGGGCCAGTGGGACTGGAGAGTTGCAGATTGGAAGGTTAAATGGCCAAAGTATGAGGTGGGGTTGAAATATAGGTAGGGGTCTAGTCACATATGGCAGTGTCAGGGCAGAAATCAGAGCTTGCAATTTTAGACCATGTGCAAGAAAAAGCCACCAGAATATTCTGAGTAGGGGACATACAGGGCAAGAAAATCCATCAGTAAGGCTACTTGAAGAAGAGTGGACAGTTACTTGGCCAATTTCCCAGATGTAAGAGATGCTAGTGTCTCAGACCAGCTGGTGGTTATGATCCGAGAGTACTCTGGTATCTTAGCCAAGTAGTTAATTTTAAAACCAATTCTTCCTTATTATTTTTTAGTTCCTTTTGAGCCTTTTTAATAGTCGATTTTCTTTTTTTACTTCGGAAATAAACATCCTCGCCTTATACATAAAGACACTACCTTTATTTATGTTGCAGCTATGAAATACTACAGGGTGTCCTAAGAGTTGTGCATGAAATCATCATACGTGGGGGAAATGGGAAATTGTAGCTAAATGGACCTTTGTTTACAAAGTATTTATTGCAAACACATAGAGAATATTTTGTAAAACTTTGTAATGAATATTTGATAAATAAAGGTCCATGAAGCTACAATTTCCCATTTTCCCTATGTGTGATGACTTCAGGCAACTGTTGAGATCCTCTGTATTCCATTAAGAATTAGTAAACAAAACAAGAAATTTTAAAAATGTAGAGGTAAAAACATGCCCTCATTTCAGCCTTAGAAAATCTACTCCAATTTACCTAAGGGATAAGCTCTCACTTTCTCAAGCACTTATTTATGCAAACTGGGGTAAGAACACTTTCCTAGTATGATCCTTGCTTTATTGTTTTATAAAATAACAACAGTCCCATGTGTCCAACGCACCTCTAATAGATATCGGCTAACATAGTGTATGAAAAAAGTAGTCTGTGAATGAAAAAGTTATTACAAATATAATAATCATGATTATAAATAAGATGACTTGCTCTGGGTTAATTGTCTTAATCATACCACATCACTTTGGCTCACGTGCCGTTCCACTTATTTTTTGTTTCAGGGAATATGCTTGTGGGTCTTTTTAAGGGAGCACGAGCAAAGTGATTAAAATTACATTTGAAGTTACATATTCACAATTAAAACATTTAAATATATGCTTACGGAGAAATGTCAGTTAAAAAAAATAAGCATACACACATTTTTCCTCCTCCTTTGTAATTCCTTTTTTACTCTACTGTCCTTTAATTCTTTCCTTTCTAATTTCTTTACTTTCTAATTCCGGTACTTTCATGGACATGAATTTATGAAGGGATAGTCAATACAAGAAAGACGTTTGTTAGGATGACTCTAGCCATAAACTAGTTTGGTACCATCATGCTAATATTGGTCAATTACAAATCTTTAAGAATGTTAATGAAATTGAGATGAGAGTGCTAAGTGCCACTGGTTTCATAATTAAAATAATTAAAACAAGACAATGTCCTTTGATATGCCCGAGTTAGATATTCTTAAGAAGAGTAAGCTAAATGGTTTTGTTTGGTTTAGTTTGGTTTTATGTGGAAGAATACCCTTGGGGTGATAGGAAGTTAAGGAAAGAAAAGAAAAAGACAAAACTTCCAACTGTGGAAGTACAAAAAGACAACTGGCATAGGGACAACAGACGCTTTCCTTCTCTATGAATAAACTAATTAATTTGATTGAAAAAATGCAACCTGCAGAGAGCAAAGGAGATTTACTGACATTTCTATAAGGGCTCAGAAAGATAAACACAGCAAGTCCCGTCAACTTCTCTGATCACGGTGATTGGGACGTGCAAGCAGCAACTAAAACCCTTATGATCTAGGGCCAAGAACGCAAGTAAGTTAGTAAGAAGGCCAGGGAAGTTGTATTCTGGGTTAGATCAGCAGGGAAATAGCTATGAATAGTATCTAGGTTGAAAACACAAACTGTAACATGGAAAATAATCGTGAATCACTATTGACACTTTGGAGAGAAAATATGTAACAAATCTGGCTCATCTTGTTTATTTCTCCAAATACCTGTTCCCAAGCTTGAAATGAGATAGGATATGTGAGGGTAGACAGAACAGAAGGGGTGCTGAACAAATGGGTGGGTTAGCCACAAATAGAGTTAGCTAACATATTGCACGTGTGCACGTATCAATGTATGGATGAACAACTGAAGTAAACTCTTCAGGTACTTCCAGTATTTGAATTGAACTTGTTGCAGGGAACATTTGGAAGTGCATAATCTCATATTCCTGCTCATGATTTCATCTAACATTTTGGTAATCTGTTGATTTTTTTTTTATTTTACTTCTTCCAATAAGTCTAAACTAAAAATTCTTTTTAGACCAACATGGTCTAAGTACCAGCAACATGAGCATCTCCTGAGAACTTGTCAAAAATGCAGCACCTCAGTCCTCACTCTGATCTACAGACTCAGATTTTCTTCTTCGTTTTTTTATTGTTGGGGATTCATTGAGGGTACAAAGAGCCAGATTCCATTGATTTCATTTGTTAGACAACCCTCTTACAATTGTGTCCCACCCCAAAAAGGTGAATTTTCAATGTTACAATATGTCACATGATTCCTAAGCACATTTAAGTTCAAGAGGTGCTGAGCTAACTGAAGTAATTATAAAATAGTATAAATCTATCCTCCTCTGTAGATCTCTACTTAAGTATCTTCTGTTCTTATTTTTCTGTCAAGTAAAGTGGGCTGAACATATTTAGTTCTGTTAATCCACTATATTTTCATTATTTGAGAAAATTATCACAGCCATATCCACTTGCAACCTAACTAAATGTCAGGTTATCACATGGTAATAATTGCTGTTTCTTACTGGGCCCAATGTTCATCTATTATGTCTATTATATAGTCTTACACCAGAATCTTGCTATTTTACTAATCACACATGGGGTGATAGCAATGCGGACTAAATGAAATATCACAAGTGCTCTTTGTGGAACTTCTAAGAAAGTAAGTAAATGAAGTGAAGGCTATATTAACTAGTCTGATGTAAGCATTCCAAACTGTATAATCTTAATTCTGATATTTCTGATTGAGAAAATATTTGTATTTTTGTACCTTCTTTTTATGCTTGATTAAAAATTCAGTATATAACTTATACATTCAAGAAACCTTTTGGGGGTGTCTAGTATGTGTCAGGTACTGTGCCAGACACTGTGTAGTGACAAAATCGTTGGGGTTCAGAGCAAGCTTCTATTGCCAGATAAATGAGTGTGATCTCTGAGTGTTATCATGACCCACTCTTACTTGATATCATTAAACAGTCTTTCAATCATTGTATTTTAATAGTTGCCCTTGGTTTCTGATGAAATCTGCAAGTTTCTTCATCCACTTCAGAAGCATTTAATCGGGAAGATGGAATTGAGGGTTGCCATAGCATGAGATTTACTAGTGTCTCATAGTAACAACTGTAATTTTCATTTCAGTGAGGAGAAAAAGTAAAATTATCTATTCATGACAATCTCTTTATAATTACCCAACAAATGACCTCTTTCTTTCTTCTATTTTACCAGATTACTAATAAGTGCCATAAATGAAATGAGTAACAGATATAAAATTGATCTGTAAAAAATTAATCTTTGTCTGAGCAATATAGCATATTGATGAACCAGACCCCAGGGCCAAACCCTTATAGTTCCCACTTTACCACTTTCTCTTGCTAGTCTTTTGACCCAGGTAAATCTCTGTATCCCCATTTGTCAATCATCGGGGCCAATAACAATTCTTGTGTCAATAGGATTAATTGTAGTAATACCCCTGTTGTCTGACACATGATAAATATGTTATTCAAAACTAAGATTATGTTAAAATTTCCAAATTGCAAAAGGTCAAAATAACTCCTGAGATCATTTCTGACTTGTACAGTATAATTAGTTTATAAATAAACAAGCCAAAGACATTTTCATGCATCATGAATTTTTGCCTCCATGATATCTCTTTGTATCTGATTCATAGTAACCCTGATGTGCCATGATACCTGGGTCCAGCTTTTCAAATATTGCCCCTGTGAGCACCCAAGGGCTGGAGAAAAATTATTGCTGAGTCCTGTAAAAACTGGCATAATCATTCTCAGCCCTCTATGGTCATTAGAATCACAAAGTTGGAGAGTTTTAAAAGTAAAAATATATTGACATCAGCTGCAGAAATTATGACTGCATTGTTCAGGCGTGGCTCTGGGACATCAGTTTGAAAAGTTCTCTGTGTGACTCTAATTAGCACCTTTTATATTAAGGCATTATTGACATAAATTCTACTACTTCCCCTTTCCGTGTACTGAAGCACATGCCAGTATTCTGGAAACATCTAGCTATATATAAACAATTGCTGGGCTCAAATTATGAATATATAATCTATCTATTACAACCATTTTGTTAACATTTTCAAGTCATCTTGAATAACTTTAATCACTGTAGTTTTAGTTACCAAATGGCGTGCATTTAAAAATAAAAGTACATTAAAAGTTCAGTTGAATTTATGCCAGTAGTCTTCCCTTAAATCAAAATATATACATTTTATTGCTAGCTTAAATCGTATGCATTTTGCATGTAATACACACATGTTAATTGAAGACCACTGGTGGTTATGTTCTAATCTAAATGTTCATAATATTTTACCCCCTTTCATTATTTGTATTTTTCATTGAAATTGCATATAAACAAATCATGAATTCTAACAAATTGGACTTGAGAGCCTATCTCCCAAAAGAGCTCATGCCTCTTAGGAATTTTTAAAGTTTTAATTGTAATCCTCTAGGTTTTATCAATTCCATATACTTACACATCTATTAGTGTAGTATCTAGCATATAGTCATATTTTAATACATTTTATAACATATTTCCACATAGCTCCATAAATGCTATTAAGACTATAAAATGTAGGCTGAAATTAATAAAAAAATGTACCATTTTGCATTAATAAAATTCTGTCTAGAAAATGGGAATTTCAAAAAAATGCTATTTATGTGTGTTGCTAGATTCCTAAACTCAGGACATCATTCTCTGTGGACACTGCAGGACATAATAAATTGGTACAGATAAGCAGATTGAAATATGGATTCCTGGCTATTAATCTTCCAGGTTAGGTCGGTATTATCCAGGAGTGAAGCCACTAGCCACATGTAGCTAAATTATAATTATCACAGTCAAATATAGTTAACAATTCAGAGTCTCAGCCACACTAACCATATTTCACAGGCTCAGTAGCCCCATGTACTGGCTCGGCACCTGTGGCTCAAGTGGCTAAGGTGCCAACCACATACACCTGAGGTGGTGGGTTCGAATCCAGCCCAGGCCCGCCAAACAACAATGATGGCTACAACCAAAAAAAAGAAAAAAATGGCCGGGCATTGTGGTGGATGCCTGTGGTCCCAGCTATTTGGGAGGCTGAGGCAGGAGATTCGCTTGAGCCCAGGAGTTGGAGGTTGCTGTGAGCTGTGATGCCATGGCACTCTACCCAGGGTGACAGCTTGAGGCTCTGTCTCAAAAAAAAAAAAAATAGCCCCACGTGGCTAGTGGCTACTACATTGACTATTGCAGACATAGAATATTTACATTATTGTAATAAGTTCTGTTGGACAGCACTGGGTAGAGAATAGTTGCCTTCCCACATTCTAACAGAATTTCCATCAAGCCAACCCAACATTCTTATTGATTTCTTTCATATACATTCAAATGTATTTTCATGGTAGAGTGTGGAGTGAGAGATCTCTTGTAAAATTGCTTGAAAAATAGTATTGATTTGAATTCTTTTTACTGGAACCAACAACAAAAAATAACCAAGTCAAAATGTCTTATACCATTGCTCCTTAAAGTGTGATCCATGGATCCCTTTTGTGTTCCTTAAAAATGCAAAGTCTCAGGCCTTACCCAAGCCCTAATGTCATAAAGTATCTCAAGAATGGAAGAAAAAGTATCCAAAGTACACAGCCCTATTTTAAAACTAATTTATAGCTTTCATAGGAAAGATATAACCTAATTATAGCCTTAGAATATGGGGAAAGGGGTGGATGGGTGGAGGGAGGGTGATTGGTGGGGTCACCTCTATGGTTTATCTTACAAGGGTACAAGTGAATCTTTCTAAAAGCAGAGTATGAATGTCTTAATAACTAAGAAAATGAGATGAAGGCTACGTTAACCAGTTTGATGAGAGTATTTCAAATTGTATATGAAAACACCACACTGTACCCCATGATTGCATTAATGTATACAGCTATCATTTAATAAAAAAAAAAATGTGGTTTGAAACACTCCCCAGGTTATTTGCATACACAGTAAGGTTTGAGAAGCACTGGGTAGAACCACAAGGATGTCTATTATTTTATATAACAATAAATGCATAGATGAGGTGACTCCTGAGACTATTAAGTCTGGAATTCCATATAGCTGAAGTTGCAGTTCTTCAAATTTACCTGTTTTGCTGGCCTGTCTCTGTCCTCAGATATCTTTAATGGCTGAAAGTTAACTGAAGCAGCTCTAGTATCTTGTTCCTTGGCCTCTGTGTATTGTCAGGACCATCTCCTCCTGCCCTGCACTATTTTTTCCTCTCCCTCACCATTCGATTGCTAGTCATGTACTCCATTACTCTTATGCTTTTACATCCCTTTTTAAATGGCTACTTGAAGATTAAACAATAAAACATTAAAAACTGTAAACACTTTTCTTGTCTGTGGGTAATAGATTTTTTTTTTAATTTTCTGAACTTGACATTTGTTCCAAATTTATTTGTGTTGTTAGGATAGTAGCTGAAAAGGTGAAACTGCTTTCTCATTTTAATCATGTTTGAATTAAATATAAAATTCATGTTCATCTAGCAAAAAACTCTAAAATATAAGCAGTTTCATATGGCTTAACCTAATATGCTCTCATCCATAAAAGAAATAAAATAGTGCCAGGTTAAAAGCCAAGACTTGGTTCACAGAGAGTCCGTGATTTGTATAATGTCTTCATATGCCACTCTGTCACCTTGGACAAGTTCCTTAAGCTACCTTTCAAAGAACCAATGTCCTAAGAAATAAAATAATATTATCTAGCCCATTTGGTAATAACGAGGAACAAATAAGATTATTCTCAAAGGCATGTCAATCATGCTTCACCTTCACATTTTGTCTTATATCTGTTCTGTTTTTTACTACGGATCATTGTATATTAACACGTTTCCATAAAATGACCAATTTTTACATAGCCCTATTCTAAATTATATATGATTTTAATGGAAATCACTGGAAAAGCACAACCATTTTAACACTATATTAAAGACAATTGTTCCTAAAGTCCAAAGAAAAAGCATACAAAGTTAAGCTCTTCATGAGAGTTTCCCTGTGTGAACATCATCTTTATTCTTCTAGAATTGTCATATCCCCAAGTCCATCATATTAAGAAAATCCTGCCTGCTGCTTAGGAATTCTTCTCACTTTTAATAAGTAGGGCAGTAGACACAACTCAGTGCACATTTCCTAACTATGCCATGTTCACTATAAAGTATCATGGGGTTGGTGAAACAGAGCAGCCTCCTATCATCTCTCCAAGTCTAGAAAAACATGAAAGAGGAGTGATTGGGTATCCTGAGATTTTCCTGCTAGCCTCACATTACTCCCTATCTTCTTAAGCTTCTGAGTTGGAGCAGTGGGCAACTAATGGATCAAACACACACCTTAAAAAGCCTAGCACTGATTTTCAAATATACAGTCTTCTCCCCTGGATTCTTGTTATTCCAAGTTTAATTTATGACCATACAACATTGGCTCCACCTTGGGAGCCTGTTAGAAATGTAACTTCTCAGACCCAACCCTCTGATTTTAAATTAGAAACCCCAGGGAGTTTACATGCTTAAGTGAGAAGCTGTCACCTATATCATGGGACAGCAAATCTAAATGTCCAGAATAAGAGTCAGAAAGATAATATTAAGGAAGTGAGGTGAGTTGGTTATAAAGGAGGATAAGGAGTGGTGGGGACGGTGGCAAACTGAAAAGCTAATATGAAGGATAGTTGATATTCAAATTTACAGATTATCACCATGTGGGAAGGTAGATTTAGGGTTGTTAAATCCTATTAAATATTATCAAGAGTGGCCAATCCTGATTTTTGTAGATACTATCTCATGATTTTTAACTTTTGGCAACTTTTTTATTTTCAATTAACATGAGACCAAATCTGGCACGTGAACACTACTATTAGCAATATTACTAATATCTAGTCAAGTCTTATAGTAAGGAAAAGGAATATTTAGTGAAAACATGTTCTCAGAATCCTTTTCCCACTGGAATGAATGCTCTGTATTTTCATGGTTATTTGTATCATCACTCTCCACCACTCTTGTACCCTTCTATTTTAAAAATTATTCTGAGGTTAGTTTCAGGCTTCAGACACATACAATCCCTCCATTTTAGAGCTTTAGATCAGAGCCCATTCTTAGGCAGTTAACAGTCACATCTCTCTCTATAATTGGAGGTCAGAATGAGATAGTTTCATGTCAAAATAAATACCAATAATTCCTTGGGCATTGTCCCTTTTTAAATGTTAATATGAATAATGTTTTTGTCTCTGTAGAGTTTACATGAGTTGTGAATAGAGATTAAAGCTATCTAGAGCAGTGATCGTCAAACATGAACGTCCATCAGAATCACCAGGAAGTCTGGTTGAAACAGATTCCTAAACCACATCCCCGGAGTTTCTGATTCAATAAGTCTGGGTCTAGACCTGAGAAGCTGCATTTCTAGGGGCTGGGCTGATGCTGTTGGTCTAGGGCCCATACTTTGAGACCTACTAATCAAGACATGGAAAACAGATCTTTATTTAGCTGGGAGACACTGATGTGACTCTACCAGTCCTTAAAATAGTAGACCACACAGGTTGCATGCTGAGTATCCCTATGTGCTCCCTGACTACCTGTTAACTAGCCATCCTGGCTTTTCCCCTAAGAACTTCCAACCGGACATTTCCATATCCTACCTGTAAAAAGAGCACCTAACAAAGCACTTTTGCATATACCCGTTCATACGAATCAGTCTCTGAGTCCGGGTTTCTAAGATGAAACTACAATGAAACCTAAAAGATTATTGGAGGTTTATTGGAGGTTCAGATTTCAGAGTGTTAGGCAGCACTCAGATTCTCCAAGACCCAGGAATTAGTGTCGGATGTCATATTGTATGACTGCATTGTGCCTTATGCAATCAAGCTGCACGTGTCTTCCTGTCCCTCTGTGATGCCTCAGGGCCATGTCATGTTTGTTCTTTCAGACTTAAGGTTCTTTTTTTTTTATTTCTTATAGCATAACTGTGTACATTAATGCAATCATGGGTTACAGTGTGCTGTTTTCATATACAGTTTGAAATACTCTCATCAAACTGGTTATCGTGACCTTCATGTCATTTTCTTAGTTATTGAGTTAAAATGTTCATACTCTGCTTTTAGAAAGATTCACTTGTACCCTTGTAAGATAAACCATAGAGGTGACCCCACCAATCACCCTCCCTCCACCCATCAACCCCCTCACCTACCCCTCCCAGCCCCTTCCCATATTCTAAGGCTATAATTAGGTTATGACATTCCTATAAAAGCTATGGATTAGTTTCAAAGTAGGGCTGTGTACATTGGATACTTTTTCTTCCATTCTTAAGATATTTTGCTAAGAAGAACATTTTCTTCTTTATGATCCTCTTCACTGCTACTACTTTAAGATTTAGATTTCTTCAAATATCAATAGTGCAGTAAAACTATTCTTTACAGACTCAATGCACTTGCTCTTATTTTATAACATGATCCCAATTATATGTGGACTAACGAGCTTTATATACCATCTATGGCCTCGCTTCTTTCTGCCACACATAAGCTCCATAACAGTGAGGGATTGTGTGGATCTTCCTCAACTCTCCATCATAGTATCTAGGTACTCAATAATTGTATACTTAATAAATGCATGAATCCATTTTTTCAAGTCTCAGGTCATGAGTTCTGTGACACCATTCCTGGTACAGGCTGCAGTCAACTTGGAACTGTACTCTCTACAATGTATATAAATCTAATTACAATGATTTTCTTGCCTCATCATAACTGTTGATGTATCTATTTCTCTAGTAGTCTCTGAGCTATTTGAGGTTAAGAATAGGTATTTCGTTTTGTCCATTTCTAGCAAATAAGAGTTTCTTGCATACATATGGAACTCAGTAAATATTTCTAGAATGAAGTGTTGCCTAAAAACCAAAAACAAATAAATAATACGTTTAGGTTAAAGCCCTTAAATCAAAGAAATGCACATTGGACTTCAAAAATTTCTTCAAGTAAAAGTAATAATGTGAGATTTTTTGCTTCCATTTTTGAAATGTGAGGATTTTATCTTAATGACAAACTGGGCAGGAAAACAAAAAAACAAGGAATGCTGTTGTAGCCAATTCTCATGAAATATTATCAGGTCAGTTCTCAAGGGAGAGACTGAACCAACATAGTGAAGGATTTACACACTTGGCAAGAGGTTTAAACTTGCAACTTTCAGTTTTTGCTTCCATTTAAGTGGATAGCTCATCTTTGTTGTTTCCCATAAAAAAGACAATGTCTACTTTTGTGTTTGATAAATGAAAGTTCATTCTCAATGACTTCTGATTCCAATGTGCCTCAGAGTAAATGTGTCTCTAAAATGTTAAATGTCACTAAATAGTGCAATCGGAATTATTTTAAACACTCTCAAAACTGAAGATAGTTGTGAAGTACGTGTTAGAAGGAAGCCCTGTTAATAATCCCAGACTTTCCGGCCAGCTATGGAGCCATTATAATTAACATCGACATTTTATGATAATATTCCTCTTTCCCTAGAACATTATATGAAGAGTGCTCACAGTGTTCAACACTACATACAGGGTCCATGGTGGGATTTGAATAAATTGGGATTAATGTGTGAGGACAAACTAGCTGATGAATTTGGTATCTTTGTGTTTAGTTTTAAATATACTTATTAAATGTAAGTTAACCATTTTGATAGCTATTTTCTTTATCAGATTCATTTCACTTTCCCATTTCTTGTTTGGTTCAATAAAGATAACCTCTAGACAATGGCTATCCAACCATTTTTTTTTCCTACTGCATATTGGAAGAAGAGTTGTCTTGGGCCACACCATGAATACACAAACACAAACCAAAGCTGATTCGGAAAAAAAATTCCATGCTTGCTTTTTCTGATATTCAACATCACAGATAAGCAAAACAAGTTTCCACAAAATCAGCATGGGGCCCTCAGGGTATAATTTTGTTCTTTTGCATATGGATATTCATTTTTCCCAGCAGCAGTTATTGAAAAAATTGTCCTATCCTCATGTTTTTGATACTACTGTCAAAATTAATTTATATAAATGCATAGACTTATTTCTGGGTGCTTCATTCTATTCTGTCATATCTGTTTGTATGCCAGTACAATGCTTTTCATTTCCTTTTTTTTTGGGGGGGGGTGCAGGGGCTTTTTTTGTTTGTTTGTTTGGCCAGGGCCGGGTTTAAACCCACCACCTCCAGTATATGGGTCCGGCATCCTACTCCTTTGAGCCACAGGTGCTGCCCCAATGCTTTTCTTGATAGTACAGAAGAACCTCTTCTAATTTGAGACTTTAACCTTAGTGAGGAGATCACAATCATCAGCCGTGGTGACGAGATCAAAACCACCATATTATTAGTGGTTCCATATTGATTTGGTATCTTCTGTTTCTTATTGGTTATGACATTATTGTACATGGAGATACTAAGAGATCCCTGGCAAATGTCTTATTCTTTAAAAAAAAAATTTATTAAATTATAAACACATAGATCATGTGTACATTGATGCCTTTATGGGGTACAATGTGCTGATTTTATATATAATTTGGAATGCTTACTTCAAACTCATCAAAATAGCCTCCACCTCATTTACTTAATTATTGTGTTAAGACATTTATACTCTATACTTAATAGAATTGTCTCTGGTTCAAATGTCTTATTCTTCTGATACATTTCTGCTTGTTCCTCATTGCATAGGATCGATCAACTCAATTGATCCTTTGTGTCTAAGATCAGTGTAGTAATTGTTTTATTTATTTAGCAGTAGGAGGATCTCAACTCATACTGGAGCAGAAGCATCTTAATTTCTAGTTTAAAGAAACCTTATTATGCAGTCTTTTTAAAAAGATGGAGACTTTACCTCTTTTATGTTTACATGGGTGGAACTAGAACACATTCTTCTCAAGAATGGAAGAAAAAGTATCCGTTGTACTCAGTACTATTATAAAACCACTGTATAATCACCCACATTTTCATAGGAAAGATATAACACAACTATAGCCCAGAATGAAGGAGAGAAGAGGAGGATGTGGGGGGAGGCCAGGTCAAAGGAGGGCAATCAGTGGGACCTCACCTATAGTGCATATTGCAAGGGTACATGCCAAATCTATTAAGAGTAGAGTCCAAATGTCTTAACCCAATAATTAAGTGAAGTCTATGTTAACCAGTTTGATGTAAGCATTCCAAATTGTATATAAAATCAGCACATTGTACCCCATAAATGCATTTATGATTTAATAAAATTAAGAGAAAAAAATGCAGTTATGATTTATTCAATTAAGAGAAAAAAATTTCCACTTTATGTCAAATTTCTTACTGGTGAACTGCTACTTTAAAGAGAAGAAGAGAAAAAAGATAAACTACATGATAATGACTTAGGTGGAGACATCACTATGACTTCATACTCAGCATACTATAGGTACAGATGATTACATATACAAGTATTTATTGGTGACTACATTCTTTCTTCTATCAGCCCAGGGGTCCAAAGTGTAACATCACCCCTGAAGCAATGAGCACCCCTAACAATAGGATCTTGGTTTCTAATACCATTTCCCAGTGTGGGGGGGAAACAAAATCCAGGACACTATGGAGAAATAACTGATTATAAAACTATGACAGAAAATATAGACAGTGAGCCTGGAGCATTTTTTACTGCCAGAAAGGAAGGACTAGCTCAACCCTCCTCTCTCAAGAAATACATTGATGGGACATGTATGAGCTCACAATGTCCAAAGCTGAAACAATTTGAGCAAAAAGGAAAAGCAAAACAAATAATATTGTATTTAGCCCAAAGTATAAAGTAACCATATGTGAGTTCATACTAGATAAGTAGGTAATTGAATAAATACATAGAATAGAGACAAATATCCCATGCAGAAGAATTCCAAATAACCTAGGTAGCTATTTTGTCCTCAAGGAGAGGGAATAGCAAATATCATTCCCTACTCCTTAAGTGTTGTCTGTATATAGTGATGTTCTTATAAAAACAACAAAAATGTAGAAAAGCGAAGGAAGAGTAACTTTACAAAAAAGATACCTGACCCCCATTACTTTAGCCAGATGATCAACGTTATCATCAACACTGATTAGTCCCATTGAGCATACATACAACCTTGATGTAATGTGCTTAAAATGGCCAACTCTATCTGTGATCTTTCTCTCAAAAACCCACACCACCAGGCTAATTATGAGGGGAAAAGATCAGACAAATACGCTGCCCAGGAGAATATTACAAAATACTTGCCTGGCCACTATTCCTTCAAACTGTCAGAAAAATTCTGAGAAACTGACACAGCCAAAAGAAGACTGAGGAGACAGGACAACTAAACATAATATGGAAACTTGGAAGGATGCTGAAATAGAAACAAGTTTAAATCTAAGGAAATCAGAACTGAATACAGACTCCAGTTACCAATGCACAGATATTGGTTTATTAATTGTAATTGTTCAATATTAATGTAAGATGTTTATAAAATGGGAGACTAGATACAAGGTTATCTGCTAACTCTCTATATTATATTCTTAGTATATTTGGTAAATCTAAAACTATTCCAAGAATATAAAGTCTATTAAAAAATGCTCTCAGCTATGTGTATACTTTGTGTGTTTAAATATGCTGATTAATGGAAAATTCTATTAACAGTTTCATAAGTCATTATAGATTCTAAGTATGTCCTTTTAATATCAGTGTTCATTATATTATAGTTTTAAGAAATGATTTAAACATGACTGTCATAAAAATTACTTACCTTAAAATTGGTATTAACACCATTTGCATCTTATATTTGGATAGACTAATGGATTAGCCTCAACTTGTGTTTTTATCTTCACTGCAAAATTGCATGTTTAATAGGCAAGGTGTTATTCTATGTCCCTGATACTGGTAATTTAATGAAGGTTTGAGAGCTTGGTTTTAAGGCTTATAGCTGGGCTATGAACCTAGGCCTTTGGACTTTAAATCTATCACCCAGCCCACTGTTTTGTATCTTTCAAAGATATACCCTTTCACTTATCTATTTGTACATATCAAATGATTTCAGATTTAGTGGCTTAAAACAAAAATTCACAACATCATTGTGATTCTGTAGAACAAGAATACAAGCAAAGCTCAGCTAGGTTTTTCTTCTACTCCCAGAGATACATCTAAGGACAGTGTTTTCCAACCTTTTATATCTCATGGCACACTTGAACCTATGGTAAAAACTTCTGCAGCACACTTAAATTGTGTTAATCAAAAAAAAAAAAAGAGTAAAAAGAATATATGTACTATGCTTTGAACTACTTTCAAAAGTAATTTAATGATCTCTAAAATTTTTTCACAGCATACCTGACCCTCTTATGGCACACCAGTTGAAAATCACTGATCTAAGGTTATTCTTTGGCCTTCACTGAGCTGGAAGCTCACCTCTGAGATAGCATTTCATCCCTCAGGGTCAGTCTCAGATGGGCTTTAATCCATGGCCTCCATTATAGTATGGAATCTGAACTCCAAGAGAGAATTCATATGCTGCCACCAGTTCTTTAACAGCCTACAGTGGAACTGGTGCAGTGTCAATTATGCCACATCCTATTGGCCAAATCAAATCACAAGGCCATACCATAGTCATGTTGATGGGAAATAGACCTGATCTCTTTGATAAGAAAAGTAGCAAGTGATTTGTGGCCATCTTTAAGCATCACATATGTTAAAATAATGGGAATATTAAAAAAAATGCCAACATCTACTACTAACTCAATTATAAGGAATGACTTGCACTTTAGTTAGCACGTTCACATTTAGATGACTATGTGAAACTTTCTAGAGATCAGGATGTTAACTGTTGTAAATCTGAGAAAGAAGAGCTTCAGGGGTGATTGATAGTGGACTTTACTTACATTTTTCTTAATGTCTAATGGATGCCAAAAATGTGAGCATGATGTAAATTATAAATTCTACTGTTTTACCTAGTTGTGTTTCTGGTCATAATAAGTTTCTTTAATCGAGATAATGATAGAGATAATAATGGAGTTCTTTCAACTTTCCAGTTTACATAAAGTTTTAATGGATCTCCAGAATCAGAAACTAAAAGAATTAAATGACTGGCTAACAAAAACAGAAGAGAGAACATGGAAAATGGAGGAAGAACCTCTTGGACCTGATCTTGAAGACCTCAAACGCCAAGTACAACAACATAAGGTTAGTTATTATATGTTATACGACTTCAACTGGAAACAAACTCTGTATATATGTAATACATAGATGTCATGGTTGGTAAGAAAGGAGGTTTCAAATGAGCAGGCAGCCTTTGGCCGTCTCTTGCCCTTCCAAATTCTACCAGGTAAGAACACTGCAAGGAGGCCCTCAGTAGAAGCTGGCAGTTTCATCTTGGATTTCTTAGCTTCCAGAACTATGAAAAATAAATTTCTGTTCTTTATAAATTACATAGTCACAAGTATTTTTGTTACAGCCTCCCAAACCAGTCTAAGACTTTTTTTTTTTCAAATAAAGTATATCTAGGCTTTTCATATTTTAAAAAAAATCAAACATATTCCTGGAAGAGAACAGTGTATGGTGTGTGATTTATTAAAATTTTACTTTCCTGGAAAAGACTCTCTGTAGGGATTACCCGCAATGCAAATTTAAATACTAAGATTTTTTTTTACATATTTTAACCTCAATTCATAACTAAGAGCAGGGCAAGCTTGATGAAAATGAGAATATGTAATATTACTGTAAAATACAATCTCTTTCAATTTTAGTATTTCTGTCTTATTGATTTTCAGTTTATTTGTACATTAACAGTTATGCTCCCTGGTTGTGAGAAAGAATATTTTTGTTTTTGTGTCTGTGATTGGATTTTACAAGAATGTTTCTGATCCAAAATCATCAGGGTACTTTATTCTAATAATCAATGTAAATTATTAAAATAAGCTCTGAGTTTTACCATTGGAAGAGAGCCTTCCTCAGTCCATAAAGACACACACCACACACACAGAGAAAGGGATAGAACCACCTTTATGACTGGCCCAGGATTAGAGCTTCCCCATTTAGCAAATAAAAATTACAAGAGGGCTAAATACATTTGGATTTCAGATAAATAACACATAATTTTCTTGATATGAGTATGTCTCAGATTATTCACTATTTATGTGAAATTCACATTTTTCTGGGTTTTCTTTATTTCAACCGGCACCTTTAATCAAGATCTGTAGTTCTTAGATTTGTGGCTGAATGGGAATATTTGCTCCCTGATGTCAGACCACCTAAATCTGCTTTTTGTCCAACTTTATTCTCTCTTTTTAGAACATTGTGTCAGATGTTTTATAGTTCCTCCAGACAGATAAAACACATCTTTCTTTCTAAGTTCTAGAGGGTTTTTTTTTCTTTTTCTTATTTATTGACCTTTAGGTTTCAATGGCAAGTGAGGCAGCCCTTGCTATTACCCCCAACCAGTCCATTGGCCACAGCACTTAAAGATCAAGCATTTAGGGATAGCTGTAGCTATGGTAATCTCTATCTACTACAGCATCAGGAAAAAGATATTAACGCTATTATCATTATCACAGAGAAATTATGACTATAAAAGGTTAACTTTTCACATACATCTGATGAATAAGTTATATCCGGTGCTAGTTTTCTAATTGTAGCTTTTTCCCTGCATAAATAATGTCCTCCTCTAGTTGACACTGTGCTTACCCTCTTCTCCTTGGCCCACGCTGGAAGTTGCTTCTAGGCCCTTTCTGTATACACCAGTGGCTTCTGACACAGGAGCATTTCAGCAAGTTTGAAGGTAGATAGGAAGAGGAGTTAATGCCTCTAAAGCAATCTTTAACCATTGAAGAATAAAAGTTGACAGATACATCTCATAGAATCTTTGTCCCAATTCCAAGATGTATTCCCCACAGTTCATAAAATTCCCCAGCAAAACTGAGCTTCAGAGGTTCAGAGGGTAACTTTCTGCACATTCTCTTACTCTTACAATGCCTCATGAAATCAACTCCCAAATAAATTCATTGCTCCTAAATCTTTTGTTCAGAATAGATTTTTTGGAGGAAACTAACTTAACACAACCTTCTTGCCGTAGAAGTCAATTTTCTAGTTCCAGCTCTACCACTAAATAGATCTGTGATTTTCAGGTATCACTTAATCTCTCTCAGATTCCTCATGTCATCACCTTGGACATACATGTGCTGAGTCAGTTGGTTTCTATGTTCTTTCCAGTCATGGTTTCAGTGTGTCCAGTAGTTTTGGAATATGAGAACTTTCAGAAAAGGAAGAGATTAGGCCAGTAACACTGACCATCAGAAAGCAGGGTACTGGTGCTGGATGCCTGGAGTATAAAAAGGAAGCCAGGAAAAAGGGCTCTAAAAGAGTAGGAGGAGGAGGAGAATATAGGGGTTTTAGCTTGGGAGTCTGAACAGACTCTTCCATAAGGTTAGACAGAGCATCCAGATCTTCATATCCTGACAACCGCCTTCCCTGGTCTGCATTTTCCTCTGGAAAATATAAAGTGAATACAATAGAAAGTAGTTGACTAATATTGTTACAAAATTTGAGTAGATTGAAAATGTGTCATCTGCAATGAGTATGAAATTGCTTTGAAGAACATAATTTGAAACGAAAAAAGACAAAAGGACTATAAGTAAGTTGATTATGTAACGTTTTACATCCAGGAATTATTCATATAACGTGTGTAAAGAGAAAGAATTGGTTTGCTGGCTCAGAGAGTGAGGTCAACTCCTACTTTTAACGATGTGGATTCAAACCCAGTTAAGGACAGATTTTTTTTTTCCATAAAATTAAAAGAAGGGAAATATTCATAGACAAGAGAAGGCTTGATCATTGAAAATACTCTCTTGTTACATGGATGTAATTTTGTTGAGAAGAACATGACTTAACAAAGTCAAACAATTCAGCAAGAGTGGAATTTAATTCAATGTGAAACATGTACAGTATATATTTTTAAAGTACACACTCAAAGGAAGTATTTTGTTAGTCTGGCCACACTTCATAAGATCAAAGAACATATGTTCTTTAGGTAGCTAAGTTCAGATTAAAGCCTTATTTAAATAGTCACTGAATCACTTTGCAGCTTTTCTTCCCAAGACTTGCAAATCAATGACAATAAAGAAACATATCCTTCTGACAAAAAATAATCTGTAACTTTGGAATATCCAAAAATGTAGCCCCCTCTATATCACCACCCTTTTCGCCTAATATAATTTTTACGTTATTCATTTTTAGCTTGGCATAGACAGACATAAAATCCTTGAGTCGTCCCCATTGTTTTTCTTAAAGATGATTACAAATGGCAACATTAAAGAAAAGATACAAGTTTTGTTGCTGGGAATCAATTTAAATTCTGCTCAGATCAGAGGACACGCACTCTTCTCTCTCAGTTGGAGGGCACGATAAAAACGTTTGCAAATCTTGCAAGTACACCATGCATATTACAGATATGGTCCTGTATATTGTGTGACAGCACCCTTTGCTATCTCCATTTCAACAGCATTTTGTTAGGAGGCAGGCTAGAAATTCAAACAGTGAAATGCCACCAAGATAAGTCACTTTACTGAATCTGCCCGTTAGGCAAGGTAAAGCAATTGATCCTGTATTGGTGGTTTCTATTAAATCTAGCCGAAGTCTTAACTCTGGGTACTGAGAAAAGTTCAACTGGCTATGCAATTTGGAAAAGATTGTTCACTCTTCATAGCTATTACTGTGAGGAGAGAATTTAGAGGGTAGCTTTAGATCCCAGGCACCCGACAGTAATTCTCTCTGGAGAGTCAACAAATTGACCCTCATCTCCCTGTAAAGAAACATGTCAGAAATAGTTCTAGCTGGTAATGTCTGTCTCCAGGGATGGACTTTATTAGTGATGCTGATAAGGAATGAAAGGATTTTCCTTGAAGGATTAGTGATAATATTGAGATATAAAAGCCTTGAACTTTCATTAATGGGGAAAAAAAGGTACCAGTTTGGAAGGAAACTAAAGGAAAATATTTGACCTTGGAATCTTTTGTCTTCTGGTACAATCAGAGTTTAAAGTTTAGTTCACTAGCTAGATTTTTAATTCTTTTGAGAGACATTAGACTTTTGCCATAGATATGTTGTCTTCGTGACAGCATCATCAAAATCTTTGGAAATTATCCCAATTTGCAGATGTAAATGTAACATGAACACTATATTCTAACTCCAGCCAATGTTCTATGTTAGATACTGACTAATACAAATTAAATCACCTCTTAGAAGCACAAACATCTATTCTTTCCTTAAAGCTTAGTTAATCTCAAACATTTGGGTTGCCAAGATTGTAAAATACCCTCATCTGGTGACCTTTAAAGTGATCTAGATGTTCATGTAACAGGGAAGGTTTAAGCCTAATCCTGCCAAAGGCTCTGACATTTCATTTCATTCCATTGCATTCTATTCCGTATCACTGAACAAACACTCATTAAAGCGCGTGGGTGCGGTGAAGAATTCAGAAACCAGTCATAGATGAAATCTTCCTCAAGAAGTTCACATTCTAGCACTTCAGATAAATTCACACACAAGTGACCATTATGCAGGTGATTATGGTGGATGGTATGGAAGACTTGAAAGTAGTGATTTGAGCAAAGGGAATAAGGTGAGCAATGTCTGGTATGTCATTTGTTGGATCATGTGTGCAGTTATAGTACTACCAGTGCTGTGTTCAATGCAGGGGGATTAATGCCTGATCACAGAGCATCTTGTATACATGGCTCAGGTATTTGTAATCATTCTGTAAGAGAAGTCATTATTTATAAGAAATTAAAGGGAGAAGCAATTTTCAAAAAATTATCTTAATATTTAGGAAGATGTCTTATAAAATAAGTAAGAACACAGAGAAACAGGGGCCAGAAAACATGTTAGGAGGGTATTGCAGAAAGTATATAGAGCCTGAATGAAAGCATTATGAATACAGTAATTATCAATAAAATCGTGAACAGGAATAAGGCACTTTTTGGAGATCAATGGGAGAACCAGGCAAGGTGCTATTACTCACGCCTATAATCCTAGCACTTTGGAAAGCCGAGTTGGGAGGATCCCTTGGGCTTAGGAGTTCGAGACCAGCCTGAGCAAGAGAAAGATCCTTTCTCTACTAAAAATAGATGAATTAGCATGGCATTAGAAGATTTCTTGAGCCCTGGAGTCTGAGGTTGCTATGAGCAGGGCACTCTAGCCCAGGGCACCAGAGTGAGACTCTGTTTCAAAACAAACAAATGAACAAACAACAACAGCAGCAAAAAACAGGGAAACCAATAGGACTAGTAGGACTAGACATGCAGAATGAGCAAAGAGCTTGAAATAATAGATTCTGCTATTGAGCAATTGGGAGCCCAGAATTTGAATTAAGAAAATAAGCAATATAAAAGGAAATGCAATAGTTGAGAGGAGAATGAATGATCCACAGGAGACTGAGAATGGCATCGAATCTAGTGTTTTTAGTGCCAAGCATGCTCCCTTCTGTCTGTAGCAAAATCACAGTTGCATGTTATTAGCTACTTTTGTGACGTTTCATTTTATTTCCTACCTTTTGCTCCCATAAATGCACTGGACGTTAATGTAAAAAACACCACACTCATATAGTCTACACAGTAGTATGTGTATGATACTCAGTTATACTTTTTTTAATCTAATTGGGAAGACAGCTAATTTTTTTAATCAAAATTCTACCAAGTGGAAACTTCCAAGGGTAACTTCACATATTAGATAATGTTCTTGATTATTGAAATTATAACAAAATTTATATTTGTGATCTTAGTTTTACAAAGCAAGTGATTGTAGATAAAAAGAGTACTGTTTTATTATAGATTACTAAGTATTGGTTCAGTAGCATTGGCCAAAACGTCACAGCCGTGTTATAAAGTACATCAGGGCATCTACTAAAATTATACCTGCCCCAAGATGCCCTCATCGCAGAAACCTAACTATTTCTTATACTTAATTATTCTAGTGATGATTATTCATTAAAAGTTTTTGGCCTCTGAGTTGAGGTTTAAAGAAAGGAAAATAGAGGACCCTACTTATCACTTACTGACTTTTTCCCATATAAAGTTTCATAAACCAGTACCCTACCAATAAATCTCAGTTCTTTTGAGAAGGTAATGCAATATTAATAATGGAAATGAATTATTTAACTACATAAAACATTTTAGAATTTATTTTAGTGGGAACCCTTTCACAAGAAGGCTCCAAAAGATACAGAAACATGAACTTGAAGGCAATAACTTTCTATGACAAATACATTCTTGCATCTTACAACAGAATGCATAGCTATAAATCCAATCCGATGTTAACAAAAAATAAGGTTGAACATGACACTAACTCTGTCAAAAGAATAAAAATTGTTAACTACAGAATACTATCATTTTATATTGAATATTTCTCTTATGAACAGAATGATTTCTAGTAGTACAACTGGGGTACCCCGCTAGTCAGTGGAACTAACGTTAATGTATATTGGATGGCTTTTTATATACTATTAACAATTCAAGTTCTAGGTCATGTCTACTAAGAATGAAAACACTATTAAATCAGACATTTTTGCATGATCTATGGGTTTGGCACACTGAGAATATTTAGTAACAGAAAAATATGTAATGTCATTACCAAGGGTATTAGAAATACGTACTGATGCTCAGGAGGGCTATGTCCATGGATCTCAGCCTAAGAATGAAATGATGAGGTGAAGTTGTGAGAAATAAGCATTTCTTCACCCTCTACCAGCTCTCCTAAAGACTGTGCTAGCTGATTCTAGAGGATCATCTCATTTAATGACCTTTCCTGGAGGGATTTAATCATTCATTTCAGAGATATACAAATATTTTTGAAGAAGTTAAGGAGTTGCCCAAGGAAACTTCAGTAGTAATTGATAGATTCTAATTTTACTTTTGACCTGTTTGCCTTTGAATTCAGACCATTTCTCTCCTGAGATTCCAGTGAAGCGTGACTCTGCTTGAGATCCTGGAAGCTATAGCAAATGCAGAGAAGTGGCAAAGACATTTTGGGATATTGTGGCACTTGGTTTCCTAGGACTGGAAATATCCCATTGGAAGAGCCAGAGACTGAGTGTATATAACGAGTCTTCAAACTTAAGAGTAAGCAGTAGGGAAAGAAAGCGTGTCAGCAGTGCTTGTGCATGAAATTCTCAGAATCAGCTTAAGAAAATGATTTGTCAACATTAATCCTGCACATCTTATTATTTAAATAGAGGGAAAATGGACCAGAAAGGGAACATACAAGAACATACACATAGGATAAGAATGACAATACCGTCTGAACAGGGAGATAATCAGTAGAATGGAACCTCATAATTTTATATTATATTAACCAGTCAATACAGAAATCATTTCTTCTGTGGTCTGCCTGAAACCTTCTACCTCAACTCGCTCTCCCAGTAACCCTGTTCTTTTCTTTTTCAATAATTATTGGCAGGCTAAAGGCATGGTATTCTTATTTATTACATATTTTGGTGTTCATTTTAATTTGATATTAATGATATAACTATATGCAGGATGTCTGTAGACATGCAGGCGTGGATTTTAGAAAGAAGAGGAAAGGCAGGAGATTTGAGGGCTGTCATTTGAGTAGGGTTTTTCCTCCTCTCTCTGTGATCTCTGACCATGCTATTTTTTCAGCTTTGTATGATCACAATATAAAAAATACGTTAAGGCTACTCTTATCTCATATAGATAATTTGGAAAGTCAAGTACTGCTGAAGGGTAGAGAGCATATATTTCCCCAGACCCTAAAATCTGGCAATAGCTTCAGGATTTCTTTTCCTGAATTTTGAAAACCACATACTCTTTCTGTTCTTATGACATTATTAGAGGATGGTAGTCAGAATGGATGCGATGAAGATAAATAGATGAATATTGTTGGGTTCTTGCAGTTTGGGTTGATATCTTTTGATAGGAATGCACCGAAATATGGATTTTTAGAAATAACTAGAAGCTAATATAGTTTATACTGTGTGCCAGGTGAGACGCTAAGCAATTATACCTTATTCAATCCTTTCATCCATATAAAGAGATGGGTAATCTTATACCAATTTTTCAATTAGGAAGCCAGGGCCTAGTAGGGTTGAAAACTTTCTCAAGTTGGCATGGCTGGCTAATGAAGCATACAGGAACCCAACATAGGAAATCGGGCTTCAAATTCTACACCTTTGACTACTAATGCTATGATGTCTCCTTATAACCGAGCACACGTTTTAGTCAATTTACTTCACGTTATGTCCTTTTCGACTTACATTCTGAAATAGGTAGAGATACAGTAATTGTCTACTTTTATACCAAACATATTTATTGAGGTCGCTTCCTGCCATTGAAAAGCATTTATACTTTTACAATCTTTCAAATTTCTCCATTGAAATGCTCTTTGAGAACTCCTCTTTGGTAGCTAACCAATTGGCAAAAAAAAAAAAAAAAAAACTTGTATCAAAACGTAAAACCAGTCGTTCTGATATAAACACTAATATGTAAGTGCATATCAGAATTCTAGGAGAGCCTGTCAGTGAAGCTCATTTAAAATATTCAGCAAATTTACAAGAAAGTTACATGTCATAAATAGATCCTCACGGGGAGCTAGACAATAGTGTGACGAGCAAGACTTAGCAAAGTGAATATTCAAGTGAAAATAAGATGAGAAGGGGGGCAGAGCCAAGATGGCGAACTGCAGCCAGCTTTTTACAGAAGCTCCCGTCCAGAAGGAGGCTGAAAGGACAGAACCTTAGCAAAGTAGCTGATGGTTTGGAGCAGAGACAAGAGAGAAGATTGAAGAGTGCACTTCAACCTTCCTGAGGCGAGCTGCGACCCTGAAATTACAACTAAAGGTACAAAATCCACCACCAAGCAGACGGGAGTCCCCTCCCCCACAACAAGGGCTCGCGCAGTTTACTCCATGCAAACAAGCGAGCAGAGTTCAAACTGCCTC
>NW_003852467.1:4581254-4644473 GCF_000181295.1 Otolemur garnettii
TGGTTAACATAGCCTTCATGTCATTTTCTTAGTTACTATGTTAAGACATTTATATTCTACATTTAGAAAGATTCACATGTACCCTTATAAGATGAACCATAGGCGTGATCCCACCAATCACCCTCCCTCCACCCACCTCTCCTTCATGTTTACATGGATGGAGCTGGAACATAATCTTCTTAGCAAAGTATCTCAAGAATGGAAGAAGAATTATCCAATGTACTCAGCCCTACTATGAAACCAATTTATAGCTTTCCCAATTATAGCCCAAGAATATGGGGAAAGGGGAAAGGGAGGGGAGGGGAGGGTGGAGGATGGGTGTAGGTGTGTCATTTCTAGGTGTGTGTGTACCCATACACACATGAATGAGGGTGTGTGTGTCTGACCTATAAGAATTAGCAATTTCCTATTGTTTAATTGATAAAGTAGGAGGAGGAGTTAAATAAACTATATACTTAGATAATCTCTGCCCTTTCCTGTCTGTGATAGCTGAGTCTATATCATGGCCAAAGAAATAGATAAGTCAAAATAATGCTCACAAGAGCTTACAGGAGACCCAACCTTGTTTTTGTTTTCTGTCATGCTTCCTTTCTATTGAATGTTGCTCTTTACCTCTAAATATCAAATTCCAAAATTCCATAGGCTTACCTCTTTTGATATCTTTCTTTTCTAAGTATTATTTCATATGTGTACTATGGAAAGGAAACATAGCATAGCAGAACACTGAAGTGACTCTTCAGTGCTAGTTCTAAGCTGTTTTTTATTTTATTTTTATTAAATCATAGCTGTACACATCAATGCATTTATGGGGTACAGTGTGCTGGCTTTATATACAGTTTGGAATGCTTACATCAAACTGGTTAACATAGCCTTCACCTCACTTTCTTAATTATTGTGTTAAGACATTTATACTCTATACTTAATAGATTTGACATATACCCTTGCAAAATGCACTATAGCCAATGTACTCAGTTCTACTATGAAACCAATATATAATCACCCAGGCTTCCATATGAAAGATGTAAGACAACTACAGCCCAAGACGAAGCGGGGAAGAGGAGGGGAAGGGAAGGGAAGGGAGGAGGGTGACTGGAGGGAGGGTAATCTGTGGGAGCACACCTAAGCTACTTCTTGAAAACCAACTTGACCTGGGTGAGAGCTAGAAGAATTCAGCACCACCGATGACATTGGAAGGCAGAAGAAAAGTCATATGTAAATCATAAAATTGGGAACATGAACTAAGGGACTAACACATCCAGCCAGACCCTTTAAATATAGAATGATTTAGAAGAAATACAGTTATTCTCAGAGGTATAACAAAAATCTGAGTTTGTCAAGTCTAAGCACTTTTGATGTTACATTTCACCATTGGCCTTTTCTCTTGTCATAAGGAAAAAAATTGTTATTTGGCAGTAGAGAATAAACATCACTGACATTTGTATCTATCTAATAATGATACAGAAATTTAATTAGGAGCATGACAGATTTTTTTTAATCTGGTATGTGTTACAAAAGCATTTTTTAAATGAAAATAAATGCATAATAAAATACCTAGTATGTGTATATACATATGTATATACATGTTATTTATAAGCTTTTAATAAACTATATTTTAATAATCATAGCATTTTAATATGTAGCTATTTTCTGATAAGCAAAAAATTTAGTATACTTCTGGGGATACATCTATATTTGGAAATAATTTGGCTCATATTTCAGGCTTAATTAGCAAATCAACTTTAAATCTCCATTGTATAAATCCAGCTATAAGAAGTTCAAATCCATAAGAAGTCAATATTTAACTAAAAATTTATTTAAATATAGCTTTATAAAATGTCAGTGTATTTTTCTCTTGCTGGTTTTCTTTTTTTATTAAATTATAGCTATGTACATTAATGTAATTATGGGGTACAATGTGCTGATTTTATATACAATTTGAAATACTTTCATGAAACTGGTTAACATATCCTTCACCACATTTTCTTAGTTATTGTGTTAAGACATTTATATTCTACACTTAGATTTAACATGTACCCTTGTAAAATGCACCATAGGTGTGGTCCCACCAATTACCCTCCCTCCACCCACCCTCTACCCTCCCCTCCTTTCCCTCTCCTCTTTCCCTTTCATCTTGGGCTATAGTTGGGTTATAGCATTCATATGGAAGTGTGGGTACTTTTTTTATTTCTTATAGTAAACTGTGTACATTAATGCAATCATGTGGTATAGTGTGCTGTTTTCATATACGTTTTGAAATACTCTCATCAAACTGGTTAACATAACCTTCATTGTGATACATGTACACCATGGAATACTATGCAGTCCTAAAGAAAGATGGAGACTTTACCTACTTCATGTTTATATGGATGGAATTAGAAAATGTTCTTCTTAGCAAAGAATCTCAGGAATGGAAGAAAAAGTATCCAATGTACACAGCCCTATTTTGAAACTAAATCATAGCTTTTATAGGAGTGTTATAACCTAATTATAGCCTTAGAATATGAGAAGGGGGTGAGAGAGGGGAAGTGTAGGTATTTATAAATTGGTTTCATAGTAGGACTGACTACATTGGATACTTTTTCTTCCATTCTTGAGATACTTTGCTAAGAAGAATATGTTCCAGCTCCATCCATATAAACATAAAAGAGGTAAAGTCTCCATCATTTTTAAGGCTGAATAATATTCCATGGTGTACATATGCCACGATTTATTAATCCATTCATGGGAAAAATGAGCAGTTTTAAGAATTTATGTCTTCCCAACTAGAGATTAAGGTGGGCATTCTTTTCTTTCTTTATTTTTTTTTTTTTTTTGTAGAGACAGAGTCTCACTTTATCACCTTTGTAGAGTGCTGTGGTGTCACAGCTCACAGCAACCTCCAACTCCTGGGCTTAGGCAATTCTCTTGCCTCAGCGCCTCTGGAGTAGCTGTGACTACAGGTGCCTGCCACAACACTTGGTTATTTTCTTTTGTTGGCAGAACAATTTAACCTTTTTAAACTCATCTTTTTGTATTTGGCATTTTCGCCATTTGTATGCATCAGGTTTAAAAAAATGGACCCTAGACATGAAATATTTTAAAATCTTTTGTCTATTGATGATGTCAAGAAGATCAGGTAATACTGTGAAATTCATTCATGTTTATTTTAGAAGTTTGCCTGAAAAAAAATAGGTAATATTATAGCCTTGCAATAGTTTCTGCCTTGTAGCTATTGGGTATGCTCAGAAAAGTCAATTTAACATTTTCTAATTTAATCCCTGATTAGGAGAAAAAGAAGAGATATGATTTTTTAAAAGTCATAGAAGAGATACTGGAAGGAACATTAAGTCAAATGTAATTTATGCTAATCTTCTCCAGTGCTGTGTACTCTTTAAGGTACTCAGTCACTGTGCAGAGGCTTTTCTCTGTCTCTTTATTTCCCTCTGCTCACTACAAGTCCAGACAAATCCTGTATGATTTTTAAGGCTATTAACTCACAGCTAACCATAGTCGCGCTTTGTGTTACCATTTCCGCAAAAGCATAAAATGTAAACTCTTGATCAATAGAGTAAAGAATATCATTTCTGATGGTGAAACGAATAGATGAGCAAAACAAATTGTGACACCTAAGTACCAGATAAAATAGATAGTACATTCGATCACTTATGCTTTAGAAAGATTGAATTTAAGTTTGGCTATAAACATTTTGTGGCTCAAACAATGATTTTCTTACGTTTCTTTACTACAATACATTAAAACAGTGAAATTAGCAATTCACATGGAAAACGTGAAAAGCGTGGCCTTATTTCCTAGCGGTTTTAATGTATGTAAATTATATATTCAAATTGAATGACAGGGATACATTGCCTAAATTCAGGAAGCTAATTTATACATTGGCTACCACATTACTATTTTAATTATTGTTTTAAAATTCCTGGATGGCACATCTAAAAAGTTTCCAGTTTTGACTTATATAATTCAGAAAATACAGACTCAAGATGACTGTCAAGGACAACTCTGAATGTTAATGTTTCCATTTTTGGCCTCATGGCAGAGTTTTATTAACCAGTGTAAGCTCTGGAATGTCAAAGGTGTGATAGGCAATATAGGCTTCACACACAAAATAGATGCATAGTCATTTTATCCTAAATTGCTTCACTTGAAAATGTAGCATGAAAATCTAGAGAGAGGAAGTAAAAATAAGTGATTTTACAGTGTTCTAAAGTCTTGAGGCTTGAAAAATAAAAAGTCTAGGATAAAAATTTTTACTCATCTGAAATTATGATTCGGCCACTCTAATAAGTTCCCCTACACCTGCCATAGGGTTTGAAAAAAATATGAGTTAGACTGATGCCAAATGTCATTGTTTTCTAAGTAGGGACATCAGATTTGCCAGAGAGTAATGGACCATGTCTCAATCCTTCTCCATTTTTGTGTTTGTATAACACAAGTTTCTAAAAAGCAAAACCATTAACAGTTGGCTAAAGGTTTTGGGAACCTATTCAGAGAAATCCTAGTAATAACTAGTGTCACAGGCAAAGGTTTGGGGGATCTAGAGCTTTTAGGTAGGATGCTTTGGTTCTCCAGCAGCCTCGTCTGTTACTTCTCTTCTTTTTGCCCTCAATTTATCCCTGTTTATCCTTGTTTATCTTTTTAAAAAATTTATACCATGTTCTTAAAAAGATTGGAAGTACTGTTTTGTGACAGCCACATCTAATTGGTGAAAACAGTTTTTCAGAGTCACAGTTGTAAGTTAGAAATCTAGGATCTGAATTATTCTGGTTTTATCCAAACATTCACTTGAGAAAATTGGTTATTTTCTGCTGAAGTGGGTGTAATTATAATTACACTAAAAATAACTAACTTCTCCTGCTATATTGTAATCTTTGCGCAATCAGAAAGGACCAAACTCATCTGTGTATATAATGTCTCACCCTTCCACCCCCCCCCATTGGCATCATTTACTTGACAAATGTTTAATGATCTTTATTTGCTAGGAATATATAGTGAGAAGTCCTAGTGGACCTTATGTTTTAGGAACTAGAGACAGACAAAGAATGACTGAGCAAATATCCAAGACAATATTGAGTAGTGATAATGTTATGTTTTAAGAAATGACAGAAGTATAGAATAACTAGAAAACAACTTTAGATTGTGTGCTCAGGAAAAGCTTCTCTGGGAGGTGACATTTATACTGAGTGCAGAACGATAAGAAGGGGAGATAATTTAAATATATGGGGAAAAAGCAAATCAGGCAAAGAGGTCCCCTTGTCCCATTTGTGGAACAGAGAGAAAGCAAATGAAACATAGTGTTTCATGACACTATGCCTGAAATATATGTTTCACACTATGCCTGAAACATAGTGTGAGACGGTAAAAATGATATGCGGTTAGACTGGAGGGGGTAGGTAGGTGCGAGATAATGTAAGGATTTCATGTAAAGAAGTTCGATTTTCCTAGTTAATGTGATGAGACTACACTGGTCTTTATACAGAGCAACGGCATCTGATTTATAGTTTGAGCAGAAGAGAAGGACTCAGTAAAGTAACTAAAACACAGCACATTAGGTAGGCAGAAAATCAGAGGAGAGGATGAGGATGCCAAGAATGAAGAAGTGGTCAATTAGGTTAGTGACCAACATGTCAAGTTAGTGGTTACCAGCAGTTGGCTATTGGATTTGGGAACATGAAAGTTGATGGTGACCTTTCCAAGAGATGTTTCTAGAAGAGAGTGGGAAACTTGAATAGTAGGGCAAATAGAAAGGGTGACTGTAGAAAACACAGTTTTTTTATTTTTTCAGGGAAAAAGACTACACCATTGGACAGTAGCACGAGGGCTTTGTTGGGTCAACAGAGTTTTATTTGTATGGCAGTGGAGACTTTCAGTAGGGAGAGAGAGCTTTGAAGAAGCCAGAGGTGTAGGTAATTTTAGGAGAAAAGTCATTGAAAAGGTGAGAGGGAGTGGGATAAAGCACAGAAGAAGCTACTGTACCTTTACCAGTGTATGGTTTCTCTGTGTACTTTCCAGTAACCTGATAGAAACAGGCCAACTTAACTGAGAACTGTAGCAGAAAATGTCCTTGGAACGATTCTAGTTTAATAAAAAATTGCCCTACCCAAGAGGTGGGGGAAATAAATCACACACATTTGGAAAGAAATGGTTTCAATGTCCATATCAGACTATCATTTCCATCTTATTTTTAAAATTTTTTCTCTTTCAGGTGCTTCAAGAAGACCTAGAACAGGAGCAAGTCAGGGTCAATTCTCTCACTCACATGGTGGTGGTAGTTGATGAATCCAGTGGAGATAATGCAACTGCTGCTTTGGAAGAACAACTCAAGGTCAGATTTTTCTTGAATTAACTAAATATGTCCTTTAAAACAATTATAATTTGAAAAGCATTTAGAAAATGTAAAATACAACTTATATATTGCATATACCTATAGTGCAATGTATTTTTTAAAAATAATTCACATTATTTCCTATTTGTGCACATTTCCATTTAACTAGCTGTGCACTAGTTTGTTTGCACTATTTTCTTGAATTTCATGGAAATACACAAATGCTGATCCCTTTTTTATTATGCAGAATAACCTGTTTTAGAGAAATGGTCTGAAGTATATTATCTGTCTTCTTCAAACTTTAAGGCTAATAGAAAACAAAGATTAAAAACAGAAGAACAATAACATTCTATTCTATTACATAAGAAAAAATGATTGCCATCAGTCTATTTACTTAAGGTCATTATAAAAGTTTTGAAATACACGAAAGTCAAAACGTGTAGAATCAACACAGATGAAAATAAATGAAACCCTTCCCACAACACAGATATGCTGAGCAAGTTGAAATTTGCCCAAGTGAATCACAAAGGACACTGTCAACTATTTCTTAGAAGAAATAATGGGCTATTATAGTCTGAAAATTTTCATAGTGACCCACATATTACTGGAAACCTACCTTTATACTCTTGATGAGGGTATACCTGGATATTTAAGTCTTAAAAGTCTGGTTGGAGTAGATGGCTAGCACTTTTCTAACTAGAGCTATAGTAATTGTGCTTTTGGAAACTCAACTAGTACCTATTAACAAAATATAATGTAGATATTTTAATATTTTTATCTTTTCTCCCAAATGGAGAACAAGAAAATTTTACGGTAAAACAAAATTCAAAAAGGTATATATACACATGCCAAAACATCAATATTAAGGGAAAACATAACAATTACCTATTCTGGATTATTATATATGTAGTCATATATTATTTAACTATAGATTGTTTGAGACATTCATTGTGTCCACCAAATGCCTACCTTTCCTTTGTGACAGGAACCAAAAACACTGATATGTCTAAGGAGCCAATAAATGTGGGTTTAAATGGCTTTACCTGCCCAAAGTAGTTCTAAATATAGTTTTTCCTACTTAACCTAAAACACACTTTCTTTTTTTATATACTAAATCATAGCTGTGTACATTAATGCAATCATGGGGTATAATGTGCTAGTTTTAGATACAATTTGAAATATTTTCATCAAATTGGTTAACATAGCCTTCATGGCATTTTCTTAGTTATTGTGTTTAAACATTTATATTCTACATCTAATAAATTTCACATGTACCCTTGTAAGATGCACTGTAGGTGTGGTCCCACCAATTACCCTCCCTCTACCCATCCTTCCCTCTCCCCTTTCCCCTTCTTCTTGGGCTATAATTGGGTTATAGCTTTCATAAGAAAGCTATAAATTGGTTTCATAGTAGAGCTGAGTACATTGGATACTTTTTCTTCCATTCTTGAGATACTTCGCTAAGAAGAATATGCTCTAGCTCCATGCATGTAAACATGTAAGAAGTAAAGTCTCCATCTTTCTTTAAGGCTGCATAATATTCCATGGTGTACATATACCACAATTTATTAATCCATTCATGGGTCAATGGGTACTTGGGCTTCTTCCATGACTTAGCAATTATGAATTGGGCTACAATAAACATTCTGGTGCAAATATCTTTGTTATAATGCGATTTTGCTCTTCTGGATATATACCTAGTAGAATCCATAGGATCGAATGGTAGGTCTATTTTTAGATCTCTAAGTGTTCTCCAAACATCTTTCCAAAAGGAACGTATTAGTTTGCATTCCCACCAGCAGTGTAGAAGTGTTCCCTTTTTTCCATATCCATGCCAACATCTCTGGTTTTGTGATTTTGTGATGTGGGCTAATCTTACTGGAGTTAGATGATATCTCAAAGTGTGATTTGCATTGCTCTGATGATTAAGAACCCCACTTGCCCCAACACAGACTGCAGTGGAGACAGACACACCAGCTCCAGGCAGTGGCACAGACTGGGGCTGAGTTGCAGTTTCTGTGAACTCAAACAGCACCTGGACCACAGGGGAATATAGCTAGGACAGAATCACAAATTCTGTGAAAAATAAGTGTCAGCAACATCAACATCAATCAGGGGCTGGGCTGGAACTGAGTGAACCACTCCAGCTTCCATTAACCACTCGAGGTTGTCAGGCCTCAGCTCCCCCTGCCAGATAGTGGCAGAATGTGGAGGCCTGGCCGAGGAGACATAGATCTCCCTGTGACTCAGGCAGGCACAACCCCCTGGAGGAGCATCTGCTCATTGGAGGGAACTGGTTCACAGCCCAGCAGGGTTGCCAGTGGCTGGGTGTGACAGAGGTGCAAGGTGGGGAAGGAGGCATCAACTTTCCCAGACTAAGGGGGAAAGTTGCTGGGGGGGTCCTTCTGACTCCACGGAGCACCAGAATGAGTAATATTCAAGCTGCCCACAGACCCCTGCTATCTAGTTGCCAGAGACCTTTTGAACTCCCTCACTTGAGACCGGGTGCTGACTGGGGCAACTGATTTGGATCTCTCGGACTGGACCAATCACCTGAGGACTATCCAATGTGGTACCCTGGGGTGTGGTTGTGGGAAGGTTTGATTTTCCTTTTCCAGTTGTTGTCGGGTGAGGGCGGAGGTTTGGTCACTTAATTGCTGGTATTTCTCCACAGCTGAGACTTCAACCCAGAGTAACATGCTTTCTTAAAGCCTTATCTCTGCTTTCTTCACTTTTTGTGTTAAATGTGGAGGTTTTTATCCCCATGAAATGTCATTTCCTCCTGTTATTACTTTAGACTGCTAATCCCCAACAATGTTATCTCATTCTCCATAATTAAATGACAAAGGGATAAACTCTTGAACTAACAGATTGGACAGTGGTACAACTCAGCATTTAATATATACTGGCAACCCATTCTAATTGCTTTTTCTTTGGAACACTGGTAGGAATCTAAAAATGCTTATGAGGTCAGGTATTATAATATTTCACTGATAATTTACATTGTTCATACACACCAGCTAAAGTACTTCAGTTTAAGGAATTCCACAGTTCTAATACAATATTAAACGGTAAAGAATTACACATAGGTAAGACTCTAACACTTAGCATTTCCTGGAAAATTTCAGAAAAGCTAAAAGAAGGCTGGAAAGCAAGGGGGTAATTGATTGAAAAAGACTTGAAGAAGATATTTTTCAAAGTCATAGAGTTATTTTCACTTAGAATAATGATAGTAAAAAATACCTTTAGCAATAGCTGTCCCAGTACAACAAGCTTTTCAGAATAATTATTCCAAGGTGATGCTTATGGGACTAAGACATCTTGAAAAATGGTCTGTAGAACTCTTGTGTTTGCCAGGTTAGATCTAATATAGGATAAATTGGGAGCAGTGAGCCTAAACCATTTTATATTCATTATACTATTATTAGTTCTCATTTTCACCTGATTTTCTGTCTTAGTGTATTTTATTGGCCCAGTGGCATCTACTAAGATAGCTGTGCATCTGTTGGTTATCTTTAATTCACACAAACTCAGCTGCAATTTTCCATGCTTGCTTCCCCCTTTTACGGTCACTTCTTTCTAGCTTCCTTTTTCTCTTCCTCCCCCCCCTTCTCCCCTTCGGACACTCTCTATTTGTCTCTACATAGGTCCTGTCACCTGATTTTTAGATAATCTAGAGTAGTATCTAAAAGGGCAGAGGTAGAAGGAAGTAAGTGGAAAGAAAGCTCATGTTATATCTCTTCTTTCTTCCTGTTCCATCACTTTCCTCAGTCCCACAGGAATCCATGATTTATTTAATTCTGTACTGTACTTAACAATTGTCTGGAATTGTACTGAAATGCTGTGCTCTTGTTTGACTTTGAAATATAGATTATTCTTTCTTAGAGACAATGTTCTCTTACCTAGTTAAACCTTTAAAAGCAAGGGGAAGAAAAAGGTGATTTAGTTAAGGAGGAGGAAGAGAGGAGAAATAATTAAGTATAAAAAGATGATGAATAAAGTATTGAAAGATAAATTTAAAGCAACACAAATGTCCCAGGCAAGGGCATGTGATAAGAATTCCATGCTCACTTTAGTGACTGTGCACTATATAATATGGATGTGTTTCATGTCAAACCCAGAGGGATTCTGGTAGAAGTAATTAGGAAAATTATAGGAAAGGCAAATAGCTGTAAGAACTTCATGTAAATCAAAAGAGAGAGAAGGAAGAGAGAAAGGAAGAAAGGTAGGGAAGGATGGATAAAGGAGAAAAAAAGAAAAGAAAGAAAAGTCAAGAATCTGAGAAGGATTCTTGGCAGTTGTTATGGGAGCAAGATCTAGTCTTGATATTTATTCTTTAATATGTATTAGTATTGAGTTCTCATTCTCACACCTCTCTTCTTCTTCCATGGCTATTCACAACACCATAATGCCTTTATCCATTTGGCTCTAATTCTGTTGAAGTGTCATCCAGCGGCTCAAAAAGGAAACCCAGTGGTCTTTAGTAAGCAAATGCAGGTGGGGGAAACTTGGAAATCAAGTCCCCCATTTAGTACAATAAGACAGAGAAGCGTGCTTAACATCCCAAGTTTCAGTGCTAAAAATACTTCACTACAGTATCTTCACATGTATTGATTTATTCTGTGGACTCTATTATCGTCATATGTTAGAATTTTTCTAACTTAACATAATTATTTAGATGTCTTTAAAAAAAATGAAGAAAAGCAAAGATAGGCCAGAGCATATGTCTAGGGATTCTAAAAGATGGATAAGATTCTGAAAAGGGAAGTATGTTATAAATTAATTTGATTCTTTCTCTCAGAGGTTCAGCTTTTCCCTCAGCAGTATCAACACAAGTCAGAGTCTATCCTTAACTTCAGGAATTTCCAGGATATCAGTTTGCAGAGAGCGTGATTTGTAAGCAATGATGCGATTTACCAAATTTTATTGAGAAATATCTTTGATCAATAACTAAAATTGGTAATTTATGTAGAGTCTTCAGTCTTGAAGGACATTATCTTCTCTCAAGTATTTCATATCCTATATTTTATTTTTTTTCAATGTGTACTTGTTATGTTCTATGTTCAGGGAATTGTGTTGAGTAACAATTAAAATAGTAGAAAAAAATAATTTTTCACTACCTTTCTTGTATAGACTAGGGAATTTGTGGGCCTATGGCCTTCCTCATAATGTTGAAACAATGGTGGCATTCCTTAGTCTCCTCTTTTGGAATTTAATGTTATTGGTAATTGAAATGTAGGAGAGAAAGAGAAATTCGTGAAATATTTAGAAAATTGAGCAAATATTAAAGAATGGGCACAACTTATTTCTGAAGAAAAAAAAGTTTTGTGTCATCACATTATTCTGACTCAAACTTAAGTTTGAAGGCATAAAATTATTCCTCAGGAAAATAGCATTTAAACTCGAATCTAAGGGATATATTGGAAGAAACTGGATAAAGTGTGTATGTAAGGAGGATTGGTGGAGGGGGATAGAGTTATTAGGAAGGGGAAAGGGCATATCAAGTGAGAAAGGTACCTTCAGAGGACTAAAAGAGGGCACTTTGGCTACAACATGGAGGTTTAGAAAAGTGAGGCCACATGGTACAGATATCCATCCCATCATAAAATATATCCTGCTTCCCATAGACTTAGAGCTTTGTGAGTATAATTGTTCTCAGTTATGTTTGCTGGAAGATTACAAATAAACCTAAGACTATAGTAACTCCATACTTCTAGACAAATTACTTTTATAGCCTTGCCTTTGACATTTTGTTTTTTACTCTTATGTTGTCTAGAAGAGTTTAAAGAGTTGATGAGTTCCTGTCTACCTCCAGTCCCATCTGGCCTAGGTCATTTAATTGGCTGTAAACCCTTTTAGCTATTTAGTCTTCTTGGCCACGTAGGTCCTTCCGAGGGCCTAGATGGACCTGGGGCAAGTAGCCACGCCACCCAGAAACCCATGGGATAAAATAAGTTTGGCCATTGATGCTGCCTTTCGTATATCTTGGCCAAAAGGGGAGGTATGTGAACTAAAAATTCTTCAGGGTTACCCCCCAAGAAGCTCACTGACTGAACCTCCTCTTGGCCAAGGGGATCCCTAAACTGACTTCCTAGCCATGAAAAAGGAGATCAGATATGCTTTATCATGCCCTCCTTGCCTTCTTAGAGATGTCCTTTATGACTCCTCAACAAACCTAAGGCTATGCAAGATTTACCTGCAGGTTCTCACTGTATACAACAAACCCCATGAGTCTGTCCAGTACTTTGTCTCTGATTAACAGACCCTTTATCGCAAGCATTCATTTTCTGTGATTCCTGGTCTATTAGACCAACCCTACATCTTGCAGACAATTTTGAGGTAAAACCTATAACCTCTAAGCCCCTGTTTTCAGATGTCCCACATTTGGGGGACAAACCAGTGTGCATTTTCTACATATTGATTTATGACCTCACATGTAATTCCTGTCTCCCTAAAACATATAAAACCATACTATAACCCTACCACCAAAGGCTTCTCAGGTGTGACTCTAGGTTATGGTCCTCTAATTTCTCAAATTTGGCTCAGAATAAACCATTTTACATTAAAAAATTTAAGGTAAGCAGGGAGAGAGTTACTTAGAATTATAATCAGTATATGATACTAACATCTACCATAATTCATATAGTCAACAAATAAGTTGAGCAGTTGCTCTCTTCCAGGGAAGCAGCTAGAACTACAGTGGTGGGGGGAGAGGGAAATTGAGGCAACAGTCATGCCATCTGCCCTCCTGGACCTATGCTAATCAAATATAATTAAATATAAAATTATGACTATGATGAGTTCAATGTGGCAAAAATATGCATTGCTAGATCTTCTACAAGGTCAGACATGGCTTCCATATATGACCTTAAATGAAATATAAAGATTTAGTAGAAATTAGGCAATACTAGAAAGTAAAAAATATATATATTCTTGCTGGAACGATAATTCATTCATTAAACATATATCCAATGAGTACCTAACAGGTTCCAGCCCACAAGTCTGGGCTTTAAGATTAAGCAAATACAAATTGTTTTTCTATGAGGTTTACATTCCATAATTTAGCTATTTGTGTGTATTGTGCCATGAAAAACTGATAAGAGCAACAGGAGAAAAAAAAGACCAATGAAGAAAGCAATTTACCTGCAGTATCCAAGGGAAGCCTCATTTAGGCAAAATCTAGACCAAGGTAAGAGAGTTATTTTGGAGGTGCACAAGTCCTGTGAGTTATTTTGATTTTGGAAAACTGGAAAAAAAAGGACTATAATGGAACACAAAGTCTTCTATTCTAGGTAGATAGCTATTTGTACTAAACAAAGAACAAGAAACATGGTTAAGGCCATCACATACAGAAGATAGTCTAATGAAAACATCTTCCAGAGAAAAGGCAGAGCCATTAAGATCTGTTTTTAGATATATTGGTTTGTAACATTTAAAACTTGAGAGCCCACTAAATGTATTAGAGGTTTAGTTTCTGACATATAAAAGGCCTTTGAATTACTTTGTTAAAGGACTTTAATCTTGGAGTTATTGTCTACCATTTTGTGGAATGAAAGGTATATCAAAAGAATGGATAAGGACAAGTATCCTGTTTTCAAGAAGGAAAGCCTGGAAAACAAAATTGTAGGGTAGATTATTAAATGTAAGTTAATGCACATTGGTACAGTTTTGTGCCCATCTTGTAGAGCTAATAAATGTGTTTATTGGATGAAGGAATAAATTTTAAAGATGAGAAAGGTCTCTAAGAGCTAAGATAGATCCACTAAAATCAAGCCATGAAAAGAAACTTTATAGCAACATTAAATATTTTTACAAATACGTGGTATTATTAAGACACATTACTTGGTAGACTTATTAAATTGGATGATCCTGTGAAATTAAATGAATAGAAAGTATTTTGATTTCCCTAAAGCATTTTGCAAAATCTCTCATGACATGTTTATGGATAAGATGAGTCTTCCTACTGCTACGTGGGTTGGTGGATAATTTCTGCGTTTTATTGTTGTCCTTCCTAGAATCTGATGTATATGCTAGAGAATTCGACTGAAAATGATGGAACACCTTTATTCAAACTTTAGTGTAAGAAAATTATGGTGAAAAATCCACTTGAGCATTTAGCTGGGTCACTCTACAGTTCATCCCTGTAGGAGGCTTAATGGAAGACTTCCTCTCACAGATTTCCTTAGAAGTTTTCGAGCAAGGTCCTGTGAAGTTAGAATGTCACACACAAATTTACATCCTAGTCTCTTGTGTCTTAAATCAGAAAGTTTATTGTTTGAAGTGTTATTGTTTTATTTTTTAAAGCAATCTCTTTAAATCAGTTGGATAAGTTTAGGATAAGAAAAGTATGACTTTCCAGAAATAGATGCACATGTAATTCTATAGAAATGTAAATGTATAAAATGTATATAAAGACATATATGAATACATGTATGTATAAGACATTTTTATATATTATATTCTATATATATTCACATATATATGTGTTGTGTATATATATGTGTGTTACACACACAAACATATGTAGACAACATACATATATATATATATATGAGAGAGAGAACTTGGGTAAGAGCTTAAACCGAGTAGGATGATATAGATTTTTAGTCAATAAATGCAATTGTAGGCATTATAGTGTCCAGATGACAAGAGCTAAGAATCATGGTTAGGCTAGTTTGAATGCACTATCTTTTAGGCCTGAGACCAGCCGTCTATTTTAGCTGGATTTTCTAGAATGGTGCATCCTCCAAAGAATGTTTGTAGAATCAGGAATTATTGGCCAGGCATAGTAGTTTATCCCTATAATCCCAGCACCTCGGAGGCTAAGGCGGAGAATTGCTTGAGGCCAAGAGTTCAAGAATCAGGGATTATTTTACGAGAAACCTAAGCAGGGAGAAGAGGTGCCTGAACAGTATTGTCACGCTGAGAAAGGAAGGCATTTTCTCTGTCACTTCAGAAGGCTATGCTGTCAAAACAGACAGAATTCAGGAACTCGAGATATTTTCTGCCCACATATTTTCTGAGCCCATTTTCTTCTCTCTCATTCTCTTCTGGATATATTCACCTTGAAGTCCAACAAGCACTTACAATTCCACAAGGTGAAACTCAACACATTGTGCCCCAGCTCCTAAACTTGTTTCCCTTACCAAATTTATTTTTGTTGTTTCATAGCCATTCACTCTGACACCTCTACCAGAATCTGGAGTCATCTCAGAGTTGTCCCAGTTTTTTTTTTTCCCCTTCATAAGCCCTCTGCATTTAACGTTACAGTATTTTTTAACTGTTTCTCATATTCATTATTTCATCTTTGTTCCTGTCAACCATTCCCAAGGTAAAGGACATTATCATAAGCCCCTGGAGAGCCCTTGCCCCTGTTCGTACCCCTGTTCTATCCAATTTGCATATTAATGTTTATGTAGGTTCTCAGGAGCCTTTTCATTGGTTTCTCCTCTGCTTCCTGAGTCACTTTCCATTCTCTGTAGATTCTGTCACTTTGTTGTAGACTTATTGCCTACTTCCTCCTTGTATCTCGCAACCTGCATTCTATCCATACAAGCATTTTCTGATACCTTGTGTGTCACTATCTCTTTGTGCATACTACCCTTCTTAATCAGAATACTACACTTTATGATGTCTGCTTTGAAATTTCCAATTATGTATAGAACACTCAATGGCCCTGCTGTCTAATGATGGCCATTCCTCCTTGGTGCCATTTCCGTAACTTAATTATGCCCATTTTAACAGCTGTTATACACTCTTACAGTTAATATTTATGTACTTTCCTCTATTACTAGACTCTGAATTCCATGAGATCACTGTCTTATGTTAGTACATCCTTAAGTACAGTTTCACTTATAAGTGATCATTGTTCATGGATGGCTGAATGAATCTATAGGCAAATGGTTTGATGAAACTCCAACAACTATTTATCTTAGCAAAAAGGAGGGTTTCTACTTATAAGGCAGTTAAAAATAGAAGCTCTGGAAACAGTAGTACGCCTTTGGATAAGTCACTTTACCAATCTGGCCTTAATTGCCTTATCTTTAATATGAAGATTATCATAGAACCTACATTACAGGATAGCAGTAAGGAGTAAAGGAGATGAGAAACCAAAGAGCTTAGAAAACGGCCTAATGTATAGTAAGCTATCATACTATTATCATTACATCAGAGTTACATTCAGATATACGAAATGGTGAGTTTTCATTATTATTTAGCACAAACAGGAATCTCGTATGCTCAAGTGTAATGTTTTAGAAAAGATTCAATACTGACTGAAAAGTTAGGCCTTCTTATACCCAATTGTATAATGGCGAGTGAATGAAAATAGAAGGAAATGCTACCCAAACTTACAGACAAAAGGAAATGTTATCCAAACTTATCTAGTAGAAGCATTATTCCTCCCTCATTCAAAAGATAATGTCAGATTAAAAAGCATGATTCTCAAAATTACTTTAGAGAGTTTGAACATTGAATTCTGCCAATTATGTTGACCAACAATATAATTTTCAAAAGTGACAAAGTAAATTTGGACAAATCAAAAATAGAAATGCTCAATATTTAATGGTAATACCTTTTGGGAAATTGTTATTATTCTTAGGATCATTTATCACTGTCATTTATAGGGAGGAAAAAAATCTGCAGAATGGTAAAACCTATGGAATTAAGAAGTAGAAGTTATTTATGAGGAAGAAATGGACAAAAAATATTTTGTGTCTCATTCTAGTGTCTGCTTTTATAAGTGGTGAATAGAATGCATCTTAAATATAAAAATAATTTTAAATGTGATGGAAATAGTCCATAAAACTGAAGTGTTAAAAGTTGCTGCTTATAAAGTAATAATTATAATTATTAGCATTTATGTTTGCTTAGTATTTTGTAGAAATTTACATATGTGTATGTAATGCCGTCCCTATAACACGAATGAGAAAGCTGGTGCCTAATGAAGAAAATCCAAGTTCACATGGCTTGCAAGTGGCAGGGCTAGGAATTCTATCCAGATCTGCATGATACCTCAGCCTTGGTTTTACCTAATCTCTCAATTTCACAGGAAAAAATTTACTATATGACCCTGAGAAAATTATGCATTTTTTCCTCAGTTCTGTTTTACTCATTGGCAAAAGGGGGATAAAGATGCCCATCTAACGAAGTAACGCATTTGTCCTTATAAATTTAATTTCTGCATACAAATGCACTGTTTAGTGCCTGTCACATCCTATTGCAATAGCTATTTAAATATTTTTCTCTTCTACAGCAACATTGTCCAATAGGGAAGTTGCTCAATATGTGGTGAGTTTGAGTACTTAAATTGTGGCTGGTGTGTGCCAGGAAGTGGATTTTTAATTTTGCTTCTGTAGTTGGAAATATAAAACAATACTTCAGTTATTAGAAAACTTTGAATTATGTTTTGAAGAGCTTATATACACGAATGGAATATTTTCAACTGCAGATTTTATGAAGTCTAAATATATTTCAAACATCTCTAATGAAAAATGGGCATCCAAGTCCAATGTCACGTAAACATACAATATAATGTAGATTTTGAAGAATTCTGTTGATACGTGACCTGTGGTGATTCATTTACCCAATAAGGTGTTAAGTAGATTGGAAAGAACATAATCTCTAGATTACTAGAGCTGGCTTGCATCCTGGTTTATGACTTATTAGTTGAGCAATAAAATCTCTCATGCTGAATGTATCAAATGAACTCCAAGATAATAATGTTAAAAAAGAGCCACCATACCAAATTGCAGGAAAAATACAAGCAAATATATTGGAAGAATAATAGTCTTTATGCAAATGTTAATTCTTATTTACATTTGAGAAGCTTTTATTGATAACAAAAAATGTATACACATTTATGGGGTACATTATAGAACTTGTAATGATCAAGTCAAGGTATTTAGGATATCCATCACCTTGAGTATTATCTTATCTATGTGCAGAGAATATTTGAAGCCCTCTCTTCTAGCTATTTTTAAGCATAGAATACATTGTTGTTAACTATAGTGAAGCTACTCTGCTATCAAACATTAAAGCTTGTTTCTTCTACTTGTATGTTTGTACCCTTAACCAACCTATCTCCATCCCCCTTCCACCCTTCCAAGCTTCAGGTAACAATCATTCTTCTCTCTACTTCCATGTGATCAACATTTTTAGCTCCTATGTACAACTGAAGACCTGGGATAGTTACCTTTCTGTGCCTGGGTTATTTCACTTAATGACCTCCATCCATGTTGCTACAAATGACATGATTTCATTCCCTTCTACGGCCAAATAGCATTTCATTTTGTATACATACACAACATTTTCTTGATCTATTTGTCTGTTGATGGACTCAGGTTGATTCCATATCTTTGCTGTTGTGAACAGTGCTGCAGTAAGCATGGGGTGCAGACAGGCACCTTTCCCCAGGGTTCTGCAGTGTTGCCTTTCACATAAATGTAATACATCAAATGCTCATACAAGCATGGATCATTTTATAAACTCTAATTAGTTTTGTTTGTCCACTTCCCTGTCCTTATGTCAATACCACATTGTCTTAATAACTATGGCTTTATGATAAGTTCTGATATATGGTTCTATTGTAAAAGAGAAATTGCACCAGATAGTTAAATAAGCAAGGAAGATTTTATTCAAGACTATTAGACTATAGCTCAAGACTATTGTTGTAGGAAGAAGAGACTGAGCTCAGATCCACTGAAAAAAAGGCAAGAGAATTTTTAAGCACTGGCATACGCTAATGGAAAAGTAATGGAAGAATGTTAAGGGATTGGGTGATCAGTGTGATTAGTCCATGTGTGTTTGCAAATTGACATTGATTGAAGTTAGGCTCCTACCCTCCCACAGAGACCACATGAAGATGCTCTATCATTCTTGATAATTACATTCCAAGGAGATGGCTACTAGGTGCTTGAGAAAGACATTCTTGAGTTACAAAAGATTTACATCTAATGGCAGCAAAAAATATATTTACTGTTGCAAATTTCCTGAAGTGAGTTCTCTAGTAAAAGGAAGCTCAGGAGCCTATTGTCAGAAAAAAGTCTATGAAAGACTTTCTTTAGTCAAAGAAAGCCATTCATATTTGCTTACTTCCATTTCAAAGATCATTTTAGCTATTTTTGACCATTTATATTTTCATACAAATTTTAGAAACAGCTTGTCATCCCACCCTCAAAAACAATTCCTGCTTGGTTTTAATGGTATTTTATTTAATCTATAGATCAGTTTGTAAAGAATTATCATATTTATTATATAAAGTTTTTTATTATATAAACATTTCAAAACATGAACATAGAATAGTCTTCCATTTATTTAGGTCATTATTGTTTCTCGATAATGTTATAGCTTTCAAAGTAGTGAGTCTCAAACTTTTGTTGAGATTTATCCCTAGGTTTTTGATATTTTTGTTGTTGTTGTGAATGATGTCTTTTTAAAATTTCATTTTCTATTTGTAGTGATATGAAGGAATATCATTGATTTTTGTTACTTGACCTTGTATCCAAGGACCATGCTAAATTTAGTTATTAATTTGAATAGTTTATCTGTAACATCATTCAGATGTGCATGCACAGATTGTGAGTAATGACATTTTTATTTCTACCTTTCCAATCATTGTTTGTGTTATTAATTTCCATTGCCTTATTGTACTGCATAAATGCTATAGTACCATAGGATTATTGTGGACTATTTCATCATTATACATATCATACATATCCTAGGTGAAATTTTAATAAATCACCATTAAGTATAATATTTCCTGTAGGTTTACTTTACGTACCTTATATTCTTAGTGTTCTAAGGAGTTTTATTATTACTGAGTGCTGAATTTCATCAAATATATTTGTCAGGGTTACTCAAGATGATCATATTAGATTTCTCCTTTATTCTCTTAATATGTTAAATCACATAGCTTATTTTTCTAATGTCAAAAGAAGCCTGGTTTATTAAATAAACTAAACCTGGATAAGAGATATAATCCTTTTTATGTATTGATAGATTTTCTTTGTTAATATTTTTTAATAATTTGATTTAGAACAGTATATTCATGAAAATTATTGGCCTATTATTTTTCTTTCTTATAATACACATGCTAGGCTTAAGTACCTGATTATGCAGGCATGGAAACTTGCCTTATACCTGGAATGCACACATGGGAAATTTTTAAATTAAAAATTTTATATATTTAATATAAATAAAAATTTCCATTTTTGATTTGCATCTTTTGATGGTTTTGATTTCCATCTTCCTGCTTTTCCATTTTTGTGTCAGTTTCAGTAGTTTTTGCCTTTCTAGAAATTGACTTATTGTAAATTAAAGTACAAGTATATTCATGTAAAGCTCTGCTTAGTTCACATAATATTTAATAATACTTTATTAGTTATCAATGTTAGAAATTGAGGAAATATTATATGAAACTTGCCTGGAGAAAGTAGGTTATCTGATGATTCTTGAACTATTTTCCTTCATATTAGCCTAGGTAGAAATCAAGTCACTTTATATTCTTTAGCATGGGCTCTTCATTTTACCATAAATAAGTTCCTATTACTCCTCAAATTCTTATATGTTTACTTTATGTATTTTATTATGTGTGCACATTAGAATTGGGATTTCTTATAGATGGAAAGTTCCAGTGCCACAAGATAGAATGGACATAGATACCTGCTTTCAAATAAGATATATTAGAGCATAGTCCTGGTTTAAAAATATGAAAGTGATTTTTTTCAACTCTTCAGCATGACATAAGCTTTATAAATTATAGGTAAAATGTAAAAACTTTGTAATGTTAATGTCCTGCTAAAATGTTTTACTGTATTATATTAAAATTCTATTGTGTTCCAGATATATAAAATTATACATCAAAGCTCATTTTTCTCTCAACTAATCTCTAAATCCTCACCAATCACAAGCATCTCAATAATTCATTATGGTTTGGGGAGCATTTTCACATTTACTGATCTTTCTGGCCCTACCAGTGACATGGTTAGGAAGGTAACAAGTCAGGTACTATTTTCTCTATTTCACTAGTAAGAACACTCAAGCACAAGATTAAGACTTTACCAACAGAGGAGCATTCCAAGGTTGAGGACCAGAAGAATCATTCATCTGAGCTCTTCTAGAATAACTGAGGAAAAAGAGAGAACCCAGACATACCTGGTACAGGGACCTTACCCAGAATCATACATAGCTCAGGGAACACAGTGAGGAGGTGTGAGCTACATATAGCATATGATCTAGAGAAGTGGAAATCTGATGAATTAGGTAAGTGATTGCAACCAGTTGACATCAGCTAGCCCCCCACAGAGGTCTAGAATAGGAAGATGCCTTTCTGGAGTTTACAGTAGTTGGGGTAAGCTATAGGCTGAGTGGAAAGCATGGAAGAGTGGGTGAATACAAATAAGTATACAGCAACAAGATTTGAATGCCAGTTGGAGAAGACTTGCCATAGCTTTGGTGGCTGGCAAAGCAGCCATCCAAGAAGTTCTTGGAAGCCAGGGGCTGCCATTATGGGAAGGTCAGGAGAAGGTCTTAGGGTCCTAAACTGTGGCCACCTTAATTTCACCTGCCAGAATCTGAGCTCCACTCTTGAGACAGGCTGAGGGTCTCCCACACCCCAAGGGAACTGGAGTTGGGACACTGTGAGACCTGCCCCTCAAAGATTCACTGTGAGCTTTAAGATCCCAACCCAGAAGGGTCTAAATGCTGAGGAAACAATGAGGTGATCACTGAAGGAAACTAAGTTTGGAATAAGGACCATAGAGGTTACTAGCTATGCTCTCTGTTTCTAAAAAAAAAAAAAAAAAAAAAAAAAGCACAGTGAAACCTGGTGTCCTGGCGACATAGTACAACATACTGTCATCAAGAGCAAGGACTTCTGTTTGAAACAAATGAGGCAGTAGGAAGGATAAAGGAGAACAAGGAGGTGAACAAGAAGAAAGAACACATAAGAAGGAACCAACAGAAAAATACAGACAACATGAAAGATCAAAACAGGAAATCCCACAAGGGACCTTGTGGCAACTACTGCAGAAGACTCCTCCTATAAAAAATTAATGGATTTGACAGAAAGGGAATTTAAAATATGAATGATAAAGACAATAAAAGAAATGGACAACAAAATGGAAAGACAGAACCAAAAGTTGGATGATGAGAGATATGTAGGATATAGAAAGGATATGGCAAAGCTTAAGGAAATGGAGACATTGAGGGAATGTAAAGATGTAGTAGAAAGTATCAAAAATAGGTTAGACAATGGAGAAGAAAGAACTTCACAACTAGAGAATAAAGTTTTTGAGTTAACCCAAGTAGTTAAATAGAAAAGAAGAGAGATAAAGCAGAACAGGTACTCAGAGAACTACTAGACTACATGAAGCATTCATACATATGAATGATAGGGATTCCTGAAGGAGAAGAAGATTGTCTCAAAGGAACGGAAGCCCTACTGGGGACTATCATAAATGAAAACTTCACAAGTTTTACTAAAGACCCTAACACACTCCTTTCAGATGGATATAGAACCCTGGGTCATCTCCACTCAAACAGAGCCTTTCTGAGACACATTGTAACGAACCAGTTCACAGCTAAGATGAAATAAAAAATTCTGCAAGTAGCCAGGAATAAGTGCAAACTGACTTATAGAGGCAAAGCCATTAGGATGACAGTAGATTTTTCAACTGAAACCTTCCAAGCCAGAAGAGCACAGGCATTCACCTTCAATATTCTTAAATAAAACAATTTTCAGCTCAGAATTCTGTATTCTACTAAAGTAAGCTTCAAAATTGAAGGAGAAATCAAATCTTTTGTGGATATAAAAGCACTGTGGAAGTTCACCACAACACAAGCAGTTCTGCAGGAAATAGTTAGACCTATTCCATAACACAAACAGTTCTACAGGAAATACGTAGACCTATTCTAAATACTGACAACCAAGATAGACCACCAGCACAGTAAACACCCAGAAGCTAAAGGTCAAAATTTAGCTTCCACAATGGTACAAAGGATAAAACTACACAGTGGTCTTTCACAAAATAAGATTAATAGAACTCCGCCACACTTATAAATTCTCTCAGTAAATGTCAATGGACGGAATTCACTACTGAAGTGGCACCAGCTGGGCTGATTGAAGAAAAAAGCACAAGCCATCCTTATTCTGCCTCTAGGAGACATACCTAGCTTTCAAGGACAAATCAAGAATCAGGGTTAAGGGATAGAAAATAGTATTTCAAGCAAATGGAAATCAGAAGAAAGGAGAGGTTGTGATCTTATTTTCAGATACATGCAGATTTAAAACAAAATGGTAAGAAAGACAAAGATGGACACTTTATACTGGTCAAAGGAACAATACAACAAGAAGACAATTCAGTTTTAAATGGTTACATACCCAACTTAAATGGTCCCAGATTTATGAAACAGACCTTGATGGGTCTGAGCAATATGATACCCCATAACACCATAATAGTTGGGAAATTTATCACCACTCTGACAGAACTGGACATGTCCTTGAAACAGAAACTAAACAAAGATACAAAGGACTTAAATGTGGTTCTAAAACAAATAGGATTAATACATATATACAGAACACACCATCCCAAAACTAAGGAAAATACTTTTTCTCACCAGCCCATGGTACATACTTCAGAATCAACCACATCCTAGGATACAAATCAAACCTCAGAAATATTAACAGAATAGAAATTATACCTTCTGTCTTCTCAGACCACAAGGCAATAAAGGGAGAACTCAACTTCAACAAAAATGTTCACCCACACACAAAACTTAATTAAGCAACCTTATACTGAAAGATAGTTGGACTCAGGAAGAGATAAAAGAGGAAATCATTAAATTCCTCAAACAAACAACAATGAAGACACAAGTTAGCAAAACTGAAGGGATACAGCAACAACAGTCTGAATAGGGAAATTTATTGCTTTATATGCCTTCATTTGAAAAACAGAAAGCACATCAGCAAACTCATGAACCATCTTATGGAATTGGAAAAGAAACAATCTAATCCCAAACCCAGCAGAAGAAAAGAAATGACCAAAATTAAATCAGAGATTAATGAAATTGTAAACAAAAAAGTCATTCAGAAAATTAACAAAACAAAAAGTTGGTTTTTTGAAAAAAATGAATAAATTAATAAACTCTTGGCTAGAAACAGAAAGGTAAAATCTCTAATAACCTCAATCAGAAACTACAAAGGGGAAATTACAACAGATGCCACAGAGATACAAGAGATCATTGCTGAGTACTACAGGAAACTCTCTGCACCCAAATTTGACAATATGGAGGAAATGGATCAATATTGAGAATCACATCCTCTCCATAGACTTAATGGAGAAATAGATCTCTTGAACAGACTGATTTCAAGACGTGAGATCAAAGAAATAATAAAAAATATCCCAGCAAAAAAATAGCCCTGGTACAGATGGCTTCACACCAGAATTCTATCAAACCTTCAAAGAAGACCTTATACTCATGCTGCAGAAATTATTCCAAAAACTTGAGAAGAACATTCCACCATGTTCTATGAAGCAAATATCTCCCTGATCCCAAAACCAGGAAAAGACCCAACTAAAAAGGAGAATTTCAGACCAATTTCACTAATGACTATAGATACAAAAATTCTCAATAAAATCATAGCCAATAGATTATAGCTACACATTAAACAATTATTCATCTTGATCAGGTAGTTTTCATCCCAGGGATGCAAAGCTGGTTTAACATACCCAAGTCCATAAATGTAAATCACCATATCAACAAAAACAAAGACCATATGAGCCTCTCAATAGATGCAGAAAAAGCATTGGGTGGCACATTTCTTATTCTGATTAAAGCCATCTAGAACAAACCCACAGCTAATAATATACTAAATGAAATAAAACTGAAAGCTTTTCCACTTAAAACTAGAACCAAAGTTGTCCTCTATTGGACAACTTCCACTTAGTAGTGGAAGTTCTAGCCAATACAATCAGGCAAGAGACAAAAATTAAGGGCATCCAAATGGATGCAGAAGAGTTCAACAATATGATCTTATACTTAAAGAACCCAAATACACAACCACAAGATCCTGAAAGTTATCAAAAAATACAGCAATGTCTCAGGATAGAAAATCAGTGTCCACAAATCAGTAGCCTTTGTATACACCAAGATGAGAAGCTAATTAAGGACATAATTCCCTTCACAGTAGCTTCAAAAAAAAAAAAAAAGAAGAAGAAGAAGAAGAAGAAGAAGAAGAAGGAAGGAAGGAAAGAAAAGAAAGAAAGACCTACAAATATACCAAACAAAAGACGTGATGGACCTCTACAAAGAAAATTATGAAACCCTAAGGAAAGAAATAGCAAAAGATAGTAACAAATGAAAGAACATACCATGCTCATAGCTGGGAAGAACCAACACTGTGAAAATGTCTATACTTCCCAGGGCAGTCTACAGATTCAATGCCATCCCCTTTAAAATCATATCATCATACTTTCAACATTTGGAAAAAATAATTCTTCATTTTGTATGGAAACAGAAGAAACCCTGTATAGCCAAGGCAATTCTTAGTAATAAAAACAAAGTGAGAGTATCACCCTACCAGACTTTTGGTTATACTACAAGGCCATAGTGATCAAAACAGCATGGTATTGGCACAAAAATAGAGACATTGACATCTGGAACCAAATAGAAAACCATGAGATGAAACTAACCTCTTATAGCCACCTGATCTTCAATGAATGGTGCTGGAAGGAATAGATAACCACATGTAAAAGACTGAAACTGGACCCACACCTGTCACTACTTACAAAAGTTGATTCAAGATGGATAAAAGATTTAAATGTAAGGCATAAAACAATGAAATTACTCAAAGAAACTGGGGGAAAACTTGAAGATAGCCTAGGGAAAGATATTAGGAAGAAGACTTCCATGGCAATAGCAACAATAAAAATAAAGAAGTGGGACTTAATTAAACTGAAAACCTTCTGTACAGTTAGGAAACAATGACCAAAGCCAACAGACAACCTTCAGAATGGGAATAGATATTTGCATATTATGAATCTGACAAAAACTTGATAACTAGGATCTATAGAGAACTCAAATTAATCAACATCAAAACACCCAACAATCCCATATATGACTGGGCAAGGAATAAGAATAGAACTTTCTCTAAAAAAGACAAACGAATGGCTAACAAACACATGGAAAAGTGCTCATCATCACTGAGCATTGGAGAAATGCAAATCAAACCCATCCTGAGATATCACCTAACTCCAATGAGAATGGCCCACATCACAAAGTCTCAAAGCTGTAGATGCTGGCGTGGATTTGGAGAGAAGGAAACACTGACACTGCTGGTGGGACTGCAAACCAATACAACCTTTTTGGGAGGAAGTATGGAGAATCCTCAAAGAACTCAAATCAGACCTCCCATTTGATCCTGCAGTCCTGTTACCAGCCATCAATCCAGAAGGAAAAAAATCTTTTTATCATAAGGACATTTTTATTAGATTGTTTATCGCAGCTCCATTTAACAATTGCCAAAATGTGGAAACAGTCTAAGTGCCCTCCAACCCAGGAATGGATTAACAAGCTGTGGTATATGTATACCATGGAATACTATTCAGCCATTAAAAAGATGGAGAGTTTCTATGTTTTGCATTAACCTGGATACAGGTGGAACACATTGTTCTTAGTAAAGCATCACAAGAATGGAGAAGCAAGAATCCAATGTAGTCTTTTGTAAAATGAAAGCAGTAGATGAGCTAATATAAGGGAGGAATGAGCAATTGGGGCGAGGGGATGGGGGCAGTAATGGGGAGTCACCGTGTATGGCACACCTATTGGGTGTGGGACACAATTATATGAGGAACTTGAAGAAATGCAATCAGCGTAACCTAATTCTTTGTACTCTCAATGAATCCCAAACAATAGAAAAAAAGACTTTACCAACATATATTCCAAGTTGGACAACAGTAGAGCTGGGTGAGAATTCAGTCTGTGCTTTAAGTCCCATGCAGATTCAAAGATTGTAAAAGATGATTCTGAGACAAAACCTGGGGTAAAATCCCCTTCTTGGTAGCTTCTGGTAGTATTCATCTTTGAGACAGTTTTGTACTATGTGAACTACATCTATTACTCCAAAGGACATGAAGCTCAAAGGTAAGGAACCCACCTCAAGGAGTTCAGTCTGTGAGCCATAAAGCAATAAAGAACAATAAAACCTCAAGCTACCAAGGAATGCCTGGGAATGTGAAGAATGCTAGAAAGAACACTCTCATGCCAGTATGCTCCTTAGGACTCCCTCTCTTTATTTTCTGTTAGCCCAGTTGAATAGACTGGTGGGAGCTGGAGAGCACAGAGTTTATTAAGCTGCCACAGAACATTAATAATAGCCTGAAATACTAAGACCTATGGCAATGACAAAAGGCTTTTCCAGATTTATTCATTAGCACTTTATATATGCTCATATAAATAAATATTATCTGAAACTGTCTGAAATAGTGCAAAGAAGAATGTGCTTCTTTAAGTAAAAATCTCACTACATTTTCAGCATAATCACCAAGGCAGAATTTCTTTAGCAAATCAGTCATATTTACCTTTTAAAAATAAATCCTGGAAAAGGGCAGATGTTCTTAATCTAGAAGCATATTTTCTGATTTTTCTTTATGATTAAATATACATGGAGTCACAACGTCAAATATTTTTTAGATAAAATTATAATCCTAAACTTCAAATCCTTGTCAAGTGTTTTAGATACAATGTTTAGTTAAACTAGGCAAACTGCTGCAAAAAAAATAAAATATGAATATCACAATGCGATTCAGCATCTGTGCATCTCACAGCTGCTGGGTTAAGTCACAGAAAATGTTCTATTGAATGAATGGCATTATGAAAGGGCATGGGCTTATAGCCGGAAAGATCTGAGTTCATATCCCAGAGAGTCAATACTGTGGTTCCCGTGGCTTTAGAAAAGTTTCTTAACTCACCTGATTGTCAGTCGTCTGTAAATTGTACCTTTATAAGTGGTAGTCATGAATTTCTTAAGTTCCATCAGGAGATATTACAGGCTCATTGAAACAGAAGAAAGAAGGATATTTTCTGAGCAGCCTCCAATAAGTGTTTCCTAATACATCAAAATATGTTTTACCACCCTAGACCATATGTTAGGCAGTAAAGATAGAAGGCATGCGATTTTATAGTGGGCTGCTTCCATTAGCAGTTGTAAAACATGTGAAATTGAGAGCAGAATCATAATCTTGACTAAACGTTAGTCAGTATAACTCTGTCATTTTCTTGCCTCATAATAGATTTGATTTTATTTTTTCCAATAAGTTATTTGATGTGATTTCCATTTTACCATTGGTAAGATGAAGTTGCTTATCATTTTCAACTGCATAGCTGTTTATAAAGTAAGAAAGAAAAATCAAGAAATAAGTTATTTTTCATAAAGCTCATTGCACATAAAATTCATTTCGTTGGACAGTGTATTATAGGGTCTTAAACCACACTAAAATACAATGGGCTGCTTACTGCCTCCCTCCTTTTCAAAGCCCAGTTGCTGATGAATTGTGTGTGTCTGTGGCACATAATTGCTTCTATTTTAATGGACATATACCTTGGAACACTTTCTCTCTTAATGCAAAGCCTCATGAGGGCACATTTTTGTACTCAAAATCTGTCACTGGCTTCCAGATACTTTACTCAAGTATCACTATACTTAAATTTTACCTCTCAAGCTTGTCAAATTTCCCTCAGTTGCCTTTATCTGAATGCTCCTTTGGTAACCTTTTTCTTTTTTTTTTTTTTTTTTACTTTTGCTTTGAGAAAAGAAACTCAGCCAAATAGCAACAATAACAAAAAAATCAGATGAGAAATGTCTTTGGTACATAGAACAATATGAGATGCGAATTAAATGGGAGGGAAAAATCCTTCCAACTTCTGATCTGAGCATAGATGATAATGAAGTTTTGATTTAGCCCATGAAAATGTGTTAGAGGAAATGAACTGACCTTTAGCTTCTCTTATTGCTGAGACCAAAAAATGAAAACATAAATAAAAAATAATTTCTCTTATCACTTTGTGAAACTTCATAATTCAGTGGTTTTGCATTTACGTGTAGAACGCTTATCTAGCTCTACAAAAATATGCATTATTTCTAAAAGCTCAAGGGATTCCTGTACTTAGATGGAAACTCAGAGAAACACTGAGTGAACATATGCTATTTTTCTCTAGAGAACCAAGTTCCAAATCCTGATGTAGTGGTCCTTTAAAAATTATTTCGCATCCTGTCAGTGTCATTTAATACAGTTCCTTCTACTTGTCTAGCAAGTTGGTTACACCCATTCAGGCAGTGATAGGAACTGACATCCTGAGTGATTATATGGCTGAATGGTAATCTTCCCATTGTTTAGCCTCAGTCTTTGTAATTCAAATCGAGGCCAATATTTGTCAGCAATAAATAAATCCATAAACTTAAGGACTTTGTATACATCTTTGTATACTTGTACATATGGCATTGCAAAACTCTGTGGCCAGAGATATACAGTGTATGAACAATTTCTACTTCACTCATCTCATTACACTGAGATCGGTAAGAAGCACTATGCCCACATTGTAGCTGAAGTGACAGTTTTAGATTAAATTCATTGAGAGTTTTCTGAGAGTAAAATAGTTTTAAGCAATGGAATGCGTTACTAAAGGATAAGTATGCTCTTGTGTTGAAAGTCTTTAAAGAATATACTTGAAGATTAAACAACTATTTGTAAAGATTTAATGAGTGATTTTCTAGAGTGAAGAGAGTCAAACATATGACCCTTGGTTCTTAGAAGATTTGATAGAAAAACCATGATCAAGAAACTCATAAATAACTAACAACACTTATATAACTCATTTCAAACTAAAAACAATTTCCAATACGTAATCATCTTTCATATTTGTAGCAATTCTCTAAAGGGTTGGTACTATTATTTTCTTTGGAAGAGATTTAATGACTTAGCTATATAGTTCTTAAAAAATAAATACTCTATATTAAATGTCTTTTAGAGTAGTTTTCTAGGGCTATCATAAAAAAATACAGCAGACTAGGCAGCTTAGCAGCAGAAATTTATTTTCTCAGTATTCCGAAGGCCAGAAGTCCAAGATCAAGTCCAAGATGTGCGCAGGGTTGGTTTCTTCTGAGACCTCTCCCCTCGGATCGCAGACAACTGCTATCTTGTGTCTTCACATGCTCTCTTCTCTGTGTACAGACATCTCTGTTGTTTCTCTGTGTCTGAGTCTCCTCCTCTTACAGGGACTCCTGTCAGATTGAATTAAAGCCTATGCTAATAACTTCATGTGAATTCAATGTCCTCTTTAAAAGACTTATCTCCAAGCTGGCACATACTGAGGCAGTGAATGGAAGATTGGCCTCCATAAGAATTGTGGGGGAAACAATTTAACTCAAATGTCCATGTTCTGTTCATATTTGGCACATGTAGGTGTTCTGTAAGTATTTGTGGTTTAAATAAATTCAGAATTGATGGATGAGTGAATTGGTAGGTATCAATAACTATAAGCTGAATAACTATCGGCTGAATCATAAACTTGCTTCAATAAATGAGCAAAACCATCTATATTCATTATTTTGATACAAAGGACATGTTTAATGACATCCTTAAATTAGTTGTTTTTAAATATGTGCCTAAAATGGCATTTAATTATAGTCATCTCCCCTTATTCATGATTTTGCTTTCTGAGGTTTCAATTATCAGGAGTCAATTGCACTCTGAAAATATTAAATGGAAAATTCTAGAAATAAACAATTTATGAGTTTTAAATTGCATACTGTTCTGACTAGTATGATAAAAATCTCATGTTATCTCCCTCCATCCTATCCTGAACATACATTATCCCTTTGTGCAGTGTATTCACACTGTATACACTACCGGCTTGTTAATTACATACCATCTATCTAGGTCCTCACATCAACTGTCATGGTTACGTGCCACTGCTTATGTTCAAGTCACCCTTATTTTACTTGATTATGGCTCCCAAAGGAAGGGGGGTGATTCTAGCACTTCAAATATGCCAAATTGAAGCCTCCAAGTGCTTTACTTAATTGAAAAGGTGAAAGTTCTTAATAAAGAAAGAAAAAACATATGATGACATTGCTAAGATTTACAATAAGAATAAATCTTCCGTGTGCAAAGCTGTTAAAAAAGAAAAACGATTCATGTATGGCGTATATAGGGTTCAGCACTATCTGCGTTTTCAGGGATCTACAAGAGATCTTGGAATTTATCTTCTGTGAATAAGGACGGAGTACTCTATTGGTATTTTATGATTCATTTATAAGTGAAAAAACTGCAGTATAAAATGCTTCACATTTATAGATATTCCAGAATTTCAATGAATTTAATAATAAACAATCTGAAATATGGGGATCTCTATTTGAATTTGTGTTGAAGGATGTCCTACTCAAATTAATGGATTATAAATTTCCATCTATGAGATTGTAAGCCTAAAATACTTCTTCAGTGGATGCTGTATTCATGTACCTTCTGTCACTAGACAGATGCCCTATCTACTTGGAAGTCTCTATTCATTTTATTTCATTTATGAAGATGATGCTACAGTTTAACTTTGTCTCTTCTCTACTGAAGTTGATGGGTGACAATAGATATCACACATTTTGAACTTTTATATCTGCATCAAATGAGGCAGATGTATTTTAGCTAAGGGGTAAGATTTTTTTCTATTTGAAACTATTTTATTAACCAATGTTACATGCCATTTTATCTTACGCCTACTGACAGGGTCACTGGGAAATTCACTAAAAAATCTGCCAATATGTTTCAGAAAAGTTGTGAATTCATTTGTAACCATTAAATAGTTGAGATGGTTGAATTCATTGGTTTAATTTGGCACATTTCCTATCAGTATCTCACATCACTATTTCAAGGCTACAACTTTTGTCAGAAACTAACATCATTCCAAATGAGTTGAGTAGACAGTGAAACTATAAAAAATAAGAAAGTCGGTTATATTATGCTGAAACCAATGACACTTTTTATTGACAATTCCAAAGGAAAACGGAAAATTCGCTTATGATTGAGATGCATGATGAGGGCATGATCATTTTAATGCCATAATAAAATTTTTACCACCTCCTACTTAACCCCCACACAGGATTTCCTTTATGAGATAAGGATAGATTAAACAAATTTTTTAAATGTCTCCAAGCCATGTAGGAATAGTTGGGAAAAGGTGGATTTTTTTTCATGATGCTAATTACATTTCTGTTGTTTGAATCATATTTTAACATCTTCTAGGTGTAATGATCCAAACGTGTAGCATCGAGAGAAGTAGAAATTATGATAAGGTTTATCTTAGATACGAAATGTGCTTTTTGAAAATATGAATTGCTATCCTTTTCTCGTTTTACTTCTATGCAAAATAAAGCATATCTATAATATAGGATACTTCCAACTTTATAAATCCAATTATCTAGGAGAAAACACCTTATTTATATGAAAAATCATAAAATTTTAAAATGTTAGATTCTGAAGTGAATCGCAATAGAGTTGAAGTAAATGACACATTGTTTTTGTTTTAAAACATTCCCTTTGCATAGAAATTGCCACAATATACATTTCCCATCCAAAAATTATTGGTACTTGACTTTCCTTACCTACTAACATAGTGCATGTGCTTACACGTGGCCACATGCTAAAAGTATGATAGTTTTTACTCAGGGAATATTATAATTTTCTCACTAGAGTATAGAGACAGAATTTTAATACTTTTATAATAGTGATCTAGATTGTTTTTATCTACATATGGATAGAATATAAGTTACTAAGAACTTTCTTCTACAATCCAGATGGTAGGTAATTCGAATTACACAGAACTACTTCAATTGTGTTGTCTGAGACATTGTATTTATGAGAATTTCTTCTTTGAGAGGTTATTTTCAGTCCAAAGAAGAATACATATTTTACATGTTTTCATTGCAAAATCTCAATTATTATGCTTATGTCTTTACTATCTTACATTTGCTGGGGAGACCTTTTCAGTTGTGGAATAATAACCATATCACATTACTTATAAGTGCTTTTTAGTGAAGGGTGAACAATAGAGTGAAGTAATCCAAAGACAAATGAAAGGCACATTGCTTACCTAAGGGAAGCAGAAGCAAGGAGGGTGTCCATTACAACTTCTGGTATGCATAGGAGACTCAAAATTAAACACTTTTTGATTGGCAAATCATTCAAGGGTGTCCATTACAACTTCTAGTGTGCATAGGAGACTCAAATGCTTTGATTGGCAAATCATTCAAGGCTTTTTAATAACATTTAATTAACAATCATTTGCTGATCTGGTGGTGGTGGATTGTCTCTTCTTCAGGTTCTGGGAGATCGATGGGCAAATATATGTAAGTGGACAGAAGACCGCTGGGTTCTCTTACAAGACATCCTTCTCAAATGGCAACGTCTTACGGAAGAACAGGTGAGTCACATGCATGCAATCCTAACAATGAAAGGCATAGATCTTAAATAAGAAAATAAAAAAAAAAGTTTTACTTTGAATAATCTTTTCCTTCTTTGGAATTCTTTGATTTCTTTCAGTGCCTTTTTAGTTCGTGGCTTTCAGAAAAAGAAGATGCAGTGAACAAGATTCATACAACTGGCTTTAAGGATCACAATGAAAGGTTATCGAGTCTTCAAAAGCTAACTGTATGTACTTTTTAGCTTTCAACATATTTTTTTAAATGTCCAGCAGTGTATTTATGTATATCACCATCTGTGATATCAAATCTGAAAGCAATGTTCATTAGTTTCACTTAGATCATAGATTATTCAACAAAGATGTCGTAGTTGTACTTTTCTTAATGGAAATGGGAAAATCTATAGGTAGATATTCAACTTTGGTTTTTCAAAGAAAATTGTACTTCTGAAAACATAAAGCACACTGGAAGAAGACTTCAATAAAAATTAAAAAGTAACACTAAGAAGAATTTGTGAGCCCTCCATTAAAGTTCTAAGTGACATAGTTCTAAACTAACAGAACAAAGTTAATTGTTCAGAGTGATATATGATAGCTGCAAGTGATGATTATCCTCACATATGAGGGACTTAACCCTAGTGGGGCAAACAAGAACAGAAAACATGAAAGCATAGCAAATGGCATTAATTATAAGTGCCTTGTGTGTTTTGAGTAATGAAATTCTTTTGTCAGTAAAAGGACATCAGGGGCATCAATCAGACATTTGATTTTAGTTGGTACTTACAAGATTAAAAAATAACTTGAAAGTTTCTCTTACTCAACTAATTTGAGAAAGGCCAATCTAATATTAGGAGCTTAATATTTTTAATATCTCATAATTCTGATTCACTTAAATACATACACATATTATTTAATAGATATATAAATACTTGATATTAAATATTATCAAATAAAGGTCTATTGTAAATGATGTTTCATAATTTTATATCAATGGATTTATTTGTATTGCTCTTATGTAATACATGCTTAACAGTTAAATCATTTCGCTAAACTAAATTTCATAAGCTATTTTATGTATGTACCATTTTATAAAATATACATTTGTATCAGACAATTTTTGCTCCAAAATATACATTTGTATCAGACAATTTTTGCTCCATACTAAGTAACCCTCATAGGTCTTTTAATTTAAAATAAGTTCACTTATGTGATACTTGTAATTACATGCTAGCTTGTTATTGGTAAGAAACCATTGCTCAAATAATATATGCCTTCTCAACAATATGACTACTAAAGACAGAGTTAAGAAAAGCAATCTACTTTGGTTCAAAATATTAGTGCAAAAATATTGGCTATATTTGTAATTTTGTTTGGTAGCTCATGGGAAGCCTTTCAGAGTTTCATAAACAACATATTTTCATTTGTAATACCTTTGATAGTAAGACTTTAGATAGTAAGAGGGCTAATTAGAAAACCTGAACTAAGTATTTGTTGGCATGAAGATGAGGAGAGAGCAAATAAAATTTATTCAGATAAAAATTCAGGTAATATTTATGGTAACAGACAGAATTTAGGAATGGTTCTCAAAATTTCCAGTGGGTGACTCGATTCCTAGAAGAATTAATATCCCTGGTAGGAGAGTGGAAAAAGAATTGCTAGAATGAAAGAATGGGTATGTTGAGCCCAAATGTCTTGGAGATATTCAAGTGATAAAGGTCATTCCATTAGCTGGATATACATATTAGAATCTCAGAAAAGGGTTCAATACTGGTTATCAATTCAGAAGCAACCAAGATGTCTCAAAGGGATTGTGTACAGTGACACAACAAAAGGGATAGACACCAGAGAAATATCTACAAAGAATGCAGAGGATGAGAAATTTACAAAAAGAAATTAAGCAGATGTAGTTCAAGTTTACTAGGAGAAGGAAGATAGTGCTGTCACAATACTGAGGAGAATCAATATTTCAAAAAGGCAGAAAGTGGTGCACGTTATCACATTGAAGAAAAGATAAATTCAGAACAGATGTTATCATGCATAGATGAAGGGATGCATGGATTACACACCCTTCAAGCAGAAAATTTCTTACAATTTTCTTCTCAGTCAGTACTTGGATTCTTTAAGTAAATAAGTTGGTGACCCATGATTATCAAAATGTAGCCACGCTCTCTGATTAAGAGCCACGCCACATTGCTGGTTAAATGCAGAAGCACTTATGCTTCCAATGGGCAATCATAGTTGGGACTACCGAGCATATTCTGTTAGTTGAAACAGTCACACACCTGCCTAGATTCAAGAAAAAGCAATTAAACTTCATCTCTTTATGGAAAAGCACTGAGACCAAATTATAGAAGAGCATCTGAGATGGGAGGATTTCTCGTAGTCATCTTTGGAAAATGCCATGTGCCAGAGCATTACAAAGTTATTTTGCATGATAATAAACTCCCAATTTTAATACCAAGTGCGTGTTACTATGTATATTCTTGATTATACACAGTGTAAAAGTTGTTCGTAGGAAGCTACAGTTACACAAAATCCAAATATGTTAAAGCTAGATGAGATTTTATATACCACCTTGTATATCCCCAATCCACTTGCATGTCTAGAGTTCCTTAAGATAAGCTATCCAGGTTGTTTCAGAAGAGGAAGTTCAAGAACTAAAACACACCTGGCCTGTATAAGTTATCGTATAACAATAGTAGCGGACGTAAAATGAGCACTAAGACATCAAGACTCAGGTCCAGGGTTTTCAAGCTGTTTCAAAATTCCTAATATCTGATTCCTTGGGAAAAGGTAACTTCAACTAAGAACTGTCATTTCAAACAATCATATGCCACTATGTTGACATTTTTGTGAGAAAAAGATATTTCTAGCCTCTGGGCCATGAAAATGCTCTCTTAGAAATGTCTCAATAATTTTCCAATATGATTAAAATTTGTGTTATGTCACCTTCCTTGTGAACATAGTGAAAATATGTTTTGTATAAGTCTTATTATTTGATAGTTTAAGCCAATTAACAAAACCTGACAGCTGGTCTAGAATTTGAGGTAAAATTCCCCTGCTGACTCAGGCAGTGAATAAGAATTTAATGTTCATTAAAATATGTCACAATCTGAGACCCAAAACAGGTACCATCTGTCACCAGTTCCTACTCCATACCTAGGTATAGATACAATGTGCTAAAAAGTCTTTTATTTACAATCAGTGTAATTTGTTTTAAAATATTATCACTAGTAACCCATGGGATTGTCTCCTACTTTCCCTTGGAGTGGGAGGTAGGCAGCCAGTGTCATATTTCATTTCCTCTAACTCCACAGCATGTAAGTCTATTTTTATTATAAAAACAGATTTTTTTAATTTGGCATAAAGGATAAAGATTAAAGGAGAGAAGAAACAGTGGCTTTTATGATGTGAATTCTGGGGCATATAGAATCATGTGAGTTATCACTGGCAAGCCCAATTCTAGAAGAAATCTGTTTCAGAAAAGTTTTGCTGTTGTGAGGACTGTTGGTATTTTCCAGAGAAGGACTGCTCTGGGGAAGCCTGATAATCGGAGAGTATGGTGTGTAAGGGGTACGGGAGTACCGTGGAATTGAAGATACTCTCAAGTTGTCTGTGGGATCAATTGACATAGAGGGAGTTCAGCAAGTCCCTGTTGACGGTGCTGTTTTGCCATGACTTGCCACCCTGACCTCAATTCCTGTGATGGCCCTTGAAGAATTCATCCAAATATAATCAGTGGTTCTCAAAGTGTGCTTCCCCATCCAGCAGCATCAGCATCACCTGGGAATCAGGAAGAAATGCAGATTCTTAGGCTCTCCCAAACCTCCTGATTCAAACTCTCGAGGCAGAGCCCAGTAATAGGCAGTGTAATAAGACTTTCAAGTGATTCTGATGTTTCCTCACACTGAGAACCTCCACAATGGATCAATCCACCTAAGTGCAATGGTTGACTGGAATTAATTGGAGTACTTCTTACATATAGATAGATAAGTAACTACAGATGATAGAGATATATAATTCAAATTTCTCAGCCTAATAGAAATTGCCTTGATATTATTCTCTGAAAAATACTCCTGATGAGAATAGGGTAAGAGTTTCTTGGGCCTCTTATACATATACATTTTTTTTTTACTTCAAATCATTTTCTAACTTTGGCCAGATAAAACTTTTGTGTACTCTGTCATTTTGAACAATATATCTGTCTCTTCCCCATATCTTCTACTGACCCAATCTGTTTTATTGAACGAAGACTTCATTCCTGCCTACCTTGTAGGTGAGTCTTAGGCACTTGGCACCGTCTATGAAAATGAAATATATATATTTTTCAATACCTCAGATGATCTTTGCCTTACATAAGTTTTCGAGAGCTTCCTTTTGCCTCCTAAATGTTCTCGAGGTCTGTGGGTCTATGGCACTCATGGACCTATTGTCAGTTCTTGATATGCAGAAAGACATATTTTATATGATAATAAGTCATAGTTATTTAATATGTACATTTAAGATCCAAGTATAAAATAATTAGCATTCAAGGATAGACAGGACAAAGTAATTCATTACTATGGTCTAGTGTATTTGGCAATACTGGATCAGTATAATATAGATTTCCTTTCTTTTCCATCATTAAAAAAAAAAACAAAAAAACTCAGGCTTGGCACTCATAGCTCAGTGGTTAGGGCACCAGCCACATACACCGAGGCTGGCAGGTTCAAACCCAGCCCAGGCCTGCTGGACAAAAATGACAACTGAAACAAAGAAAAAAAAAATAACTGGGCATTGTGGCAGGTAATGTTGTCCCAGCTACTTGGGAGACTGAGACAGGAGAATAGCTTAAGCCCCAGAGTTTGAGGTTGCTGTGAGCTGTGATGCCATAGCACTCTAATGAGGGCAACATAGTGAGACTCTGTCTCAAATAAATAAATAAATATACTCCTATCTAGAATTTAGTAGGTGGAAGATCAGTGTTCAGGGTTTTTGACATAAATATTTATGTAAAAATATATTCAAAAATGATACTGTTTCATTATAACACTTTTTTATTTGACCTTGAGTATACTTTTCCTAACTATATTTTTCAAGGGTGACTTTTACTTTCTTAATCCTTACCAGATGCTTTCTCTTATTTGGTTTCATATTAACACAAAGACTTAGTTTTTACTCCTAGATTTCCATTGCCATCCCCTTCTTTAACCATAATTGAATTGTTACACCCCTGTTCTGAAATGTCCCCAACTATTACATATTTAGCTTGAATGATGATGACCATTTAGCCTTACACATAGGACTATTTAAAATAGTTCCTTATGCTCTGAGAAAGTAAGCCAAAGAGTTGTACTTATATCTTTTCATTTAAAAATACATGTCTCTGTTTATATCATTTCTCTTTCCATAAAGAACTTGTGGCTTTCACCAAAATATATGTATGCCAAAAATTAAGAAAGAGAAAAGGAAAATGGGACTCCATGAAGTAACTGGGGAAATATATGTTGGTGTTCCAATTTGGTTCTCAGCACGGGGCAGGTAGCATAAACTGTTTTGCTACTGTACAAGTATGCACTTAAGTTTAATGGAAAGCTAACGTGGATTAAACAAAATTAATATACAAAACACATAGGTTGCTAAACTCCCATGCCAAGAGCTTTATTTTGATATGAATTCAACTTGTAATATCTTAATTCATGTTTTGGTCTATTACATTCTTTCGGATTGAGAAAAGTAATAAAATAATTAGTGAGGGGAATTAGAAATAAACTTTAAAACACACCTCGTTTACTCTGAAAAACGGCATGAACTGCAATATAAAATAGACCAGATGAAGCAGATTCTGAGTAAAGGAGAAATTAGTTGGAGGAGACACCTGAGCATTGTGTAGTTCGGAGCTCTCGAGGCAGCTGGCATGCCCAAATGAGCTCCATACACTCTCCTTTTCAGGGAGGATGTATTGATGGCTCTATGCTGATAACACTTTAGTTTGTGAGCAATCCGTGCATATGTTTTGTGACAACTTTGCCACCTGTAATGTTTGTTGTGCTTGCATTCATTTTGGGAAGACAGCTATCACAGTTTAGTTTATATTCATTGTACTTGCTACTTAAAAAAGACAGGATTATAATATGGCTATAAAATGATTATTTTTCTTCTTTTATGTTTAAGTCAGGAACAAGCATTTGGTACGTGGGAATGGGATTGCCCCACATACAAGATGACTTTAATGGATAAATGAGAATGATCTGCCCCGATCTAATTTCATAGAAGCCACATTGTTCATTCCAAACCAACCAAGGGGAACATGTGACCCTCTATAGCTCACAAGAACCTTGGAAGTATAAGTAGTATAGAAGAGAATCCTAAAAACATATATGTATCTTTAAAATATGCAGAGATTCTGAAGGATTTGTGCCATGCTCAATGACTTAGTTCTTTTAATTAATGGACTCCTAGAATTAGCCTTAGAAAATAATTATTCAAATAGCCAAATTTTAATTGAATAACTGATGGTACAAAAATTTCCAGGGCAGTAAACCATAGAAAAAAGTTTTTATCTTAAGAGAATGACCAGAATGTTAAAATTGTGCCAATAGGTAATATTGCAATTTTATCCAAATAACCCCGACATTTAAGAACGACAAGGCCCCCTTAGCTATTCTCATCTTCTCAAACCACTAGCTTCTCTTTTGTCTTTCTGGCACTTGACAGTTTTCATTTGAATTCTATCAGAAATTAAAGAGAAATTCACTACCATCCAAGAGCCATGCATTCCATTTCCAAATGTTAAAACGCAACTTCCATTGCTGATTCCCATTTTGCCTTTTGAAGCAAAACTACTGTTTCACTTGGCAGTCCGTCAGATATTTTAAGGTAGTTCTTAAGTGTCTCTACTAGGTTTTTATTTTATATCTGATTTCCTTGTCTTCAGGCTTCCTGGGGAGAGTATTCAAATTATTTTCTACCTATATTTTTATAGACTCTTAATCCTATGCAGAAATGGTAACAGTCTTTCCTTATTCATATGATTGAGCTATTAAATGCCAAAGAAGACTGAACTAGAACGTTGTGTAAAACGTAACATAGACTTATTCTATAATTTTCCTTGTTTGAACAGGTTTTAAAAGCAGATCTAGAAAAGAAAAAGCAAACCATGGACAAACTCTGTTCACTCAACCAAGATCTTCTTTCAACACTGAAAAATAAGTCCGTGACCCAAAAGATGGAAGCTTGGTTGGAAAACTTTGCCCAGCGTTGGGATAATTTACTCCAAAGGCTTGAAAAGAGTTCAGCGCAGGTTAGTGATGTCAATTTTGTACTATACACTATCCCAGAGGTTTTTGAAACCTGCTGTAAGAGAGCATCAATGTTATAATACTACAAAAGATGTAACAGGTTTGGTTTTTGCCTAGTATTCAGTAGAATGAAAACATGGCTATCTTGTCTGTCTTTTTACTGGACAGTGGGGGAGTGGGAGGGGAATGAGTACTAATTGGCTGAAATGACTGTTTTAGAGTGTAGTCCCTTCTCCTCTGATAGTAACAGTAAGCTAAATGACTTAGAACAGGTAGACAAAATACTGGAGAACTGTATCATCACAATTCAACACCAAATCATAGGTTCATACAACCGAGAAGGCCATAAGTCAACCCCGTTTTATTCCAGATAAAAATGAAGCTTAGAGAATAAAATTAAATTGTCCAAGGAAAGTTACTGGTAGTACTTTGTGCCGCAAACTGCTGAGATCATAAAATCATGAACATGTCTTGGGTATACAGACACATATGGGCTAGAGATTAGGAAAACTTTCCGGTGACATTACTACTCCAATAATTTAGTTTTATTTTCAGAATGTTTAAATTTTTAGTAATTTAAAAAAATGGATATTGTATTTTATGATTTTATTTTATTATTTTGAGACAGAGTCTCACTGTGTTGCCATGGCAGAGTGCCATGACATCATCACTCACAGCAACCTCAAATTCCTGGGCTCAAGTGATCTTCTTGCCTCAGTCTTCTGAGTAGCTGGGACTACAGGCACCTGCCATGACCCCAGCTACTTTTTCTATTTTTAGTAGAGATAGGGTCTCAATCATGCTCAGGATGGTCTCAAACTCCTCAACTCAACCAGTCCACCTGCCTCAGCTTCTCAGAATGCTAGGATTACAGGTCTGAGTCACTACGCCCACCCAATCTGGGTTATTTTAAAAGTAGAAATTTTGTTTTCTGATACAATTGGATAGTGTATTAGTGGGTCATCACTCAAGATATTAACTATTAATGTCTTATGATCGTATTTAACATATTCTGCCATAGAGTTTTTCCTGGATTTTACTTATTGATCACAATTCATAGATTAATGAACCATGCATATACCTCTATTAATGCAATGACCATATTCAATAGATTTTACGCAGATATAGTCTCTGCATAAGACAAGTGCAGGAATTTGTTTTGGGAATTGACATCTGATGAGTATTATACTACTGAAAAAAATGTTTGTTGAAGAAATGAAGTTTGAATTACTGTTTACAGAAATAAAATTTAAGAAACTATTATCAGCCAACATGTATGATTGTCAATCACAGTTCAATCTGTCATTTATACTTAAATTCATATTCAAAATTTAAAATTTGAAGAAACATGAGTCGAAATTGCAATAATTTCCCATGTAATCATTAAGTAATAAAAACTCCATTTGTTTTCCATTAAGCATCTTTTTAGCAGTTAATTGATCTGACCAGGATTTTACTACTAGATCACGCTTTCTCTTATATATGATCTGCCCATGTCTACCTTGCCATATATTGGTATCTATGTAATCAATATATGAGGCACTGGTAAATTTGATATTTTTAACCCGACAATGACGTTATTCCATTATGTTCTCATTGGTTTCATAGATTATTGCTGGGATAAAATTAGTTACCATGTTAAGGAGAGTTGGCATTTTTTGATAAAGTTGTTTTTGAAATTCATCTCTTTTAAGGGATATATTTGTAGCGGTACAACTGTTAAGCACAGGTCATGTTCTGGTTCATTTGCATTATGTAAAGTGGTTAAAATACTTGAGTCTGTGTAATAATCTCCAGGAGAAGTTAATTAAAATGGGTATTTCTAGACCCCTTGCTCAGAAAATCTCATTCAATAGGTCAGGGAAAGGACCCAGGAATCTGCATCTAAAAATCTCAGCTTTTGACAAAGTCTGCAGACCCTATTTTTAAAAACACTGGGTTAGAAAGACAGTAGCACGTGAGCTAACTCTTACCTTCGGGATTTTTACAATATTGGCTGAAATGTGAAAATGGACACCTTCCTAGGAATGCAGTATTTAAATAAGTTCAGCCCTTTGGAATGGGACTACTTTTGGATGAAGTTTATATGTCTCACCAAAATGCTATGGATTTGATTATTCTAATTGGTAAAAAAATCATTAAAAGCTTTATTTTTAATGAGCTAAATGTTATGAGACCACCACCTAGGCCATTTGCTTCTTATTTTCAGACATTTAAAACGCTAATGAAACAGCCCTAGCTTTGATTTGTACCGTTCTTTACAAGATGATGTCCAGCATTGCAGTATACATTTGTTCTGTATTCTCACAGTGATGTGATAAGGATGAAATAAAGCTATAGACTTGAAAGCATTTGGAAGGGAAAAAAGGTGCTCTTGATATGTAAGTCATACTGTTTAGTGAGTCTGGAGGGCTTTTTTGTAGCTCACTATGATTTCTTTTTATTTTTATTTTCAAACAGTTATGCACTCCTATTCCAGACCAGGGACAGATAAATGGACTTAGAATTAGGCAAGTTGTTGGCCAGATCACTAAGCTTGAACCTTTCTTAAGCTCATGTCTCAGTTTTTCCCTCATTAGTTTTCTCAAAAGTGTGCCATCATCGGACAAATCCAAGTTTTTGCTAGGGGGGTTTCAGGTCTTAAAAGATAAAAAAAAAAAAAGCCATCCAGGGAAAGAAGCATTAAAAGGAGATAGAGAAAGAACAAAGAAATAATATTATATAAGTTAAAGAAAGCAATTGGTTTTTCTTTTGTTCGTGTTACATGGAGGCTGATCCAAATTACCTAAGAAGAATGTCAAGAATGTAGATAGTGAGGTTGTGACTTTGACTTTGGAGAACAAAGCTCACTTGTATGCATATCTCCCAGCATGTTTGTGGGGAGACAAATCAGTCTCATTAATGATTACTCACACAATTTACTCAATTGTTTTAAAAATTCTTTTAAATGATGGGTATAAAAGTGAGCAACGTTCTTATACTGGTTAAAACCCATTATCATGAGACAGAGTATAGGAATTGTGACCAAGATGACAAGACATCTGATTGTCCTCATATAAAGAACATTGTGTGCCTGCAAGTTTGATTGCTATTCAGGTCAAAGCTTTGAGGGATTTTGACCTTACAAAGCAGTTGCATGGCAAGAGATCAAAACATGAAAAAAAAATCAGCTGTGAGGGCTGCTCTCTTGCATTTCAAAGTCAGGTTTGGCTTGAATAATACCTGGACACAAGCTGGGGATGTTTAAGTTGATGAGAAGGCAGTCTTAGAAAATAGAAATACTGCATCGAAATGTTAGAAAGAAAATAACTCTTGTTATTGGATGCTTCCAATGCGAAAAGAGGACGAAGGAAATATACCCTGGAATGACTTCTTTAAAAAGTCAAATGATCCTATGTCTTCCTGTAACTTTTATAAACAAATACTTGTGGAGATTTACACAATTATTTGATAAATGCCACGACCCTCGGGGGTGTATTTTTTTTATCTTGATTGTAATCAAGGACTATCAGAAATTCATTAAAATGAATGTCTTAAAACGGAGTCTAATTGAAGTGATTTGAGACATTATTGTCTCTATTTAACTAAAATCATATGCCCTGTGGAAAGGTGTGTTCTTCATATGCTTCATTATTTGTTATGGTCATTTTTATCACCAGCTGCTTAGATGCAAGCAAGTATCTGTTCAGGTCAGTGGCCAGTCCAAAGGTTTGTAGTTTTGTGACTCTTTAGCAGAGTAAATTATCTTCTTTGTTAGGAATAAGAAAAATTTGCAGGGTTCAAAAATATCCTTCCTGTTTTGTGAATATTTTCCTGTATTATTAATGACCATGTTTGCAATATTCTCAAACCACAGATATCTTAAAGATGAAATTAATACTCTGAGAATTCCCCGCTCCTTGAACATGATGGTTCACGTTCATGCTGTGTGGGAGTGTGTATGTGTGGGGGGGTGTGTGTGCCTATAGTCAAGGACGTTCAAAGGGGAGAAAGTGATCATTACGCAAGTGTGTATCTACCATCTATCACTTAGGTCCTGGCAAGAGATTCAAAACTCTTTCCAAACATCCGAGGAATGTAAAACATACCTTAAAATGATAGCCAGTGTTTTCCTTTTTGACCCCAAATGTACCCAAAGATGCAAAAGTATTAAGATGAAAATGTCTGGATTTGCTTTTCTTTTCTGAGCCATTCTCACTCTTTAAAGATCCTATTTTTCACTCTTCATAAAATAGTTTACATTCATATTCTGGGATATCCATTCTCAAAGCTTTATTTTGTGGACCTCTTGATATTTGAAATGCAGTTACAATTGGGTTGCCTGTCTTCTTTCTTGCCAGTGATTTTAATTAAAAATACTCCAAGGCCTCTTAGTTGACAACCCTTTTCATTGGTTCCTGAAAGCTCTCCAAGACTAAAAAGCCGACTGCCAATTAAGAAAAAAGTCAATGGCTTTATAAAAACCAGAATTAAACTCAAATTCTCTCACTTAGTTTAGGTTTTCGTCTTATTTATGTTCATGGATCAAGCACCTGGAATTTTAGAGCATCGTTGAGTTCATTTCTCAGGTTAAAGGTTTTACGAGAAAAATTTCAAAGTTATAGCTCAAATGACTTTGGAAATTAAATGTATCCTTTTTCTATCTCCTACTCAAATAAGTATTTGAGAATGTCCTTTGTATATCAGTGCCATGGGTTTGGTGGAGTATATTCATTATCTCCAATAACATGAAATGTTGTAGACACTCAAAATTGTAATAGATTGTGTCTGAGTTAATTCTTGAAATCTTTTATTTCTTTACACAGTGAAACATGTCGGATAGGCAGATCTTTATAGCGTCCTCCAATTCTCATACCTGATACGCTGTCTTTTGCTTGAATTTTTTTTAAAGTCTAAAATAATAAGTGAAACGATTCCAACATTCCAACTCTCTCCACTTTATCAAATAGGGAAGATGTTGATAAAAATAAAATTCTCTTCCTATTTAAAGGACACTGACTTCTGAAAATATTGCATTTCACTTATCTCCAGTAAGTAGTTAAAATACTATAAAGATAAAATACTCAGCATCTGTATGATACAACTATTATCTACCGACAGTAAATAAGACCTAAAAATTACAAGTTCTTTTCCTAAACGTCTACCTGATAATATCCATCCCCAATTATAGAATGTGCTCCATTGTTTCAGTGATAGATGGTGTGCAGAGGAAGGTCAAGTAAATCAGAACAAAACAGGTTTCATTGCTTTGGATCTTTGGCAGATTCAGTGAATTCACATGGTTGCCCAAAAGCTGTATTTCATATGATTCCGTAAGACAACACGTGTCTCTTTTTTTCTGATAGAAATTATTCTAAAAATAATTAGAAATGAGGAACAAAATATATACAATTAAAGAGTTTTACAAAATAAATGTTTTTTTATTAGATCATAACTCTGTAATTACCACATAATACTTCATTTAAAAGAAGAAAGTGACTTATTTTATGATGTCTGCTGAGTGTTTAACCGTATTTGTGCTCATGATTCCAGTGTCAGTACCCACCTATGCAAGAAGCTGTATCACCTTATTATTGGTATCAAAACAGGATAATAAATACTACAATTTAGTTGCCAAGCTAATCTCATGAACCTGGCCACTCACTGTATGCTACGCTTAGCTATGTTAAGTCCTCTGCACTCTTCCCAAAGATTAAGCTATTATCTAACATTGTGATTAATAACCCAGCTTCCTTTGTGGCCACCTGCTCTTTTACCCCAGGATTTTCCCAAAGCTCAGCAAATAAATCTTTTCTACTGCATGGAGAGATAAATCTTTACACCAAGAGTTTTTTATTCCTTGTGCTACTATGCCTGTGGAGATTGCTTTAAACCTGGCTCTGAATTATCAGCCAAAGATGTTGTTATGATTATTTCATTTATTTTAAACTATAGAAGTTCAATTCCTTCATACCCATTAAAAATGAATGAGTAAGGCAGTGATTGTCAAGGGATGTGCTGTGGCATACTGGTGTGTGCTGTGAGAGGATCTTAGGTGTGCTTTGAAAAATTTTAAAGATCATTAATTAAATTATTTTCAAAAGCCATTCAAAGCACAGGAAGTATATTCTTCTTTTCACACTTTTTATTGATCAACATAATTTAAATGTGCTGAAGTTCAAGTGTGCTGTGAAATAAAAAAAGGTTGGAAAAGCACTGCGTTTGGGCTTGGGGTATGTGCTCCCTACTCCTGGAGGAACTGCCCAGAACTGTTCAGGCTGCTTTTCCATGACCTTGCTTGAATGCGGCCTGGAAAAGAAGCCCTATTTGTGCTTAGAGATGGAGGTCTGTGATGAGACTGTTTTCTGAGCTCATCCAGGCCGAGAAAATAGGGGTCTCTATCCAACCCTGAGAATGGGAACTCTGTCTCAACCCAATTTGTATATATAAATCACATACACATATCAAACATTTAACATTAATCTTCCTCTATAAAGGTTATGACATCTACCAATGTATGTTTAATGCTCTGACATTACGTGTATGCACACACACATATAATTACACCACTTCAAAGAAAATCACTATTCAGAAATCTGAATAAGCATAGGAGCAAGTGAGAACAGCTGCTAACAATTGGATGGGGAAATCAAACTTCAGTTTGCATCTCTGTTCTGCTATTTAAAATTGTACCTGCCTGAACAAGTTACTACTCATCTATAAGATGGGAATAATTTGAGTCCCTTCACTTACTCTTTGGGTCATGATGAGGTACTAGCAGCTACCACTCATGAAACCTTTGCTATATGGCAGGTGTTGGGAGGCCTAAGGTGGCCCCACAAGAACCCTCCACCCTCCTCTTCTTCCTTCTCTCCTCCTAAAACAAAGAATACAATGGACCTAGTTAGCCCCACCCCGAAAATTTGGGCCAAAGGACCAGAACTCCTCAAAGCTTTTGGGCAAGCTATGGAATTTGCCCACCTCCTCCAGCCAGCCCCTTATAAAAGGGGTCTTTAACTGCCCCTGGGTGCAAATGCCATCTTTGCCCTGCCCAGGCAGGTCGCTGTCTCTTTCCATAAACCTGACTTGAACCTTTCGGCTCCCAGTCTCATCTCTGGGCACCGCCACACCCTCTTATCACGTGATATATTAGGTATTATAAATGAGAAAATTCAAAACACGGAATACTTGTAACACACAAAGCATTCTAGAATTGGTAACTATCAAAAGTATATAATATACTTTAATGATAATAAAAGATAAATTATGTAACTAATTCTTTGTAGCTTGAAAATTTTTTAGTAAGTTTCTTTAAATGTTCAGCTGTTAGAATATCTCAAAGGCAAGAAATAAAATCTTTTATGCCAATATCACAAAGTACAAGCAATGATATATAAATAATTAAATGGAAAATTAAAAGCTACAATTGAATAACATTGACCAAAAATAAAAGAAATAATACCAGTGTCAACAAAGTGCATTTAAAATGTAAGGATAGCTGAGTATGATGCTGAGTGCCATCTACAGTCAGCTGCCACATAACATTTTCACCCATGGAGGACCACATATCTGAAGGTGGTCCCATAAGATTATATACTATATATTTACTGTACCTTTTGTGTGTTTAAATAAGTCTGGACACACATATATTCACCATGTGCCCACAGTATTCAGTTATAACAGTGCAAACATGCAATGCAGGTTTATAGCCTAGAATCAATAGACTTTCCCATATGGACTAGGTGTACGCTAGGCTATCCCATGTAGGTTTGTGTAAGTACACTGTCTTATTTGCACAACAAAATTCCCTAGGGATGCATTTCTCAAACATATCTGGGTTGTCAAGTGAAACATGACTTATGGTTGTCCTTAAGAAACTGGAGGTTGGCTCGGCACCCGTAGCACAGTGGTTATGGTGCCAGCCACATACACTGAGGCTGGTGGGTTTGAACCCAGCCTGCACCAGCTAAACAACAATGACAACTGCAACAAAAAATAGTCAGGTGTTGTGGCAGGCACCTGTAGTCCCAGCTACTTGGGAGGCTGAGGCAAAAGAATCACTTAAGCCCTAGAGTTTGAGGTGGCTGTGAGCTGTGACATTACAGCACTCTATAGAGGGTGACATAGTGAGACTCTGTCTCAAAAAAAAAAAAAGAAAGATAAGAAACTGGAGGTAGTGGTGGAAAAGAAATATATCCATTTATCGTATGTTCTTTTATGTTCTCTGAATAAGCTTAGGTGTACACGTTTCCTTTGCAAATTGTATTTTTAAACAAATGGTAAGAAAGCTCTTCACTGCTTGAGAGTAGTTTGATTTTCTAAAGACGTCATAAAATAACACAATCATGCTGTAAGAAGATGCATATACTAGAATAATCATGAGACTGGGCCAATTTTTCTCACAATGGAAAAACATGGATTTTTGTAAATTTACGTATGTTACCTTATGAGTAAGAAGGTTGACTATGTAAAAAATGCTTGGAATTTCCCTGAGCATTTAGAAAAGTTACTGCTTCGTACTTAGTACTCCTATTTATCAATAGAAAACGTGTGTTATGTTCAGCCATTATATCGTTGACTTCTGGAAACCAGGAGTGATCGTTTGTGGGCCTAGTGCAAACTGAAAATTCAAGGCTTCTTGTTCAAAACATATTCAGAATTTCAAGACAACTGGGAGCCTTCTGAGCAGGGCCCCTGGGCAACTGCATAAATTATAAACCCATGAATCTGGCCTTGCTTCCAATACCTCTGTGAGAAACGTGTTCTAATTCCTACTTTACATATAAAGAGAAACAAACCTTTAAGATAGTAACAAGCCCTAAATACTGCAGGATGTATGTGGAACTGGTGTTTAAGAAGTGGAGACCCTGACTCGAAGGCCTCCATTTACGATCACTCTAAAACTACCTCCCCAACCTAAAGACAAGTAATTGTAAACTCTTTTCCTGTTTTCCTGTATACTAGGTCAATTGACAACTCAAAGGAATACTATGTAAAAAGCAAAAGCTTTTTATCGTGAGATGATTTGGAAGTCATTTAAAATAAATAGACTCATAATAAAAATGGAGAGAGATGACGAGATTAGAGCACAGTTAGATAGATTCAAAGTTTGTCAAATACAGCTCAAACTATATTATAATTTGGACTCGTCCCTTGTTCAGCATTTTAGTGAAAACATTAAGTCAGTGCTTTCCAACTATTTTTATCTCAAGGAAAACTTGAACTTGTAGCTAAACTTCCACAGCCCACTTAGGTTGATCAAAAACAAGAGTAAGAAAAGAATATATTTACTGTGCTTTGAACTTCTTTCAAAAGTAATTTAATAAATGATCTTTTTTTTTTAATTTCCTTGCCAGAGGGTTTTTTTTTTTTATCCCCTCTTCTCCTTTTATAAATACAGAACTAGTAATAGGAAGAGCATTTTTAACGTAGAGAGCCATTATGTAGACCAGAATGACAGGGGAAGTTTGGATGACACTGTCTCCTTCCAGATTAACCTCTAGGGTTAGGTGGACATCTAGAGATTCATATTCCGTGTCAGCCACCACCTGCGCCCCTCTGTACACACATTCCACTTTAGAAAGTACTGCTCGTGGCCCATCATCAGCTTCTGTGGGAAAAGACTCGCTCAGTGGAGTTGACTGGGGGTAGAGAAATTGAGAAGATCAGCTTCTTGATACCTGTTGGTGGAGGGTGGGTCATGTTGCTGGAGCGCCCTTGTGAATTAAGAATGCATCCAATGATGTGCTGTTTGTCTCCTTGCAAAGCCGTTACAGCCATCCTTTATCCCGTCCACACGCCAACCTTAGGTTTGTTCTGTTACTTACTTTCCTCTTCACCTACACTGTGCCAGGGACTTCACTTTACTCTGAGAATAAAGACTGGAATCCTAGGCATGGCCTAAAAGTCCCAGTGAGTCTGGCCTGCTCCACCAGTCACACTCATCTCACCCAGTTTCTCTGCCCTGTGCCCCTGTCACGTGGGCTTCTTTTAGGTCCTTGGACTCCCTGTGTTCCTTTTTGTCACAAGACCTCTAAACTGTTGTCTCTGCTCAGAAATCCCTAAGTTCTGTCTTTGCCTGGCTAATACCTCCCCTTTCTCAGATGTCTGCTCCACTGTCCCCTCCTATGCAACCCTAATCTGGCTTCTCTCTGTCATTCAAATAAACCATCTCAAAATGTACAACTAGTTAATGGCCTTTAAAATTTTTCATGGCACACCTAAGATCTTTTCAAGCCACACCAGTGTCACAGTGGTTGAAAATCGCTGCATTAATTACTTCTGATCACATTTGCGGTTGTTTTCATTCTAAAGCATTTGGATAACAGGATTATAATTTCAAAGATTTTGATACATAGATAGGAATAATAGATTTAAAATGACAATTCAGCATGTGGTGGCTCAGAACACTTGGAGAAGCCCAAGCAGGGGGTCTGCTTGAGGTCCGTAATTTGAGTGCATCCTGGGAAAAAACTAGACCCTAGACCCTGTCTCTGCGAAAAATAGAAATTTAGCCAGACATGGTGGTGGGCACCTGTACTCCCAGCTACTTGAGAGGGTGAGGCCAGAGGATCCCTTGAGCCCAAGAGTTTAAGACTTCAGTAAGCTATGACGATCCCACTGCATTGTAGCCTGGGGGACAGAAAGAGACCCTATCTCAACCAATTTGACAAAAAAACAGTTTTGAAATATTTCAGTACTTACAAAAGCAACATTTTGTGAAAAATGTTCTATGGTAGAAATTTGGAAACTGAAAAGAATGCAGAAATATACGTGTACAATAGAAATTATACTTTCTCAGTCTAAAAGTAGCCACCAATGTTTATATCTTGCATTTTTACTCAGTACTATTTCTATAATGAAAACATTTTCTCATCACATTAAAAATATTTGGAATATATACAATATACTATCACATTCATATGCTATAATTTAAGCCATAATCTACCAGCATTAGGTTGTTTCCAATATTTGACATTTACATTGACCCTATACAGGGATAAAATATATCCAGCCTTCAGCCTCAAATTACATTTAAATGTTAAGATGCCAACTGAAAGACATCTGTTTTTATGACATTTCAAAAGAAACTTTCTGGGTTACTACATGTTCATTATATGCATTATTTTGTATACTTGTGTTTTTCATGTGGCACTCACCTTATTTCACACTTACTCATGTGATTCTCACCTAAAGATGAGTTTCCATCATACTCATTTCTGAATGTCCTATAGTGAATACGTATTCCATATGTGTTGAAATTTTGTTGAAGCGTTGTGATTTAGCCGCGAACAACTTGTACAATTACAGATTGGTTTCGTTGACTATGGTGTCCAAAGCCAGGAAACCTTGGTTTTGGAGCACCAATCAAATTAGATCTACTTTCTAGCACATAACTGGTATTATAGAGCTTTAGAATGAGATTTATCAGGGTCATGGTTATTATCACACTTCAGATCTTTAAAACTGTCAGGTAGAAACAATACTCCACCTTCTCTGTATCCAAGGATCAAAACAAATTTTAAGTTTGCTGCCTTCCTAAGAAAGGAGGTGTCTGCTTCTGGCAGCAGTGAATTCTACAAGCAGGTTATGTTCAATGGCCTCCATAATCCCTCTCTTGTCTGGATTGTTAGTGAATTTAATATATAATTGTTTACTGTCAATAACTAAAAACCATGGGGAAATTTAGTACATAACCAATTGTTTTTATACTGATTATATGGAGTAAGTTTTGAGAGTAATTATTGTGGTATATAATAAATTCTACCCTGTATTTCCAGGGTGAATACAGAGTTATTTTCTTCTCTATCCCAACGGAAATGAAGTAGTATTTTCAATTACAGTGCAGTAGTTATTATAGTATGGAACAATTACACTTCCATGTCTTACTACTGCTTTGTTAATGACTTTCTTGTCTCTCTTAGGAGCCTTGCCTAAATGCAATTTCACAGTATATCATGTTGTGATTCCCTTTTACTCTACTTTCCTTGGGCAGATCTATCCAATTTTGTAATAGGTATCAATAAGAAAATATTATTAACCTTATAGAAATTAATTTCACAGCCAAATATTCAGTAATGTAAATGTTCTGTAAGATTAAATATGGCTACTATAAATTATCTCTGCCTTCTGTTGTCTGCACGTTCAAAATGAGATATTTTCCTAATCTGAAAAATACTCTGGCCATAATTATATGCAAAAAAGTCTTCTCTGGTTAAAAAGTACTCCCATGAAAAGAAATAGGTGCTCTTGGGATTCTATTGAAAACTACTTTTTTTTTTTTTTTTTTGACTAGAGATAAACCGGATTTAGTCATGTAATGGTCATTTTGTATTGGGTGTGGTATCATTTGAGTTTATATTTTAAGTATTTTTAAAACCTGTGTTTCTTTCTGCTTTCATCTTGATGGAACATGTCAATGGGATATGTAATTAATGTTGTTAGAAGCTCAGTGATTGATTCAGAATGATGAATGATGAATCTGTGGAGATCTCCGAGAAGATAGAAGCTGGGCGTGGCACATGTAGAAACTCAGTATCTCTTAGTGTTTCATTCTTATTATTTCAGTTGCCAGAATGGAAATCCCTCAGCCCCTGACATATATAAAGATGTGGTTTGAACAAAGAGTAGTATTTTCAAAATATGCCAGAGCCATTTTTACATAAAACATCATAGAAAGTATTTCATTCTTTCCTTAATAATTGCCCATTTGGAAGCTAAAATAAGATCTTGAGGTTTTTCCCATACTTCCAATTAAAGACATGAGTCATCATAGATGAGGCAGGGGGATCCCTCCAAACCCTTTCCATGTCTCTTTGACAAGTGCAGGAAAATTGCTAAAACTAATCTTGGCTCAGGCAAAACCCTGCCCCTGTGCTTGTAGCTAAAAGTAGATAAAATGCAAGGCTCTTTTGGTCTCTTTAGAAATAGATCCTCCAAGTAAGTTGAATTGCCAGAAAGGTAATGATTAAAACCCCAAGTGTTAACTTCATGGTCATAATAACAGGAGCACTTGGAGACAGAGAATGTAATAGTTAAAGAAGGAAGGACTGTCTCAAAATTATAGCTTGTCTGGGAAAGCCCACATGTTGAGGTGGTGGCCTATCATGACTTGGATCACAAATCATATTTTTCCAAAGACCGATGAACTAACTTTGTCCACCCCCACCAAAAAAAAATCTGAACAGAAAATGAGTGTGATTATAAACCAAGAGTCTCTATAATGAATTTGGAAATGCAAATATTTGAACATAATCACTAATTTAAATAAAACACAGGTAGTATGGTTTTTAGCTTTTGAATAATCAATGTAAAGGTAATTTATGCTAACCTTTTATTATAATTTTAAACATCATTTCGCTAAGTTGATTATAAAGTAGTTTATTAGAAGGTTCAAATAATTTTTTTTAAAAATACAGAGCATCGGCTGGGTGCGGTGGCTCACGTCTGTAATCCTAGCACTCTGGGAGGCTGAGGTGGGTAGATTGCTTGAGCTCATGAGTTTGAGACCAGCCTAAGCAAAAGTGAGACCTCATCTTTACTAAAAATAGAAAAACTGAGGCAAGAGGATCACTTAAGTATAAGAGTTGGAGGTTGCTGTGAGCTATCATGCCATGGAACTCTACCCAGGGTGACAGCTTGAGACACAATCTCAAAAAATAACTATAACTATATATATATATATATGGTATATAAAATGTTCTTTTTATATGTTAACCAAAAATGCATCTTACAAATAATTAGTAAACACAACGTACCAGGCAGTGGAGTTGGTGCTGAGATACCTTAGTAGAATTTAGATTAACATTGTAATCACTTGAAATATGTCTAATTAAATATTGAATAATATTCCAAGTTTTTCTCTTTTGCACCATTAATTTCCTGTAGTTTGGCCAATACATTGAAGAGGCACTGAATTCACATCTGGTAGAGATTATCTTCCTTTGCTATTTCAGTCCACATAACTTAAGTCAGATAAAACAATTTGATTGGGGTTCAGTATGGTGCTATTTTGATCTGAAGGTCAGTCTACCCGCAAGCAGAAAGAGTTTCTCATTATTTTCCCTCACCACTGCAAGCAGTCTTTACTGAAGTCTTTTGAGCAGTGTCTGACCTCTGTTTCAATATTTCTCACAGATTTCACAGGCTGTCACCACCACTCAGCCATCACTAACACAGACAACTGTAATGGAAACGGTAACTATGGTGACCACAAGGGAACAAATCCTGGTGAAGCATGCTCAAGAGGAACTTCCACCACCACCTCCCCAAAAGAAGAGGCAGATGACTGTGGATTCTGAAATTAGAAAAAGGTGCGAGCATCTTAATTCTGGTTTTATATGTACATGAAGCGGGAAAACCCACTTACAGCTGTTTTGATGGTGATGTTTTTAACCTCAACAATACTTCCAGAAACCTCAGGTGCCTACAATGTCCCTTAATTTTGTGAGAAAAAATTATGAAGTAAGTTCTAAAATTTGCCTAAGATATCCCTATCCCAATGAAAACTTAAGGCTTAATGGAAATACCATTTTCTGGGTTAAAAGAAGAAACCATAGGGGATGAAGTACCGTATTTTAATTTTGAAAGTTTGTTTTGCTTATTATAAAAGGCCTGCTTGTTCAGTCCCTAGTTTTGCGTTAAATATCTTTCTTCCAGTAATGGAAAGTACGTTTTCATGGAGAAGTACACCTATAATAGACGAGATCCATTCTGCTGGTTTACGAGAACATAGTGTCTCAATCTGCACATCCTAAATCAGGAGTAATTACAGAACAGATTTCCTGTTCTTTGATATTTATAAAGTCTTATCTTGAAGGTGTGAGAATTTTTAACTGATCTTTTTGTGGATATTCTCAACTACACAGTGTAGATAAGTTAGGTATTATGTAGATCAATGGATTATTAAAATGATGGCAATAGAATGCTATAAATACAAAGCTAACATGGAAATTAAAAAAAAGATACAATTTTCCTTTCATTCCAGCAACTGTAATTCTGAGATTAAGAAAGAACATTAAAATCTGTCTTAGGTTTCTAAGCAGCATATGTTTTAGGAATGCACAGAACATTTGACATTAGAATTTGCTTATACCAGGGTATAGAAGTATGGGAAGAACACATACCTAAAAATAGCGTGTCAGATGTTCTAAGGAAAGGGAAAAAAAATCTAAAATTATTCAAATTCATTATTTGGGATTTTCAGTACTTCTCTATTAATTCGTGACTTATGACTTGCCCTCATAATTCTAAAGTAAATCAAAACCACTGGGCCTCTTCTCCCTGACAGTGTCTGCCTGGCTGAGCAAATCCTCTCGTTCAGGGGTCAGCACACTAAGGCCTGCACACCACATCCAGCCTGCTGCCAGTTTTTGTGTGGTTCATGAGCCAAGATGTGTTTTTACATTTTTTAAATAGTTGAAAATCATCAAAAGAATAATAATATTTCATGATATGTGAAAATCCTATGACGTTGAAAGTTCAGCGTTGATGTCCATTGGTTGGGTGAAGGGAAACTTCTCCTTCACCTTGGAAGGTTCACTGGAATACCACCTCTCATTAAGGCAGGTTAATAAGAGAAAGAGTCTTATTTGCCGTGCATAGGGAAAAATCAGCCAGGAGTCCGGTGGGGTCTAGAAGCTTATACACCCTCATTTTAGGGAGAAAGAGGAGATGAGGAATATAGCTAATTCTGTTGAGTGGTATTAGTGGTTACTAGGGAGGATGAATAGATACTTAGGAGAATGAATGCATGGGGGGAACAGATGGGCCTATAAATGAGTCTCTGGAAACTAAATTATCCAGAGAGATAAGGATTATATTTAAAATGATGTGGGTTGGATCTGGCTACATTTTTTATTTTCTTCCTTGCAATAAATTGAGATAACAGGAAAGGGAAAAGAAGTCAGTTATTTTCTCAGATGGGTCTGGTTTTTGTTTTTAATGAAGAGAGGGGGAAATCCCCTTCCAATGCCTGTTGATATCTAAGGGCCTTTATTCAAAAACGCTTTTATACCCAGAAGTCATACTTTGGGGTGAAATTTCCTGAGCTCTTTTACCATAAATAAGGATTTAGTGGACACAGCTGTTACTTTCACATTACAAAAGCAGGGTTTGATTATTGGTAACAGGGAATGTGTAGCTCACGAAACGTAAAGTATTTACTAGTTCCTTGGTCACAGAAAAAGTTTATTAACACCTGCTCTAGTCAAGCCTGGTCTAGTCAACTCCTGGATATCAAGTTTTATGAATAGTAGCAATCTTTCTGGAGCAACAGCTTCCAAGGACCTATTCACGAGGGTAGCTTTAAACTTTAACATTTAATGATGGAGAAAACAAATAATGCACAAAAAATAAGTAAGGCTTTAAATGAGTTTTTTGATTAATTATAATAGCATGGACATTAATTTATTCAATGTCACATGACCTGTGTGTCCAAACACAGTGCTTAGCGGACACATGCATTTATGGCTACTTTGCAATATTCCAACAACTCTCCAAGGATTCTCCAGAGTAATACAGAAGCCTAGAAGCCTAGTTGCCTAACCCTTTTAATTTGTTCCGGACTTGACTAATGCAGATATCAACGAAGCACATTGATTCATATCACTATCTTCAAAAGCTTATTCTCGAATCCTGTTTTAAGAAGGCATTTGGTTAAAATAGAACGTTCTGACTTCCTTTTGTTTGCAGGAAAGAGTGGCTAGTGGTGAAATACTTCGTATCTTAAATTCTGTTTGTAACATATGTTTTCAGCAATATTTTTAAATGCCTGGAATGAAATGTCCAATTGGGAACATAAACATTCCTTAAGTAAAAGCTGACACTTATTGAGGGTTTTCTTCTATGCTCAGTGCTAGATCCAGTTGCTTTCTCTGCGTAGCATTCCTCATAACTTTCCAAGGAATTTATGATTATTATTACTATTATACATAGCTACAGAGGGTGTGAGCCCAGATTTCAGCTGAGGTAGCCTAGGCAGCATAGTAAAGCGTCTCTTTAATAGGCATATGACTAAAGTGATGGTATGTCTTGGTTTACCTGAAGCTATCCCAGATTATACTTGTCCCAACAGAATTATATAGAGCACTTTACATTCTCAAATGTGTCTTGATTTAGACAGCACAATTATATGAACGTTCTATATGTAACACACTGCTAGACGGATAAATTTAGACTTAACAAAGAAAGCAAAAGAGCAAGCATTTCGGAACAATTAAATTCAATAACTGGCAATTGCCTACAGGATGAAATGTGGTTAGAATATTGCAATGGTTAGGGAGGCATCGTGCCCTCTTTTGTCCCATGTGAGAAAACATTTCACTGTGAATATTACAGTCTTGACAATCTATTCAATGCAGATTTTTTAAAAGGCTATCTTCTTTCAGCCTCTGTGTCGTACTCCCAGTCCTCCCTCTACCATTTTTTCCCTGCCTTGTTTTGGTCCTTCTGCCTAATTCCCATGGGGGTTATTTTGTTAATCTTTCTCTTTGCCTTTCTGACTTCTTTGAATGAATTATCTCTTCTCATTGGTTTAAGTTGGCTCTAAGTGAATGATACCCAAATAGTGTAGCATGAATCTGTCTCTCTCCCTCGAATTTCAGCTTCATGTGTGTAAAGTTGGGATCTAGGTATTTCTACTCCTACATCCAGCTACTGTATCACTTCATGCGTTTATCCTTTGTTGCCTCCAATAAACCGTACCTAATTAATACATAGCACATATATTTCAGTTATGATAAGTCATCGCCTGTGTGTTTAAAGGTCTACCAAATATTTTTGAGAAGTCATGGCTTTTGGAATCAGAGTTACTCAGGTTTGAACCTTGTTTAATTACTAGCTTATTTCTAGCAAATTACTTACTATTTATGCCTCAGGCTTAATATTCTCACTTTTTAAAGTACGGTGAGGATCAAGTAAGAAGCATAGTGTCTGTACAGTATTCAATAATCAGTAAATGAATTATTTTTGTTTAGTTGTGGTGCAGATGCTGAAGATGGTGAAGATGAAGGAAATAGTGAAAGAGGTCAAGGTGGTAGAGGTGATGATGGTGATAGAAATACTGGTGGAGATGGTGGGGATGTGTTATTGATAGGGGGGAAGCTCCCACATTAAACATCCCAAACTTCATGAATATAAGAATACCTCCTCATGTTCCACTTCAAGACAGAATTTACCACCCAACTTCTCCATTTCTGTCAATCCCTTTCTCTGACTTTGATCCTTATTCCTTATTATTACATTATCTGATTGGTCAAGTGTCATCATTTCAGCAATTTTTCAATCATTCTAACTGCCAAATTCTCCCCCCCACTTTACTTCAGAATAGTAAAGGGGATAAATGATTTGGTTACATGGATTGCTTTTGTGCATATGAGCCAAAGTTATACGTGTGCCCATCGCTGAGATAGTGTGCATTGTACTCTTAAATATGAATTTACCTCTCCCCTCCTCCGCCTTCCAACCTGATTGAATTCTGTTGAATTTTACTTCTGTATGTGCACATGAGCTTGGATCAATTTAGTTCCAATTTAATAGTGAAAAAATGTAGCCTTTCTCCATTCTTGCAATACTTCACTTAGAAGAATGGTCTCCAGTTCCATCCAGGTTGTTATAAAAGTTATTAGCTCACAGTTTTTTTATGGCTGAATAGTATTCCACAGTACATGTATACCTCATTTGATTAATCTGCTTAAGTATTGATGGGCACTTGGGTTGATTCCACATCTTTGCAGTTGTGAATTGTGCAGGAACAGACATTTGCGTGTATAGGTCTTTTGATAAAATCACTTTTTCTTTTCATGTTGGGTAAAGCGTGGGATTGCTGGATCAAATGGTAGGTCTACTTTTAGTTCTATGAGATCCCTCCCTCTATTTCATGTAGAGGTTGTATTAGTTTCAGTCCCACCAACAGTATATGAGCGCTACATTTTCTCTGCATCCACAACCGTATTGGTTATTTGAGGGTGTTTTGCAAATGCCACTCACCAGAGTTAGGTGAAATCTCCTCCTTTGATTTGCATTTCCTAGAACATTAGAGGTGTTGAGCCTTTTTTCATGTGTATAGGCCATTAGGATATCTTCTTTGGAAAAGCTTCTGTTGATAACTTTTCCCCCATTTTTTACAGGGTCGATTTTGATTGTTTTCTTGTTGATTTGTTTGAGTACTTTATAGATTCTGGTGATCAGCTCTTTGTTGGATATAAAACATGCAAATGTTTTCTCCTATTCTGTAGGTTGTCCATTCACTCTGTTGATCATTTCCCTGGCTGTATAGAAACTTTTTAATTCAGTCAGGTCCCATTTGTTGATTTTTGTTGTTGCCGCAATTTGCTTTGGGGTCTTCCTCATACATTTTTGCCCAGGACGATATCTATAAGTGTTTTCCAACATTCTCTTCTATAATTCTAACTGTTATAAATTTCAGATTAACATGAGGTTACGTATATGATTAGGTCACACAGTTTGCTTTTGTAAGGTTAAATTCTGAGTTGTAGTTGGTACCCTTTATCTGACAAGTAGGCCATATACCCATGCAGTGTACCCATTGAGTGGGGAATTACCTCCTCCTAAGAAAAGTTTCTGTTCATATCTCTTGCCCAGTTTTTAATGGGGTTGTTGGCACTTTCCTTACTGATTTTCATGAGTTGCTTTGTAGATTCTGGTTATTAGCCCTTTGTTAGATTCATACCATACAAATATCTTCTCCCATTCTGAAGGTTGTCTCTTTGCTTTGTTGTGTCCTTAGCTGTGTAGAAACTTTTTAACTAGATCAGGTCCCATTTATTTATTTTTATTGATGGTGCAATTGCCAGAGTGGTCACCTTTACGAATTCTTTGCCTAGACCAATATTATTAAGAGGTTTTTTTTTTTCCTCACACTTTCTTTTAAGGTTTTTTTTTTTCTTTTGTTTGTTTGGTTTTTGTTTTTTCTTTGAGACAGAGTCTCACTTTTTTGCACTGGGTAAAGTGCTGTGGTGTCATAGCTCACAGTAACCTCGAACTCTTGGGCTAAAGTGATCCTTTTGCCTGAGTTTTTCATTTTTAGTAGAGACAGTCTCACTCTTGCTCAGGCTGGTCTTGAAGTCATGAGCTCAAGTGATCCACCTGCCTCAGCCTCCCAGAGTGCTAGATTATAGGCATGAGCTACCGCGACTGGCCTCTTTTAAGGTTTTTATAGTTTTGTGTCTTAGATTTAAATGTTTTATCTATTGTGAGTTAACTTTTGCAAGTGGTGAGAGACATGGGCCCAGTTTCAGTCTTTTACATGTGGCTGACTAACCAGTTTTCCCAGCACCATTTATTGGATAGGGATTCTTTTCTCCAATGAATTATTTTGGGTATTTTGGGTTTTTTGTCAAAGATCAGATAACAATATGAGGCTGGTTTCATCTCTAGACTCTCTGTTCTGTTCCATAGATTTATGTCTCTATTTTTATGCCAGTACATGCATTTCAATCACTATAGACTTGTAGTATAACCTGAACTCTGGTAAATTGATGCCTCCAAATTTGTACTTATCGTGTAGAGTTGCATTGGCTTTGCAAGGTTTTCTGTGGTTCCATACAAAATGTAGAACTGTTTTTTCAAGGTCTTCAAAGTATGACACTGGTATTTTAATGGGGATTGCATTTAAATCAATGGATTGCTTTGGGTAGTATAGACATTTTAACAATGTTGACTTTTCCAACACATGAGCATGATATGATCTTCTGTCTGTTAAGACCCTATGCTACTTTCTTAGTGTTTCATAGTTCTCCCTGTAGAGGTCCTTCATATCCTTTGTTAAATATATTCCAAAATATTTCATTTTCTTTCATGCTAGTATGAATGGTACTGCATCTTTGATTTGATTCTCAGTTTTCTATTATTCTTACAGTCTCATGTCTTAAGTTTGTTATCCATCATGAATTCATTTCTGTGACTCGTGAGAGATGTAGATATTTTTTAAGTCTTCTACAATGGCTATCCAGTTTCCAACCACTGTTTATTGACCAGGGATTCTTTCCCCCAATGTACATTTTTGTCTGATTTGTCAAAGATGAGATGGCATTACAAAGATGGTTTTACATCTGGTTTCTGTGATCTGATCCATAGGCCTATGTCTCTGTTTTGTGCCAGTACCATGATGTTTTAGTTTCTATTACCTCCCAATTTGTTCTTTTTTCTTAAGGTTTCTTTGGATATTTCAGCTCTTTTCTGGTTCCACATGAAGTATATAACTATTTTTTTCTAAATCTGAAAAAAAAATGACATTGGTATTTTAGTGATGATTGCATTGAATCTCTAAACCACATTGGGTAGTGTAGCCATTTTGCTAATGATGATTCTGAGCCTGATGTTTTTTTTTTTTTTTTTTTCCCATCTGTTTACATCCTCTGCTATTTCCTTTCTCCACATTTTGTAGTTTTCTCTTTCACCTCCTTAAATATATATTATTAAGTATTGTATTTTCTTTGTTGCCACTGAAAAAGGTACTGAATCTTTGATTTAATTTTCAGCTTGACTTTTGTTGGCATATATGAAAGCTACTTATTTGTGTACAATGATTCTTGTAACATGAGACTTTGCTGAATTTATAATCAATTCTAGAAGTATCCTTGCAGAATCTTTGGGGTTTTCTAGATATAAGATCATATAATCATCCAAGAATGATTGTTTGACCTCTTCTGTCCCCATTTGGATATCCTTGATTTGCTTCTCTTGTCTAATTCTGCTGGCTAGGACTTCCAGCACTATGTTTAATAGAAGTTGTGATAGTAGGAAATCTTGTCTGGTTCCAGTTCTAAATGGGAATGATTTTAATTTTCCCCCACTTTATATGATGTTGGCTGTGGGTTTGTCATAGAGGGCCCCTATAATTTTGAGTTATGTTTCATCTATGCCTATTTTTTAAGCATTCTTGCCATAAAAGGATGGCAGATTTTGTCAAGTGCTTTTTCTGTGTCTTCTGAGGGTTGTAGTCTTTGTTCTTGCTTTTATTTACATGACAATTACTTTTATAAATTTATGTGTGTTGAACCATTCTTTCATCTCTGAGATAACACTCACTTGGTCATGGTGGTTTTCCTTCCTTCTTTTTTTCTTCCTTTATTCTTTCCTTCCTTCCTACTTTCTCTCCTTCCCTTCCTCCCTCCCTTCCCTCCCTCCCTTCCTTCCTTTCTTCCCTCCCTCCCT
>NW_003852467.1:4644531-4752548 GCF_000181295.1 Otolemur garnettii
TTCCTTCCTTCCTCCCTCCCTCCCTTCCCTCCCTCCCTTCCTTCCTTTCTTCCCTCCCTTCCTCCCTTTCTTCCTTCCTTCCTCCCTCCCTCCCCCCTCTTCCGTCCTTGTATCCGGATTTGGTTTGCTAGGATTTTATTGACAATTTTTGCAACTGTATTCATAAGGGATGTGGTCTGTAGTTTTCTATTTTTGTTATGTCCTTTCCTGGCTTGGGTTTCAAGGTGATATTGGCTTAATAAAATGAGTTGGGGAAGGTTCCTTCCTTCTAAGTATTGTGGAATAATTTCTGAAGTATCGGTACCAGTTTTTCATTTGTTTGTTTGTTTTATAGATATGATAAAATTCAGGTGTGAAACTTGTCTGGCTGGGGATTTTTGTTGTTGTTGCTATTGTTATTGTTGTTAGAAGGCTTTTTATTGCTGCTTCAATTTCAGCACTTGATATTGATCTCTTCAGGAATTCTCTCTTCTTCCTGACTACACCTAGGAGACAATGTGTTTCTGAGAATTTGTCCATTTCTTCCACATTTTCAAGTTTATGTGCATAGAGATTTTGATACTATTCTGAGAACATGTTTTGTATTTTTATGATACCAGTTGTTTCTTTTTTTTTCATTTCTGATCGAGATTATTAAAATCCTTTCTTTTCTGCTGCCAGTTAATCTAGCATGAGGCCTGTCAGTTTTATCTTTTCACAGTACCAAATTTAAGTTTTATTAATATTCTGTGTAACTCTTTTGTTAACAATTTCATTTCGTTTTGTTCTGGTCATGGTTATTTCTTTTCTTTTGTTGTGTTTAGCATGGTTTTCTCTTCCTTTTCCAGTTCCTAGAGATGATTCATTAGATTATTGATTTGTGATCTTTCTTTCTTTTGGATATGAACTTTTAAGGCTATGAATTTCCTCTCATGACTGTTAAACTATATCCCATAGCTTTTAGTAACTGGTGTTCCCTTTCTCATTGACTTCAAGGAATATTCTGTCTTCCATTTAGTTACCTCTTTGACCCAACTATCATTCAGTAGTAGATTCTTTAGTTTCCAGGAATTTGTGTAGAGATGAGTGTTTCTGTTGATATCTAATTTTATTCCATCTGGTCTGAGAAGATGGCATAATTTCTATCTTTTTAATGTTTTGAGAATTATGGCTTAAGATATAATCAATCGTAGAGATTGTTCCTTGAGATGGTGAGAAGAACGCATATTCAGTGGTTTAGGGGTAGAATGTTCTAGAAATCTCTGCTAGGCCCATTTGTTCTAGACTTCTGTTTAAGTTCATTTTTTTCTTAATTTTTTGTTTGAAGGATCTTTCCCATTCTGTCAATGGGGTGTCGAAATCCCTGGCTATTATTAAGCTGTTCTTTATCATTTTGTTTAACTCATGTTATATTTGCTTTATGAATCTGGGTGCTTCTGGGTTAGGAGTATAAATATTTAGAATTGTGTGTCTTGTTGTATTGTTCCCTTTACCATTAATGGCCATCTTAGTCTTTCTTAACTTTTGTTGATTTGAAGTCTATGCTATATGCAACACACCTTTCTTTTGTTTTCCATTTGTATGGAATATTGTTTTCTATTCCTTCACCTTAAAGCTGAATTAATCGTTGAGAATTATATGTGTTTTCTGGAAATAACAGGTCTTTGGCTTGTATTTTTTTTTTTATCCATTCAGCCAGCCTATGTCTCTTGAGTGGGACTTCAAGCCATTCCCATTTGTTGAAGGAATTGATTACTGGGGGTGAATTTATTTTCTTTCTCTTGAGTAAAACTTTATTGCTATAATTTATCTATTAAGCCATTGTGGCTATAAGGCTCTGAACTTTATCTTTTGGGTGATTTTACACTGGTCGGTATATATTGTGTTGAGCCATATATAGTAGAGGTCTGAGTACTTCCTGCAGGGCAGGTCTGGCTTTTGTGAATCCCCACTGAAGTTGCTTGTCTGGAAAAAGACTTAATTTCTGCATCAAATGTGTAACTTAATTTTGAAAAATGCAAAATTATATGCTGGTAATTGTTCTGTTTAAGAATATTGAAGATGAGGACCAACTCCCTTCTGGCTTGTATGGTTTTCATTGATAATTCTACTATTACCCTGATGTGTTTTCTCTTGTAGGGCAGTTGTTGTTTATGTCTAGCTCCTTGTGGAGTTCTTTTCCATTTTAACTTTGGCCAGCTTGAGTAGTAAGTATATTTAAGATGAGCTATTTGCTGTGAATCTTCACAGAGTTTCATGATCATCTTGCATCTGGATGTCTGGCTCTCTAGCGATACTATGAACATTTTCCACAATAATTCCCTCACATAGATATTCTATGCTTTTAGCACTTTCTCTTCCCCATGTAACTCACATGTTGTTCACTTCACATAGTTCCAGATCTCTCTCAGTGACCATTCTGCCTTTTTTTGTTCTGTTCTCTGCCTCTTTAATTGATTGGATTAGCTGGAGAGCTTTTTCTTCAAATTCTGAGATTCTTTTCTTCTCCTTGGTTTAATATGTTGCAGAAACACTCTGCTAAGTTTTGAAAATCCCTAAATGACTCATTCCTTTAAGCTCGTGTATAGTCTTTCTCCTTTTGTCACAGTCTTTAATGACTTTTTCATAAATCCTTGAAATATTCTTTGGGCTTCTTTTTGTTAGATTTCAACCTTGTCTTCAGTTCCATTTGTCTTATTAGCCATTCATATTCTGAATTCCATTTCTTTCATTTTTGACAATTTCTTTGCTGTTGGAGTTCACTGCTGTAGCTCATTTGTGAATACTTGGGAGTATTGATTTGTTGTGATATTCCATGTTGCCAGAGTTCTTTTGTTGGTTTCTTCTTTTCTGAGACCTCTTTTCTTAATTTAGGGCTAATAAGTTTGTTGGACTTTTGTTCCTTTCAGGGAACTCTCCAGATAGTGGTAGGATGTTTGAATTTGCAGCTGGGCCAGACCCTCTTTACTGAGGCTGGCATTATGGAGATGGCTCCATCCAGGATTCCCCATAGAAATAACCACAGCAGCTAGGTAAGTTCCTTGTGGTTTCCTGTGTTGTGGGTATTGGCTCGAAGCAGATTGTAATGTGCTTGTGGCTTGAGGTTGGGAAGCTTCTTGGCAGTGTATTGGACTTTGGAGCAGTTCTTACAAACCTACATCAGTGGTGGAGGCTCTAGAGTGGGGTCTTGGTGTCCAGATGCAGTGACAGAGACTGGGGGATGGCGTTTTGGGTATGGTGGAAGTTCTGGAGGCAGAGGTAGACCCTCAGGGTCCCTTGTCAGTGATAGAACCAAGTTACTAACCCACCCAGGAAGTATCCCTTTTATGGGAAGCGTGTCTCTCACAGGAAATAGTGAATGGACCAATCCAGGCCTCCCTAACCTTGTCCCACCTACCTGCCCAGGTAATCGACCCACTCAGGAAGGATCCCTTTCCTGGAAAAAATGTGCCTCCCAGGAAGTACTGAATGGACCAATCCAGACCTCCCTAACCTTGTCCCACCTACCTGCCCAGGTAAAGCTATGAACAGACCAACTCTGGCTGCCCTAACTCGTTCAATCCCTGTCCACCATAGCCCACATGTAGATTTCCTCCTAGTCAGGAGTCTCACCCCACCTGCACTCCAGGTGGAATAAAAGCCACTTTGATTGCACTAATTGGATCTCTGCCTTCCTTTCATTTCGCCCCTCTTTGGGTTCAGAAATTTTCAATCAGAGCCTCAGAACTGGGACTGGGGAGCAGCCTGAAGCAGAGCTTCAGAAGAGGGCCTCTGAGCCGAGACTGGGCTGTGTAGATGATGAGGCTAATCTGACCTGGAGGGCAGGGCTGAGGCCAAACAGGCAGGTGGCAGTTTGAGCCTAGAGGGTAGAGTTGGGGCTAAGCAAACAGCAGGCTGCTTATTAGGTACAGGAGTCCTGAAAATGCCAGGTCAGGTGGGCATAAGTTATAGCTGTCCATAAGCTACCCAGGACCTACTGAAGGAGCTGCCTGAAATCCTTCAGGTCAGAGGCTGCTGTGTTCTAGTCAGTTCCTATACTCAGATCCCATTGTGCTCTAAGAGCAAGGTGTTTGGCTTCAAGTTCCAGCGTACAAGTCAGGGCAGCTGCAATCCACTCCCACCCCAGCCTAGTGTAGACCTGGTATGGTGTACCTCACCCTTCAGGATGTCTAATCTGCAATGCTGTATAGACTCCAGGCAGGTCCCTGTTCTAACCAGGTAAGAAGTCTTGGGATGCTAGAAGCTGTTTTGAGTTCAGTTCTCATTGTACCAGCAAAGTGAGTACAGCACTGCAGTGCTCTATGCCTCTATTATTTCTTTCATGTTCTTTGATCTTGTTATATGTATCACGCTGTTACCTTGCTTTCCACAGTGGGTGTCTATGTTGTTTCGCTGTGAATTCACAGTGCTCCTTCATGGAAGAGTCATCTATCTGTAGGCAGCTGCCTTTATCTTTTTTATTTTTTCAAAAGGACAGGTTTTTATTAGCATTGTTATAGGCAACGCATCACATGAAGCTGGTCCTCAGGGAAGAAATATGGAACGCTTCAGGAATTTGCATGTCCTCCTTGCACGGGGGCCATGCTAATCTTCTCTGTATTGTTCCAATTTTTAGTATATGTGCTACTGAAATGAGCACTAGCTTCCTTCATCTTTCACCTCGTTCCTTGGGAGTGTCGTGCTGGCAGGCTGCCTCTAGCCTGCCTTTTCTTTCCCCCACAAACTGCCAACTTCTTAACTGAAGCCAGATACCTCCCTGTGGTTAAACTTGCCCCACTTTCTAACTAATATATCTAAAATTAATCTATATGAAATGTTGCTTTTATGGTGACTTTCTAGGCCTGAGATCTCTATAATTATAGTTGCCTCCAATATAAAACTCAAGCCCTTTCTTATGGTATTCAATTTTATTTTATTATCCCACTAATTTCATGTCTAGATGCCCCTAAATATTTCCACTTCATATTTAGGGGAATTTCTAGACATGAAATTAGCGTGGACCATAAATTATATTTGTTTTGCTACATGCCTTAATGCCACACATGTAAAATTTCTCATCACCAGTCACAACAAAGACATTATTACATTTCTTCATATTTTACATAGAGTCTGTCACAGTAAATGCCATTTGTATGAGAAATAATAAATATTTATTGGAAGAGTGAATAGTATAGTTCAAGTAAATTAACTTTAATTTGATATTCCAAAATTATTTAAGAATTTTACCTAGTTCTCCATAAAATTGTTCTTAATAATAAATGTATGACCATTCTAATGTTTTTTAATAATTCTAATTTTACCTATTAGAGTATAGCTATTTACAAACTACTATTATGGAATTTAAAGCTCAGCTTTGTACTACGGTATAGTTTCTTAATTATCTAAGCTGCATTTAGTTGATTCCCTATTAATTCTACAGTTTTTACATATATTGTATATACTGCATAAATTGTCTTCTTTATGCTGATTTAAAACAGTGTGTGATGACCTTGAGTCACAGGGTAATTATTTCTAACAGTAAATTATCTCTGCAACTTGGCGATATTATTTTAGGTATAGATAATGGTCAGAGTATAGAACTCAGACTAGTTTACAGCTAGCGCTTTCATCTAGTTAATTGGCATTTATCCAGGAGATTAGTTCCTCACATAGCAGTTACTTTAAGAGATTTTTCACAAAAGCTACAGTTTATATTTTTGCATCAACCAGGTAAAACCTATGACAAATTGAATCCTTTTTTACGTAAATACCATCATTAGTAAAGATCATTTTTCCAAGCAAAGTATTAATAAATGAGTATCTCTGACCTCAAGGAGAGTATAGAGACATTTAGAAATATCTAAATTCACCTGGTATTTTTTTCTCTTCTCCAGGGAGGCAGTGTGTTAAGTTTGCTTTCCTTGGTACCTGCATACCAAATGGCAGAATAAATTGCCTGGTCTATAGACCCGCACTATTATTGTATAGTCTACTCTTACATTTAATTGTTTTGCTTTTATGTTTTGTTTTCTTTCTTTTCATAGCTGCAGGCCAGAGATAAATTTGCATCACATTCCTGGAAAGAAGATAGACAAGCATTAGATAAGGCCATCCTTTCTACAGTCTTGTGAGATTCATTCTTAAAACAGTTTCATAGATACATGTTTTAACTCCCTAAATTAAAGCCGGAAGTTGTATGCTAAACGATATAAACTTATTTGAAGAACCAAATTAGATGATTAATGTGTCTATGAGCTAACTTTTTATTTTCTACGTGATGAATTGATCCTAAAATACTTGCAGTGTTAGACTCTGTAATAACATTTTTTGCCCCTTGGCAGAGCCCATAGAAACAAAACATTTTAGATGATTGGCTTCTTATTTTCTAAGAAGACTAGACTTGTCCATGGTTACAGGTTAATTGAGGTCCAGAAAGGTTAAGTAACTTGTTTTCAGTTGCAAAACAGGGACTAGTACTGAGTGTTCTAATTTCCATCTGGTGTTATAGCTGCAATGCATGCTGCTTTTTATGTATTAAAGTCAAATGACCTTGGTCATAAACTTACATGTCAGTTAAGAAACTATGCTCGGTGAAAAATAGAAACCTTCCATGACATCTTCAGATGTTCAGAAAGATAACCATCCTGATGTTCTTAAAATATTTTGTCATATAAGTCAAGCACAAATCAATGCCTATGTTTTGAAGAATGTAGTAATCTGAATTCTGGAGACCTCTACTCAAAGTGCAGTGCATGGCACAGTACCATCACTTGGGATTCTGTTTGAAAAAAATACATATTTGAGGGGGTCCTCTCCAAACCTGCTGAATCAGAAACTCAGTTGATGACCCCAATAACCATTTACAAGCTCTCTGGGAGATTCTGACATACAATGAAGATTGAGAACATTTGCACAAGAGCAGTGGTTCACAGGGTTTAACATGCATCAGAATCACTAGTTTCTGCTCTAATAGGTCTGGGTGGTACCTGAGAATTTTAATTTTTAACAAGTGCCCAGATGATGCTGGTGCTGCTGATTCAGGGCCCATATTTTGAAAATCAGTTCATTAGAGTGTCAGCTCAGTTATAATCTGACTTACGCTTTTTCCCCATTCCAGCTCCTATAAAGAATCATCTACTACAGGCTAAACTCGATGCTACTACTGTTCCATCTTGTTATAAAACCTCTTCTGTTTTATATGGAAATGGTCTATTCGTATGTCTGTTTCATCCTCTACACTTAAAACTTTTCTGGTCCAAGGCTCATTTCTTATTTCTGACCTGATATGGGGTTTTCTTTATAATAGATACTCATTGCACGTTTTGAACAGACTGCACTATAATTGTAACTGGTCCTAAAAGATACTAGACTGGCTACAGCAGTTATATAAAAATGTATTCTTCCATAATATAAGACATAAAGGAATATCAATGGGGAGAAGACAGGATCACGTTCCCAGAGCTGTGATAAATAGTTTTGTTTGTTCTCTAAATGAAGGATGTGGAGATCACACTTTTCTATTCATCTAAAAGAAGCATAGTTTAGTGCAAAGAAAAGCCCATTTTCAATCAGAAAATCCAAGCTATTTCTTTGTTCTCTATATGAAGAATATGGTGATCACCCTTTTCTATTCATTGAAAAGAAGCATAGTTTAGTCACAGTCCATTTTAAAATCCAAAAATCCAAGCTCTTTCTATTCCCTCTGATTCTTTCCTTCACCCTCTCATACTCTACATCAAGCATTGAAACCGGCTCTCTTAGAAATGTCCCCAGAGAGCTCCTTAATTGCCAGCTCCAAAGGTCACTCTGTAGTTCTTATCCTTCTTGACCTTTGTGTTGTGCTTGGCAGAGTTTAGTCCCTTCCTGAATTGGTTCTCTCCCTCACTTCTCTGTTTCCTTTCTCCCTTTAGCTTTTAGACTGTCCTCCCACGCTTTACTTCCTATCTTTTTAATGTAAGTGTCCATAAGACTCAAATTTGAGGGTTTCTTTCCTTCTCGTGACATTTTCTGTTCCTGGGCAATATCATTTATGCTCTTGTCTTCATCAGTCATCTGTATCTTATGATTCCCAAATGAACATATCTAACTCAACCTCTTTCCTAATGCTCAAACTTGTGTAATCCAAATGCTAAATGTGCCTTGATTTGTTACAGGAATCTCAAATGTGGTTCTGCAGTTTAGATTAGACAACTCCAGAAACTGTTACTCACCTGGGTGTGGTAGCATGCACATGCAATCCTAGCTACTTGGGAGGCTGAGGCAGGAGGCTCTGTTGTGCCCAGGAGTTCAAGGCCATCGTGGACAAACAGAGTGAGATCTCGTTTCCAAAAAATAAATACATACAAAAAAATGAAGTGTCATTTACATCGCAGTCTGTAAGAAAGGTGCATAGAGGAGTTCTATGGTGACCAACCTGTGTAGCTATTCACAGTAGTCTTGTCTACCATGTGACAAAAATCCCTCCAAGTATACCTGTTAAATTCTTTGTATTACTTCTACATTCATGCTATTTTAGCCTAGTTCCATCTGAACATTTTCTGCACAAAATTCTTAACTGATTTTTTTGTCTCTATTGTCACCCTTCTTAACCATATTCTTCACAGCCTCCTAAGGGATATCTTAAAATGTATCTTCGTATCAAGACATTTATTTGATGATAAAAATATTCTTATTTGGACATATTCTAAGAATATTCTTGTTAAAGTCTTTCCTGGTCAGAAACCTATGTCTTTCTAAATTAATACAGATATAAAAATGATTCCTTGTTGCTATGGACTGAATTATGTCCTCCAAAATTCATATGTTGAATCACTGATCCCTTCCATGATGCTACTTGGAAATGGAGACTTTGGAAGATAATTAGGTTTAGATAAGATTATGAAGATAGGGCCTTCGGGAGAGGATTAGGACCCTTATAAAACAAACAGCAGAGAGCTTGTTTGCTCTTTCTGCCGGGTGAGGACATAGTAAGAAGAAGGCCATCTTAAAGCCAGAAAAGGACCCTCACCAGGAACTGGCCCTGCTGCCATCTTGATTTTAGAATTCCAGCCACAGTGCTGTGAGAAATAAATGTTTAGTGTCTAGCACACCCAGTCCAAGGAACTTTTGTTATGGCACCTGAGTTGACCAAGAACTGGCTCAGTAAAACAATGATTTTACTTTGTATTTTGAATAAAGTTCAGAGAGATGCTCAGGAAAAGAAGTAGATGGATTGAAACAGGTCATGATGCTGGGGCAGTCAGTACACATCAGGTTTAAATGGCTTTCCACATCGCACTAGATAGTCTCTGAACCCTGACTGGAAGTTATTTCAACTTTAAAGATCCACAACATAAAAGTATATCGAAGTCCCTTAAACTCAGCAAGCTTCACAATGAGAGTGTTTAAAGTTTAAATTGCTTCCCTCGGGGGGATCCAAGGCATGATCCAGTGCATGGTGGGTTTCTTTGAAAATTCCCATAGTCAGAATGAGTCCGCATGCAGCATTTCAAGATGTGATTGCATTAGTTTCCATGCTAATTTTCATACTCACTCAGTGAATATCTGATGGATCACTGATTTGTAAAACACTCCCAATTGCCAAAACCATGAGTCATACTTAACCCTACCCTCAGAAAGCTTGTACCCAGCATCAACTAAATCATGAAGAAGGAGGACTAACAACATGTTAGAAAAGTTGCAATGAAGAGAAGCCCACTTCCTGCTTGAGAGTTGGGCATGGAAGACTTATAGGAGAGTTAGTATCGAAGTGGACAATTAAAGGATATGGAAGCATTGATCTCAAGATGAGGGAAAATGACGATTCTATACTGGCAGGGGAAAGCCTGTCTAAACAGAACTTGGATTGTATTGCAAGTGCTTTCATTTGCCTACAGCTGAACGAGGGAGTATAGGAAGGAGGGACATAAAGGATGAGGTCGACATTGTAGATTGGGATCACAGTAAAGAAAGATATTCAAGTCCAGAGTGAGGAGTGTAGACTTTAACTCTCTAGTCATGGAGAGCCACTGCATATTTTTGAAAGAGAGCAATTCAATACGGCTACTATGAACCATCCTATTTTGACCCCACTTGAGAGTTGGGAAAGAGAGGTTGTCTCACCTTCCCTGAAGGGACTAAAAAGGGGGTCAGAACATTTCTGTACACTTTGTTTTACAGCTATTTAACTCTGCTGTTGTAGCTAGAGAGCAACCATATATATGAGTAAAGGAATGTGGCTGTGTTCCAGTACAATGTCATTTACATGTACAGGTGGCAGGACATATTCGTCCCATGAACCATGGTTAGGGGATTCCTGAAATAATGGGTAAAATAAAATGATGCTGCCGTCCCCTTTTCTTTATGTATCTTATTATCTTTCTTATGGCTGTGTTTCGATTTTTTGTTCTTGTGATTTCAATAGTGCCTTTGACTTTATTGGTCCTTAACAAAACACTGAAACAAGTAAGACTACCCTTCACACATAAGCAAGTGAGAAGTGGTGTAAAAATGGCTTAAACTCACTTAAGAAAAAGTCATGGAAAATAATAATCACATTAGCTAACATTTTTAGGGCTTCTACCAAGCATCAAGAACTTTTCTAAATACATTGCACGGATGAACGTATGTAACCCTTAAAACAGTATCATAAAGTAAGTTTTATGATTGCTCCCCTTTGCTGGTGAGAAAAATGAGGCACACAAAGTTCAAGTGACTTGTTCATGGTCACAAAGTTTATGGAGAGTAATGTAGCTGGGATTTATGCCCAGACAACCTCGCTCAGATTACTGCCTTCTCAAACTCCTTGTCTTGTTATCTTTTAATAAATGAAAGAAGATCTCAATATGTTATATAGCTGAAGTTAAAAGCTTGAATGAAAGTCCTTACAGATATATCAGAGTGTGTCTATGGAAACTATGCATTTACTGTAGATTAAGGCTATTCTGCATTTTGAAGTTTCATAGACTCTAAGGTCCCACAGGAGTATTTGACTATTTTTAAATACAGAGATCTTTTTCATTGAAAATAATTTCCTTAAAAGTTAGCAGTCTTTTTCAGTATCAAGGCATAAATGGAAGTCCTATATAATTGAACTGTTTTTCCAAGTGCAAGACTTCAGGAACTTACCATTGTCTTAATTCAATTATATAATGTCATGAGTAATAACTTTTTTTTTTTTTTTTTGAGACAGAGTCTCAAGCCATCATCCTGGGTAGAGTGCAGTGACATCACACCTCACAGCAACCTCCAACTCCTGGGCTTAAGCGATTCTCTTGCCTTAGCCTTCCAAGTAGCTGGGACTATAGGTGCCCACCACAGTGCTTGGCTATTGTTTGGTTGTAGACAGATTTATAAAGTCTTTAAGAGTTCACATATTTTTAAAACATTAAAAAATTAGCTAAACAACAGGAAAAAAATACTTGTAGGTTACAGAGTCCAGAAAATTCTGCCACACTTTTTGGACTAAGTGTTTCTCTTAAACTGTGTAGATGTGTTTTCTCAAAAGATTTTGTATATTATGACTTTAAGATACTCGTGTGTGTGTGTGTGTGTGTGTGTGTGTGTATGTGTGTGTGTATCAAAATAGCTGAAGGCGTTTTAACTGTGCATCTGAGCCTGTCTTACTAACGTGTTCTTTGTACCCCATTTTGTCTTTATCTTTGGATAGTTTGTGTTTGTATGTAAGAAAACTTCCATGAAAAATGCATTTGTCACCATGTTATCATTATGTAGATAAGAAAATCAAAGAGAAGCCAAATTGAAGTCCAGACGAGCTATAAAAGGGAATGTGCGCCCTCTAGTGACCCACATTCATTTCTCACCAAGACGTAGACACTTTTCTCCTTTAGGTTTCATCCATTCTAAATCAACTTCACATTTGATTTTAAAATAAATGGGTCAAAGTTTTCAATATGAACATATTATAGGGTATGATGATTTAATCTATCACTTAAGAGAATATTTCTACTAACCTGTGTGAAGGTGATTTTCTTAAACAAAACTCTGTTTCAAAGGGGTTTTCAATTTATTGAAAATGAAAAATAGGCTTTCGGCCTCCGTAGGTTAGCAGCGTTTTATTTCTAACCCTCTGGGTCATGCAATTTTGTCCCTGTGCTTTTACACTCCATGGCTTTATAACTAATTCCTCCAATGTACTTCTGGCATCTTAGAATTTGGAGAGTTTACTTAGTTGTGAATTGTTAAGCTTGGTTTCCTGAAAGTTGTATGAACACACGATGCCAAAGTGACTTATTTTCCCCCGTGTCAGTATTTCTTACTTATTCCTAACGTGTTTTGAGATGATTAACATTTAATACCAAATTAAGATGGGGAGATTATTTAAAAGTTGTTCTTTGTCTAAGACATGTTGAAATATTTTAAGTTTTACCTTTCGAAGAGAAGTCACAGTTTTTCAGAAGTTTTATTCTCTGCAGTATAAGCAAGCATCCTGGCGGTGTAGCGATTAGTATCAATGCCAGAGAACTCACAGAATATTTTGGCCTTAATAGTTTAAAAATATTAAATGACTTGGTTTGTATCCGAAGGCATAGATTTTAACAGACAATATTTTTATATACACTAAATGTGTAATTTGGTATGTCGTCATTGACACTGAGGAAGGCATACAATTTTGAGGACAATATTTTATGTTTGAATTAGAATCCAGATTTTGAGCACACATTAAGTAGGCAAATTTTAGGACAAGGTAAACTACACAGAAATTGATTTTTTAGTATCTTTTAAAGATGCATTTCAGCGCAATCTGGAATCATTAAATTTTACTGTAGTGAAACGTATTCTTTTATGAGTGATGTGCTTAAAATTACACATATAAAACTAGAAATACGTTTGAGACCACACAAATAGGTTGTTTGGTAAGAATGTTAATGTAGCAATTTGTGCTAACTGGAAACAGAGTCCTTTCTCATCTGTCATATTGTTTTAGGTGCTGTGTAAACTGTTGAAAAGAGTTTATAGGCTTCTTGTTATAACTGGGAATTAATAGCATCCTCAGGTTTTATTTAATTTGACTTCTACATGAAAAGCCTAATGTAATTAGACTATCAGCTGCAGTCTAAGGAAAGCTGACCTCAGCTTTGTATCTCAGATTCATATTTCTTTGATTAGAGAGGTAAGTAAACATATTCATGAATAGTGTCTAAAAATATTTATAATTTTTGATTAAATCATAAACACAGATCATGTATACATTAATGCATTGATGAGGTACACTGTGCTGATTTCATACAGAATTAGGAGTGTTTACATCACGCTGGTTAATACATACCTCATCTCATTTACTTAATTACTGTGTTAAGACATTTATAGTCTATACTAATAGATCCAACATGTACTGTAAGAACAGTTTATGGCTGCTTTTCCGTTTTTATCGTTTAAAGGAAGAAGTAAATGAAGATCAGGGGCGTTAAAGTAATAGGCCTAAGAAAACAGCATAAAGATCAGAAATTAAAACTTGATGCTTGACACTAAGTTCAGCATATTTTCAAATTCTTTTAGGGGGAAGGCTTTTTTGGTAACATGGATAAATTGTATAATGCTGCTACAAGTCAGGGCTTTCAATGTGCCCATCACCAGCACAGTGTACATTGTATCCAACAGGGAATTTTTCAATGCACCATCTTTACATGACATTTAAAACACACTTAAACATACAAACACTCAACTTACACACATTAAAAAATATAAGATAATCATAGGGCCCTAGCTTTCCCCCGTCAACTAGGAAAACATACCCATACACCACATCTCTGTGTGTATACACAAACCGTCTTGATTTGGAGGGGATTATTTATCTAAATGTCAGCTTGTTTTTCTCCTGGTTAAATAGGATTTCCCTTTCAATAATGTTCTAAAATTATACCATGACTGAAGCATTATAAATGTGATCCATGTAACCAAAAATATTTGTACCTCTACAATGCTTTGAAATAAAAACATGTATTAAAAAGATTATAATAACTATATTCAACTCATCTCAAGACAGAAAAATGTTTTGGACACTAATTAGATTTACACTGAATTTCTTTCAATATTTTATAAGGTCTCTTTGATTCAAGTTTAATTTGTATTATATTTATTCAATTTTTAAAATGAAAATGCTATATGGAAACAGGCAAGGAGAGACCAGTTTTCCTAGAAGGAAAATTAAAGGGGAAAGAATACAGAGAAGCTGATTAAGAAAACCTTCACATATGAAGGTGAATTGAGTCTTGGAAGATAAATCGGAATCCATTTTCAAATGAGTGCGAATCTGGGATTGGCTCTGCACTTTTAGCTCAAGCGGCTAGGGTGCCAGCCACATACACTGGAGCTGGCAGGTTCGAATCTACCCCAGGCCTGCCAAACAACAATGACAACTACGACCAAAAAAAATAGCCAGGCATTGTGGCGGGCACCTGTAGTCCTAGCTCCTTGGGTGGCTGAGGCAGGAGAATTGCTTGAGCCTAGGATTTTGAGGTTGCTGTAAGCTGTGATGTCACAGCACTCTACCCAGGGTGACAGCTTGAGACTGTCTTAAAAAAAAAAAAAAAAAAAAGAGAGAGAGAGAGAATCTAGGATTAAGAATTTCTTACTGTATAGCAATATGGAATGAAAATGTCTTTTCACTTTCTAAAACTCTGAAGAAGAGTTTGGTGGCTCACTCCTACAATCCTAGTACTCTGGGAGGCCTAGGCGGAAGGATGACTTGAACTCAGCAGTTCAAGACCAACCTAAGCAATAGCAAGACTCTGCCTCTACTAAAAATAGAATAAAAATTTTTCTAAAAAAAAAATTGAAAAATCTTATTTCCCAAAATATTTCTTCCTCATATTAATACCGACAAAATAATTATAGTTGTTTTTCCATTGATATTTTTTTAAATAGCTTTCTAGATAATTAAAATATACATTGATTTTTTTTATTAAATCATAACTGTGTATATTAATGCAATCATGGGGTACAGTGTGCTGGTTTTATATATAATTTGAAATATTTTCATCAAACTGGTTAACATAGCCTTCACGGCATTTTCTTAGTTATTGTGTTAAGACATTTATAGTCTACATTTAGTAAGTTTCACATGTACCCTGATTTTTTTTTTTTTTTATAAATTACCTTGTCTCGACCTAGAGCCCTGGACCCCTGCAAGAGTTAACATATTTCACAGGCATCAGCATTTTACTTTCAGGCTTCTGAAGATGAGGCTCATAAGTTTTTATGAAATTCTACGTGCCAAGATGGTTAAATATGTAAAATGGCCATTCATAAACTTAGCTCACTAATCAAATTAGTTAAGTCTGGAGCTTGGAGCACTTCTACTTTCAAAGTTTATACATTTGAGAATGATGAGTTCCAAATGGTATGCTGAAAATGACTGAATTAAAGTTTATATAAATGTGTCATTTTGGTTTGATACTTTATACGACAGTCACTGTAAAGAAAATTAACACAATCGGTGCCCATCAAGAGGCTGTTCTGACATAATTTGTGCCGCTATCATATGCCATGAATTCTACGCAAAGATTTACTATTGACATTTCAAAACTGACACCTTAAATGACAAGTGTTTTTCAAGTTCTTAGGGATTTTTTTCAGTGTTTTTGCCTTTTAATTCATTTTAAACATGAACATATACACACATATATCTCCCGGTATTGATCACAGAGTGTGTAATTGACAAAATGTGCATTGACGTTATGTAAAATTCAACTGTAAGAGGTTCAGCCTATTTGGATAATACAATCTTCAGGAAAAATTTGATGTTCTGAATATTTTATTTATGTGCAAAATGTCTTTTGAAGCTTAACAAAATGAAGATCTTTTTGAAAACCAATCTTGTTTTAGTAATAAACTTTTTTTAAAAAGTCAGACAAAATCACCCTGCACAATAGGACTTCACAAGTTTTAATTTTAGGAGTTTGCAATGAGTATATTTGTAAAGAAGGAAAAAAAATGTCACCTCCAATCATTAATAACTTAATGATGAGATTTTAAGATATACTTGAAGAATATAGGACAGAGTATTCATCAATAATCATAGGATAAAAGAATGTTTTGTGAGCAGAGACTAAGTCATAATTTTTTTGTTAGATAAAGGAGATTTTAAGTTGGATACAGTTGGACTGGATTTGAGTGATAGTCTATGATGACATGGAGGCATAATAAGTACAGAGGGAAGTGTTGAGAGTTAGATAAGTAAGTAATGAATATGGTATTGGGTTGAATCTGAGGGTGTAGAGGCCCATTATGAGCAACTTAGTATATATAAGTTCATTAACAATGGTTTTGTGAGAGTTTTAAAAGCAAGGAAAACAATTAGTAAAAATTAGTGATTTTATAAAGAAAAGAAAATACAAGCCAAGATTTAACATGGTATTGAAAGTTACTGTTCAGCATTTTCCTTGAGGATTTTTAAGAAGGTAACTGAGTTACATCTGCATGATGTCTTTAGTTGGTGGTTAAATACTCAGCTTCAGGTAATATGAAGCAAGAAAAAAAATACTACCTGCAAAACACTTTGAAGGGTAGATCTCAATTTCTGTACAAGTATAGAATTAAATCCGCAGAGTATGTTAATTTGCCATACATCTCAGGATATCTGAAGAATATTCAATAGCAGTAAAAAAAACATGAGAATTACAGGACAAACCACAGAGAGTGATGAAGCAATAGCTGCCAAACTGATAAAGAATAAAATAAATCTGCGATTTTTTTTTTTTTTTTTTTTTTTTTTTTTTTTTTTACTTAAAAGCCAGAGTTTGAGTAGGATCCATGAAGGAGACTGCATTCATTGTGCGTTGCAAATGTCACTGAGCCTAAGCATTGAACGTAGTCCATTGGCACTCGCTGAGAGTGCATGGTTGCTGTTGAAACCCTGCCTCTGTATCACTTCGCCCTTCTATCTTCACTGCTGTCATAAAGAGATGGGGATGTCTACTGGCAGAATACTGGAAGGGGAAAGACGCTAGCAACTGACAGTTAAATCTCAGAATTCTACGAGATGGGAATGAGTGTCCAATATTGGAGTACAGGCTGACTGTACATTACATTGGGGCAGAAAAATTTAGTAAGGAAGTCAGAGATGTGGTTAAAAAATAAGCTCAAAAGGAAGCAAAAGAAAAAAATGTAAAAATAAGATTAGATCAGGAACAGCTCAGAGCTTGAATCATGTAGGGATTGGGCCTAGTCTTTTCCTATTTCCTAGGGAATCAAGATGTCACAATGAGGATAAGGGGGAAAAAGTTCAATAATTGGGAATACTATAAACTCATCTATATCTTACTTTGTTCCAATTCAGAAAGAAAGTGTAACTTATTAACCTATGTGCCAATGAATAGATATATACATTTTTTTAACCTGGGTAAAAACATTCTATTCACAACTGACCTAGCAAAATTTAAATCCTACCTTTAAAAATCTATAAATGAAAAAGAAGAGTGTCATCACTTCCCATAGGATCCTTATATGAAAGGAAAGTTCAAGTACCTTATTCAATCCCTTTCCAAATGTACGAAATCAGGTAGACAAAAAAACAAAAATTGAATGAGGAAAGACTTCTCTGTAGAATTTCACATCCTGTTGCCTGAATTGATCTGATTTGTTAGAATGACGCACCAACTTGTGTCCACACCTCCCTTAAAATCTTCTTGGGCAGAGTAACAAGCAGACAGTTACCATGGTGTTGAATCCACAAAGCCTTCATTGTGTGGAGATAACCAATATACTTGGCAGAGCCTCTAGGCTAGAAGCTGACTTAATCCTAATTTATTGAGAAAGTGGTTTTTGATTATCCTTTTAAAAGGTCCCAGTGTAAGCTGAGCCCCAGTTCTGTGTCTAAAGCATTTTTATTTTGTCAAATGAATGCTTCACCAAACCAAACTCCTTGGTAATGTCAATGAATGAATTCTCATCTCTATTATTTATAGAGTTAATACCATATCTGGTGCATAGTAAGCACCAAGTATATACTTTGTGCTAATGAGAAAGAATAATACAGTAGGGTAGAAGATGGTTGACAATGAACTAGATCTTGAACATTATTTTATTATCTTTATTTTTTCTTTTTTTTGAGACAGAGTCTCACTTTGTCACCTTTAGTAGAGTGTTGTGGTGTCATAGCAATCTCAAACTCCTGGGCTCAAGCAATTCACTTGCCTCAGCCTCCCGAGTAACTGGGACTACAGGCACTGTCACAATGCCTGACTATTGTTAGAAACAGGGTCCTGCTCGAGCTCAGGCTCATCTTGAACCAGAGCTCAGATAATCTGCCTGCTTTAGCCACCCACAGTGTTGGAGTTACAGGCATGAGCCACCATTCCCAGCCTTAGATCTTATTTTAGTGTATATGACAGAGTTGAGGAGGATGAACATGCATAGAGGAAAATCACTTGATGGTCATAGAAATAGCAGACAAATTAGAATGGCATCATGATGTCAAAGGAAGGAGAATTTCAAAAGAATAGTGTGGTCAACAGTATTGTTTTTAGATAGCAAGAAAGTGAAACTTTCCATTAACTTCAGTGACATGATCATTTTATCAAGCAGTGTGTTTGTAAAGAAGACATATTTGATGGATTAAAGAGTGAATGAGAAGTGGGAAATAGATTCAGTAAACTGGACAAGTCTTGCAAGAAGTTGGCCTTTGTGGAAGGTAAGAGAATAGATAGAAGAGGGCAGCGCCTGAGGCTCAAAAGGGTAGGGCGCTGGCCCCATATGCCAGAGGTGGCAGGTTCAAGCCCAGCCCTGGCCAAAAAGAAAAAAAGAGAGAGAATACAGAGAATAGATAGAAGGGAATATGGGAGACAGGAGAGGGTTGATTAAAATAAATAGGAGTTGGTAGGAATGCAAACTAATACGTTCCTTTTGGAAAGATGTTTGGAGATCACTTAGGGATCTAAAAATAGACCTGCCATTTGATCCTTCAGTTCCTGTACTAGGTATATATCCAGAAGATCAAAAATCACTTTATAACAAAGATATTTGCACCAGAATAGTTATTGCAGCCCAAGTTCATAATTGCTAAGTCATGGAAGAAGTCCAAATGCCCTTCAATCCATGAATGGATCAATAAATTGTGGTATATGTACACCATGGAATACTATGCAGCTGTAAAGAAAGATGGAGACTTTACCCCTTTCATGTTTACATGGATGGAGCTGGAACATATTCTTCTTAGCAAAGTATCTCAAGAATGGAAGAAAAAGTATCCAATGTACTCAGCCCTACTATGAAACTAATTTATAGCTTCCATATGAAAGCTATAACCCAATTATAGCCCAAGAAGAAGGAGAAAGAGGAGAAGGAGGGGAGGGGAGAGGAGGGGAGGGTAGAGGATGGGTGAAGGGAGGGTAATTGGTGGGAGCACACCTATGGTGCACCTTAGAAGGGTACATGTGAAATTTATTAAGTGTAGAATATAAATGTCTTAACACAATAACTGAGAAAATGTGGTGAAGGCTATGTTAACAAGTTTTATGAAAATATTTCAAATGGTATATGGGACCAGCACATTGTACCCCATGACTGCATTGATGTACACAGCTATGATTTAATAAAAAAAAAATAGGAGTCAATAAACTCTGTTTAAATTTCCAAATGAGGAATGCACTCAAGAGGGAGCAGTTGAATTTATAATAGCAGATAATAGAACATGGTTGTACTCAGATGCCTGGGAAGCAGTTAAGAGATTTAAGTCCAACATGCAGGGAATGGAATTGACTTTAAGTAAAAGAAGGGAAACTCAGTCAAATAGAAGAGAAGAGAAGAAAGGTGGACAGAGGAAGTAGAACAAATTCTAGTCTGGTATTCACACTTTTCTCTGTAAGATACACAACAAGGTCAACTGCTGAGAGAGCTACAGATAGAGGATGGGCCAGAGCTTTGGGAAAACATTTTAAATAGTTCCTGTGGAAAGTCAGAGCTCAAAGGCAGGGTGCTGGGTTCATTTGAAGCTGTTGATCATGGCTTTGGTTTGAGTTCCCCCCACCCAAGAGTAGATATGGAGATGATTCAGGTGCAAATAGTTTATTTGGAAAGTGCTCCCAGGAAGCAAAGTAGGTAAGTGAGCTAAGGAATAAAAGGCAGTCAATGAAGGATGTTACAAGGACAGGGATCAGGTTATTGCTAGGAGGTCAGTCCTTCAGGGAATTCTGTGAGACACTGTCTGTCACATACTGCGGGATCATCTGACAAAGGGGATAGGGAGCTGGGATATTCACTGGTTAAGGGTCATTACTGAAGTATTAACATCCCAGCGTTCCTTACTTTGTCCATTGCACTGGACAAAGCAGTGAATACTTGCGGGGAGAGAAACGCAGGAATTAGGTTGTGCCAAAGGAAAAACAAAAATGTCTTAAGACATTCTGATGATATAAATGTTGTTCACTGGTGTGGGGTAACTGAATAACCAGCATCAAGTAGTATTGATTAAATGAGTTAGGGGAAGGAGGGAGAAAGATGTTCACAGCATTTGATGGAAATCTATTTTTTAATCAACATTATGAATGAAGAAATAGGAACCCAATAATTAAGCCTGCATGTGATACAAATATAGGAAAGATAACTATATGTCATAAAATAAAAATCCATAAATATTTACAGTTTTCTTGCAAATGAAAGAAAATATTGACTTCAAAATGCAATGGGATTTGGAGGAATTTAGATCTCTGTTCTTTCACTTTCTAGTTGGGTAGCTTTGGTAAATAACAGCTCAATGAATATTTATTTCTATGACCCAGGGCCTCTTGGAAGTCAAGAACATAGTGGTGAACTAGATGAATTAAGCACCCATGGTGCTAAGAGTCTGAAGATTATTAACCTCATTTCCTTGAATCTCCATCCCCCTACTATGGGCAGTGAGATCAGTAATACCTAATCACAGGATTTTGTAAAAATACAAACTATGAATATGTTTTTTCTAAGAATTTTGTGTTCTATGATCTTCCTCCATTACAACCCATTCATGACTCCTCTGAAATCTATGTGGTTTTTTTGAAGCTTAAAGCAATTTAATATTTATTATTTATATTGACAAAATGTCATATATTAATGGTGTAAACGTAATGTTTTGATATATGTATACATTCGGATAGCTAAATCAAGCTGATTAATATATCCATTGCCATACACACTTACCAATTTTGTGTGGTGAGAATATTTAAAACCATTTAGCTAACAATTTGCCCCTATCAGCACAATGTTACTAATTGTATCACTGTATTATAGAATATATTTCTTGAATTTATTTTTCCTAACTGAAATTTTGTATCCACTGGCCAATATCTCCCCAAACACTCCCCATCCCCACCACTTCCTGACAACCAACATTCTCTTCTGTTTCTACAAGTTCAACTTTTAAAATTTCACATAAAAATAAGATCAGACAGTATTTGTGTTCCTGTGCTTGGCTTATATAACTTAGCATGATGTCCTCCAATTTTATCTATGTTGTCAAAAATAACAGGCTCTCGTTTTTTTAAAGCTTGATAATATTCTCCTCTGTGTATATGATGTATTTTTTAATTCATACATTCATTGATAGATAATTAGGTTGATTCCTTATCTTGGCTATTATAGACTTGAGTCAGCTGATCAGAGTGAACATTTTATTCCCAGTAGCTCTAAATATCTCTCTGTGTGTATTACATACGTGTAAAATAGCGACATAGGTTATCATACATTTATTGCATTCATTGCAGGATAACAACCCATCTCCAAACTTCAAGCCTTGATGGCTTCAGAAAGCAGATATTCATCATTTCTCACAATTCTGCATTGTGGGCAAAGCCCTTTTGGTCTTTCATTATCTCTACATGGTGGCAGTGTGAGCACCGATTTGGCTGTTTTCATCTGGCATTGAAATCAGTCACAAGTGACAGAGGCTTTATTCACATGCCTGGTGCCTCATGTTCCTCCACGTGGCCTTTCCTTCTGGATAGACCAAACTTCCTAAAACATGATCACCTCAAAGTGACCAGACTTCTTTATAATAGTTGTTTTCTCACAAAGGCAAGCTGTTACTCTTACTAATACCCCATTTGCCATAGCAAGTCACGTGGTCAAACTCAGCGTCAATATGTTTGGAAACTACATATTCAGATGAAATGTCTGAATATCAGACACGGGATTCAATGAGGCCCATCAAAGAGCTGTTAGTTTCTTGTAAATAATTTCCAAAAAGAAAGGGTCATTGGGGAAATAATTTTTCCAGCAGTGCAAACATTCAAGCAGAGTCTATTTAATAGCTTACGGGAGACACTATAGAGGTGATTGCTACATTGAGGTGAGTAAAATGACCTCCATGATTTTATAAGACTCTAGATCAAAGACGACTCCAAATTTGAGTCTCCCTTTTCTGGGTGAAATAGCGATGCTATTAATACTAATAGGGGCATCGGGCAGGAGTCTCAGGGAAATGAATGCGGATAAATTGCTTTTTTTTTTCACATAGAAGAAAGAGGTAATCAAGAAATAATGACCTTTATTCTTTGCTGTCTTAGGTTGGATGTCGATATAACTGAACTTCACAGCTGGATTACTCGCTCAGAAGCTGTGTTGCAGAGTCCTGAATTTGCAATCTATCGGAAGGAAGGCAACTTCTCAGACCTTAAAGAAAAAGTCAATGTAGGTTATGCATTAATTTTTATACACGATCCTATTTTGTGTTGCTTGTAAACTCTGCGCTTTGTTGTTTCTGATTCTATTGGAGTAGGTAGGATTAAATCAATGATATAATGTTGTTTAATATATTTTTAAAATATGGTTTGGATAGCAAGCAAAACCAAAGTGCGTGTAGCTTAGAAAGATCTTTCTGGCTTCTGCTGTGACTAAGAATGCTTTTCATAAATCATCTTTCACTTAAATGTATATTAATAATTTTATAATATGAACTTATTGATTTTCCTTCATTTATTGTTTTGTTACCTCAAGGTTAGGCCTTGGGAAGCGTTCAAGACAAAATAGAGTCGAATGGGTTGGAAGAGAATAGAATAGCATAAAATAAAACTGAATAGAATAGCAGAACAGACTCTTAGAAATACTAAGGATTCTTGTTATATTCTCACTATCATTAAAAGTTTCTTCTTATAGTTATGAATGCCTTCTATAAGTGATACCAGGTTTAGATTTCTCAGATACTTGTGTATTCAAATTAAAAAATGTCCAACCTTTTTCAATATGACGTATGATAACATATGGCTTGCTGTTTTTTTAGTTCCTTCTGAGACATTCTAGTTTTGACCCTCACACTAGGAATTTTTATAAATTTAATAACGGCTGCTTCATCCTCAAGGAAATTATCAGGGCTTTGATTTTTCAACTTTAATGATTATAAAACATGCATTTGGGGTCTATGATTGGCAAGTTTGTAGAGAATTCCTGGCAGGCAGAGTAGATACTATATGGTTGGAAAAATAAAGAAACCAATATTATGAATGCCAGTAATTTTAGCTATACAAAGATCACATGTGAGTGATCTTAGCTGATACTAGCTCTGCTTTAGCCTTCTAGAATTTTATTCAAGAATTATAAAATCTATTCTATTTCTACAAATACAACACTATCTCAGATGTTGGCTAAAGTTTGCTGAGGGCCTGGAACTTTTGGAGAATAACAATAACCTCAAGGACCCTCTGGGAGAAATTGATCTATGTCATCTATTTTTTCAGGCTACTTGAGGAAGTGGAGAGATAATTGTGTCAACAGTTCAGAGTTAACTACTTAAATGTATAAGTTGAAATGTTATTTTAAATTTTCTCTTAGCGTTATAAAAATATGCATTTGTCCACATTAAAATAAACTACACAGTTTGAAGTAATGGGAAATAGGATTATATGATTAATATTTTAGTTTTAAAGTTACAATGAAGGGTACTAAATAGAAAATTGGCAAAATGTCTTTTATTAAACTATGTGTCTTCAATGGCATAGTCTTTGTTATGCTTTTTGAGGGAAATTCTATGAATAGAAAATTAATTAGAAAATATATACTCTAAGTTTCAAAGCCCATGTGATATATTCAACCACTCAAAGTATGAATCACCTTGGGCAATTTTTTAGCTAATTACATTTTTTATTAATCTGATTCATGTAGTTATCTGTTTATCATTCTATTCCTATATCTTAAAACAGCTCTGATGTAGAAGGAAAATTGAATTCCAGCATTTCAGGAATGTATATTCAGGAATTTCCTGTTATCATGTGGTTACCTAGAAGCAATTTGCACTTAATTGATAATGTCAGCATGACAGACTGAAAGGGCTAAAAATGTACAATACTGTATCAGTGGCTTTTCTGATGCCCCGTGAGTAATCTTTATCAACTTGAACTCCCATTTTCTGAAATCACAACATCATTCCTAATTGCCTACTAAAATAGGACGTGAGATGATTTACCTAGACATTTCCTTCAAGCTAAATATAATGTATACATATTAAAAATCCTTGAGAGAAATACGTAGTAATGATGATGGATATTGAGCTTATGCGTACATTAATTTTTTTACTTCTTCAACTGTCAGTTTATATAGATGCTTTTGAACTCCTGGGAGGCCCATCTGATGAACTTGAGTGGTATTAATTCATATTTAGACACACATTACAAACTCATTTTTGCTCAATGTTACCAACTCATTTTTTAACTTGATTCCTTCATTTATTCTCTTCAAGTGCTTTTAGCCAATTAGAATATCCCAGGTCATTATCTGTTCCATTTCATATATTTTCAAGACTGAAGCTTTTAAACCCAAGCATGATTCTGCCTTTTCTATTGACCACGTGTTTTATCCTTATAATTAACGTAATGTTCCTACTTAAATACTGAGTTCTAATGGTCTTCTCTACACAAAGCATGGTCTCTGGACAACCGATATTGGCATTATCTGTGAGCATATCGGAAATGCAGAGTCTCAGACCTAGTGAAGAAGAGGCTGCTTTGGAACAATTTCTACGGGTGTTTCCTGGGCATGTAACAGTTTAAGAATCAGTATTTTAGGACACAGTCTGGGACTTTACCTGGATGTTCTCTCTCACGTTTTTTAAATGTCGCCAGATTCAATATTTTTAGCTGAACTAGCAGATTCTAGCTACTCAAATTATTGAAGTGAGCATATGGTTATGTAAATGAGTCATGAAACAACAAAGTAGCCTCTGACCGACAGGTGACATGACAGGTGTCTGAGTATAAGGAGCCTATACAAGGTTTTCTTAAAAGCCTTCCCTACTAAGCTTTTAGGGTCAACAGGCTTTGGGCTCTTTCTGGGGTGTGCAGTTATACCCATGCCAAATCAACTTTTTACTAAGTTTCTGGAGGAAATCTTTAGCCCCATGAAATCGTCCTTTTCTCCTATCTCTAATGTACATTGACAACACAGAGTACAGGTAGCTCTATTTAATCTACCCTTCCTTTTATCTTTTTTTCCTGTGCTCTTCTGCACTCCCTTTTTTCTGTCTCACTTCCTCTGCTTTGTGCGCCTCCCCACACTCCTGAAATCTTTCTTTTGAGCCAAGCTTTCTGTCCTATATATTCATTCTGTTCGTACATGGATACCACTTTTATCCTCCAGATCACCACTATGACTAAGACCTCTTTTTGCACCTCACTCCTTTAGAATTGCTACTTTCCTTCATAGAGACCATTCCAAAAATACTGCTCTTTATTTATGTTAAAAAAAAATATTTCTTTGTGGTTCATGCCTATGGTGGCCATCTATCATTCACCGTTTTATTATATTATTTTCTCATTGAAAACATTTCTAGGTTTACAGTCTTTGCCACTCAAATTGTATTCTCATTCTCGGTCATTTCAGCATCCATGTGGGCTCTCCTGATACTGCATTCCATTTCTCTCATCTCCTCCATTCAGCCATCTACCTGCACACTCGCGTTGTAGACGTGGCCGCTGCCTGGCATTACTCCATTTCTGAAATAACACATTTCAACAGAATCATCAGTGGTTAGTTCTGCAGAAGCTTTCCACGCATCCTTAGGAAATTTTCTCCTCAATTTCTCTCCACAGTTATTTCAAGATTTTGCAGGGCTCCCAAACCCTTCCCTACCATTCACAGTAGATGACTCTGCCTTCTACTTTCATTAAAATAATATTTTGCAAATGCTGTAGACTTGTGCTCATAGGCTCGCTCTTTCCATCTACCTTTATAAAAGAGGCTGTACTTTAGCTATTGATAGTTAAGGCTTCTCTCTCTCTCTTTGTGTTTTCCCTGTAGCATCATTGTCTATGAACTAAGAAACTGAATTCCATTCATCTACACATCCATATCTTCAATCTCTATTTTCTGGGCCTTTAAGCGGGCCAGTTGATTTTTCATCTTTGAGAAAATCTTCCTCTCCTATAAACACACGTGAAACACATATGGGCCTTATCTTACTCAAGCTTTCTGTAGAACCAGACACTATTTATGTCTTCTTCCTCCATGAAATTCTTTCCTCCCTTGGCTGAAGGGATACAATTACATACTGATTACCTCTTTTACACTTTCGAGGATTTGTTACAGTTTTCCTAATGGTCCCCACATTCCTTCCCCTGTCTTTCTTCTCTGGATGTCCTCATTCATTCCTATTCAGATACCTTCTATTTTCTCATGACTTCTCCAAATATACACCACTCGCTCATATCTTCTCCTTAAAGCTCAGGACAATATATCTAATTGCCAGATACACAACATTAATTGAATGTTTTCCTGAAAATTTTAAAGTAAACCTCATCTCTCTAAACCCCCTTTATTCTTTCCCTTTCCTTTCTCTCTTCAAGCAGCCTAATCCAGAAATCTGAACGCTAACTGGGTCACCTAGATGTTTTTCTACCACTCACAAGTCTACTCTTTGACAAGTTCAATTAATCCTGCTCCCTTAACAGCTCTGGAAACTGTCCAATTCTCTCTATTCCCATCACTACAATCCTGATTAAAGCTAATATCATGGCTTACTTCTGTTTAAGATGACAATCCCCCTAGCTGGTCTTTTCTGCTACTAATGTTGAATTCCTTTAGAAGTTTTCACGTCACCTCTGCCAAAATGAGCTTATTAAAACATAAGTACGATCCTGTTATGTCTCTGTTTATAATCATTTGTGAAAGATAAAAGCAGTTACTGATAGCTATGAGCTGGCTTGGCACTTCAGTTAGGTTTTGGAGGGCTAGATACTGCCTTGGTAGTTCCAGCTAGTCTGTGATATCCTCCTATCAAATGTGAAAACTTGCTAACAATCCCAATAATAGATAAGGCTTCTTCATGGTCATGATGAATCAAAATAAAAATAAGACCACTTTGTAATGATATCAGAATACAGAAGAAAAGAAAAAAGAATAGCATTGTCCAAACCACACCAAATGATCCAATATCCTTCATCTTAATTAATAACACAGGTTATATTTTTATACTGATCATAGCTGTAGCCTTGTTATCATCTTTCTGCCATCTAGTTGAATTTCTTTAGACACCCAATCATTAAATTAACCTCACTCGCTTACAGCATCCAATCAAAACAAAGTCCTGCTTCCTTGATCCCCACATCACCTAACACAAGCCCAAATCCTATAATAAGCTTTCTCTAATCCTCTTAGAGAGACAGCCCATAGTTCCCTATTACAGGCCATCTCTCTTATTACAGCATGTAAATCTGCCTAACTATGTTTATGTATAGGGACGCTCCTAGTGGTCTTTGGCCGCATCCACATTGCCCTCATGAAGCCTACAATGATCTCATTCCTGCTTACTTGCTCAAACTCATTTCCAGCCGTGGTCAGTTGTTGGTTTCTAGGGATCAGGGACTGAATCTTAATTGGTTTTGGTTTTTTGCTTCTTTGTTTTGCTTTTGGTTTTGGCATCCCAGTGTCTAATGCACTGTTTAGTACACAACCCAATAAATATTTGACTATAAAAATAACAATAATGTGCAGCTCTGCAGGCACATTGTAAAACAGTCTCTGTAACCAGCATGAAGGATATACCAACTTCTGAAGAAACATTTGAGTGAATGAATTACTTTTCTGTTAAAGGTAAAACTTCATTACAGAATGTTAAGTGAATAGAATATTAATTATGTTACAGTCAAGGTAGGACTGGGAATCTAGAACTTTCTTTCATCTTATTAGAGAAGATGTCATTAGAGGAGGAGGCTTTTAAGAGATGCCAATGAAAATGGAGCAAGAGTGGTCATAAAGGGTTTTGTAATCAACTTATTCAATGATTAGTGAGCTTTCCCTTTTTGTACACTTTGCTTCAAATTCTTTTACTTTCGTTACCTTTTTCTTTATAACATTATACAATTCAACTGCTTTTCATTTTGTACTTTCAGTTACACCTTTTGAAGTCATAACTTCCTCATGATCTCTAGGGCTTTTCATGAGCCTTTATTTTATTTTGTAAATAAGAACAAATTTCTGATGGACTGTTTCACAGATGTCTTTTTTACCTTTATAATCTTTACTTGAAATTTTGTGTACTAAATACTTTAGAATCTGAGGGTAACCTCTAAACATGTGCTAATATATTAAACATGTTGAGCAAAATGTTTAATATTCTACATGGATAAAATAATTTTGAAACTCTGTCTTATTATAAAATATGGATTCTTTTTCAGTTAACAGATATACATATACATATACAGAGACATATATATAAACAGAGCTATATAGAAAAACAGACACTCATAGAACAGCTGGACAAGTTTCCTGAGGAAGAAAGAAAGATTAGAGAAAGATGGTAATATCAGAGGCAGAGATATTTTCATGATAAAGGGGAGTTGAAGGAAGTAGTTATAGATATCAGGACTTAATACCGTAGGAAGCCCTGTCCCAAGCAAGAAGGAAATTGATGACTTTCCAAAAAGAACTTTCTGTATAGTAGCACGGACTGAAATTTGACTATAAATACTCGGGCTAATGTTGTATTAACACATTGCTGACCAGTCATGAGTTACCTGGTAGCATGAATAGTTTCTGCATAAAATTGCTGGCTAACCATGTGTTAACATAACAGCTGTTACCTGATTCATTTCTCCCAATCTAATTCCCAGTTGTCCCCAATTCAGCCTCTTTTATGCTTTCTCCCCTCCTCATCTCTCAGCTGTGTATAATACCAAATCACTTAGCAACTCTTATATTTCAACACATTGTTGACTAGCAATCTTGTTCAGAAACCTTCCATGTTACCAGGTAACTCATGACCAGTCAGCAACATTGTAATTCATGAAAATACATAGAAGAAAGTGGATGCCATGGTTGAAGAGTGTTCAGTTGATACTCTTGATCATGCAAACAAGGGAAAAGAGTGTTTGTGTGTGTATAATATATATATATATAAGTATAAACATAAATATATGGGAGTGTGGGTGTGAGAGAGAATGAGAAAAAGGTCAGAGCCATGGAATAAGAAAAGAGAGGTAAGATTCTATTATCCTTCACTTGTGGAAGAGTATTTGATACTCTGTTTTCTACTTGAGTAATTGTTTATCATCATTAGTAATTGAGCTGGAGAATAGGCTGATGTGCCCAATTCCTAATATAATATGCAATTTTTAGAAGAATTTCTTTTAATCCATTTTTCCATTATGGAGCTTGCAGCATCAATCCCCAGGGCTGGTTCTATGACCACTTTATGTCTAGCTAGGAAGAGAGAGAGTGTGTGTGTTAGTATGAGTGTGTGTTGTAGATAGACACTAAAAGGCCAAGTTAAAAATGTGATATTTGAGGAAAGATTAATGAGACAGTGGGGAATTTGCAGATAACTAAAGTAGGAACATTTGAAACCTGAGGAAAAGTAAATACACATTCAGTGTCATGGAACAACCAAGCATGTGGCTGCAGCAGAATAATCAAAGTGCTTAATAGCTGGAGAAAAATTCAGAGGGGTTAAGGAAGTTAAGATCAGATAGGACCATGGTAAAGACTTGAGGTTTTACTTTGAACTAGAGACTTAGATTGGTACTAAAACTAACCCCTGTTGTGAGTGGCTTTCTCTGCCTGCTGAGTTGAAAATATATAATCAAAGAGCAAAGGTTGAAGTATAAAGACCATTTAGTGACCTATTTTGAAACACCTCCCTGCTCCAAAGCACTGATTGGGCACTTTATCTAGGGTGGTAGTAGGAAGTACAGTGACAACATTTTTTGGATGTGTTTGGAGGTTAAACTCAACAGAATTTACTGATGAATTGAATGTGTGAACTTGAGAGAAAAAAGGACAAGAAGAATTCTAAGCTTTGGCTCTGAACAAAGGGAAATATAGACTGAGCATTAAGATGCTCCCAAGTTAGAGGTCAGGGAGATGATAAGAAATTTACAAAGGAGATTGAGTAAAGTTGGTCCCTGAAGTCAGAGGAAAACTGTGCAAATACAGGCAGTCTCTGAGTCGCAAACATATGACTTGTGTAGAAGTTGCACTTAGGAACAGACCCAAAGATGCCTATGTCAACTTATATACAAATTCAATTTAAGAACAAACCTTTCTTAGTGTTTCCTAATTTTCTTTTAGAGGTCCTTTACCTCTTTGGTTAGGTATATTCCTAGGTATTTCATTTTCTTTGAAGCTACTCTGAAGGGAATTGTGTCCTTGATTATCTTTTCATCTTGGCTGCTATTTGCGTATTCAAAGGCTACGGATTTGTGGAGAAGGAGATATTAACAAATAGAAGAACATATCATGCTCATAGCTAAGAAGAATCGACATTGTCAAAATGCCTATACTTCCCAAAGCAATTTGCAGATTCAGTGCCATCCCCATTAATATACCAACATCATACTTCCAAGATTTGGGAAAAATAATTCTTTGTTTTATATGGAACCAGAAAAAAACCTGTATAGCTAAGGCAATTCTTAGTAATAAAAACAAAGCTAGGGGCATCAGCCTACCAGACTTTAGGCTATGCTACAAGGCCATGCTGATCAAAACAACATGATATAGACACAAAAATAGACATAGACATCTGGAACTGAATAGAAAACCGTGAGATGAAACTAATATCTTTTAGCCACCTAATCTTTAATAAACCAACAAAGAACATACACTGGGGAAAAGAATCCCTATTCAATGAATGGTGCTAGGAGAATCGGATAACCGTGTGTAAAAGACTGAAACTGGACCTGCACCTTTCTCCACTCACTAAAATTGATTCAAGATGGATAAAAGATCTAAGTCTAAGGCATGAAACCATAAAAATACTCGAAGAAAGTGTGGGGAAAAACATACTTGAAGTTATTGGCCTGGGGAAAGACTTTATGAAGAAGAGTCAGTGGCAAATGCAACAACAACAAAAATAAACAAATGGGACTTAATTAAACTGAAAAGCTTCTGTACAGCTAAGGAGATAACAACCAAAGCAAACAGACAACATACACAATGGGAAAGGATATTTGCATATTATGAATCAGACAAAAGGTTGATAACTAGGATCTATATAGAACCCAAATTAATCCACATGAAAAAAGCCAACAATCCCATATATCAATGGGCAAGAGAGATGAATAGAACCTTCTCTAAAGATTACAGACCAATGGCTAACAAGCATATGGAAGAATGCTAATCGTCCCTAATTCTCAGAGAAATACAAATCAAAGCTACCCTGAGATATCACCGAACCCCAGTGAGAATGGCCCACATCACAAAATCTCAAAGCTGCAGATGCTGGCCTGGATGTGGAGAGAAAGGAACATTTTTACAGTGCTGGTGGGACTATAAATACAACCTTTTGGAAAGAAGTATGGAGAATCCTCAAAGAACTCAAACTACACCTCCCATTTGATCCTGCAATCCCATTACTGGGTATCTACCCAGAAGAAAAAAAATCCTTTATATCATAAGGACATATGCACTAGACTGTTTATTGCAGTTTAAACTACAATTGCCAAATTGTGGAAACAGCCTAAATGCCCACCAACCCAGGAATGCATTAACAAGCTGTGGTATGTGTATAGCACGGAATACTATTCAGCCACTACCTTACATCTTTTGTATTAACCTGGATGGAAGTGGAACACATTCTTAGTAAAGCAGCAGAAGACCAAAGAAGCAAGAATCCAATGTACTCAATTCTAATATGAGGACAATGGTTGACCTAGAACTTGGTAGTGGATGGGGGAATGGAGAAGTGAAGAGAGGGAAGGTGGGAGGGTGTTGAGGGGTCAAGGTGTGTGACATATCTCTTGGGGACACAAATATAAGTGAAACTTTTCCTAACAAATGCAATCAATGTAACTTGGTTCTCTGTACCCTCAATGAATCCTCAACAATAAAACAAAACCAAACATAAAAACAAACCTACAGAATCTATCTCATTTATAACCCAGGAATTGCCTTTATTCCAAGAAGCCCAATTAATACATAACTGAGAAGAAAAAAGAATTATCTCAATCAAATTATGGTAATAGATAAGCTGAGGAATAAGAATCAGCCAATGAATATAGTTTGTGTAGAGGCCAGTGTGACATTGATAACAGCAGTTTTGATGGGACTACGAGAATAGGTGTGAGGGGCAGATTTTGTTGTTTCTGTTTTTTATTTTTTATTTTTGAACCAGCTGTCACTTTGCAACATAGACCCATGGAAGGCTAGTGTTCATCCTCTGTAGCCCACAACTCCTAACAGACACATTGCAATGTAGGGGGTAGGTACTGACCCCACTGGTGGTTTGAATTTACATGTTCTGTTGTCCCACTTAAACAGATGTACTAAAAACCCTTTTGGTCATGTCAGTCCCTGAACAGCCCTTTGGGATAAGACATTAAAGGAAGGAATATTCTTCCCTTTACCAGTAAAATATTTCTCTTCACAGTTTGTTTTTGGTTGTTGCTTCTAGGGGGGTACATTTTAGGTATGTTTCTGTTAGAAAATGAAGGAAGATGGGAGATCAGTGATCTGATCTATTCTCGTATATTAAACTATATTTTCCTACATGAATATTTTACTGGACAAATACGTGGGTGGCTAGATCCCAGGAGAAATGGGGACTTGCAGTGATGTTTATTTGATGATCTTTCTTAACACTTTTTATATGCAGTTATTTGTGTATTTCTCACACTTTTCCACAAGCAAGTTACTCTAATTAGCTCTTCTGTCCAATATTTTTCCCAAACTCTTTTTTTCTTCTTTATATAAACTTATTGGAGGGTATGTGTATGATTTTGTTACATACATTGATTGGGTAGTGGTTATAGCAGGGAAGTGGATGACAAGAAATTACTAAACATTTTAAGATTATTGAAATCACGTTAAACTAGAATGAACACACATTCCGGTTTGTCTCATATGGTCTCATTTTATGCCATGCCACTTTTTCCCAGCTTAATTCCTGATCTCCCATTTTACTAAAAAAAATTATCTCACTCTGGGATAAATTAATGGCAACACTTTGTGGATGTAGAGAGAGGGGAATACTTTTACACTGTTGGTGAGACACCAAACTAATACATTGTCTTTGGAAAGAAGTATGGAGAATCCTCAAAGAACTCAAATTAGACTTCCCATTTGATCCTGCAATCCCATTACTAGGCATCTACCCAGAAAAAGAACTTCTATCATAAAGACGTTTACATTAGATGTTTATCACAGCTCAATTTACAATCACTGAAGTGTGGAAACAATCTAAATGTCCATCAACCCAGGAATAGATTAATAAAGTGTAATATATATATATATATATATATATATATCATGGAGTACTATTCATCCGTGAAAAATGATGTGACTTACATCTTTTGTATTAACCTAGATGGAAGTGGAACATATTCTTCTTAGTAAAATATCACAAGAATGGAAAAGCTAATATCCAATGTACTCAATACTAATATGAAGCTGGAGGACAATCTAATTAATACATGCCCACGTAAGACAACTACTCAATGCAATTCAACTTGGGGGCAGAGAGAAGGAGGGAGGAAATCGGTGTGCTCCCACTTAATGAGAACCACTTAAGGGTATATGGCACAACTTTTGTGTGCCAAACACAACTCCAAGAGGGACTCTCCCTAACAAATGTAAATACTATAACCTGGTTGCTTGTATCCTCACATTGACCTGAAATAAAAAAAAAAAAAATTATTTCACGTTGGGAAGTAAATTCATGACAAAGCATTTTTAATACCTTCAGAAGCCCTGGATGGTAGGTATCTTTATTGTTATTTGACATAAAAAGTTGAGGCTCAGAAAGGTTGAATCACTTTACCAAGGTTAAATGGCTAGTAAGCAGGAAAGACAGAAATCAAACCAACTGAGCCAAGAGTGACTCCTAAATTTTTCTTTACCTTATTTGACATGCCTTGCTGCCCCCACAGTTTTATTCCTTTTAAATAAACCCCACACAACTATGTCTGCAATGAAATGTTTTTTTGTGAACTTTCGTCTTGTTCACACTCTTCCAGGCACATGTGTACCCATAATCCTCTTCATTTTCCAATATTCCTCTTTACATAAGGGTGACTTAACAGAACCCACATAATCATTTGAGCATTGCCAAGTATGCAGAGGCTATGAGCTGCCACTCTGTAGGCCTGTGTCTGTCTCTATGCATCGGTTATGCAGTTTGCTTGAGCTGTATAGAGTTGATAATCCGCCTACAGACCATCAGTGCCCATTGTGAGTGAATAGGCTTTCCTTCTGTTCCTTTTGACATTGTAGTGTCTATATTGAATTAGTGGTTAGATACCTTAAGTATCCCTGACTACATCCCAACAAAAAGCTCACCTTCACTGTTCCATGTTTTCTTAGATGCTCAAGCCTATTTGGTTAATGTCCATTGAAATAATCCTTGAAGCAGAAGCGTATGTCTGAAAGGGAGCTAAAATTGTAAATAGGATAACAGGGTGCTAACATTGGATCTAAAGCTTTCTAATTTTATGATCTTTGATATATGATTTAATTTTATTGGTGTGAAATTTTCTTTCTTCCTTCTAGCTCACAATTGTTATTAACATGTGTGAAATAACGTGCATAAACCATAATCTGATATACAGTGTGACAAAATTCATTTTGTTTTCCACTTCCCTCAAACCTGTCTGTGCCTCAGTTTCCTTTTCTGTCAAAACAGGAAAGTAATAGTGCCTATGTTATAGATTGGTTGTTTTGTGGTGGGGTGATTATTGTTATTATTTATATTAGAACAAATGGAATAATGTGGTTAAAAAATTAGATATTCAAGCTGAAACATTACCCTGAGATATTCACATATAAGTATGACTCTCTGTTAGTAACATGTGCTAACTGATTTTTCTATTAAGCTTAAAACGAAGAAATTGTGACCATGAAATTTAGAAGTACATTGATCATGTATTTGTATTATTTATGAAGCCCAGATGGTGTTCTGATTTTACTTTTTATATCATTTTGTGTAAAAAGTAAAAGGCAAAAACTCAGTGTAGGTAAAATATAAATCACTCTGATGGGAGAGGATAACGCTTCAACTCAAAGAATATCAGTTTGCTCAGTTTGTTCTCATCCTCCTTTTCTTCTATTGTCTTATGGAAGAAGTATTTATTTTCTTTTAGTTTTTTTTCTCTCTCTCTCTTTTTTTCCTGATGTAGTTCAAATTTGGGACATCTCAAATCCTCCTGTCTTTCTTAATAATTGTAGATTCATTTCAATGTGACTTTTTTTCTCTTCTAAAGTTCTCAAACTGTTTGACAGGTGCCACTTATTATATTTTTAAATGAGAAGACATTGAAGTTTTGAAAAACGCATAAGCTGCTAGGGACAGAATTTAGAAAACAAAAGTGGAAGAGTTGAGAAAATGTCAATTTTGGAGTTTCCCCCGGGATCTTACCATGAGGTAGATGTTGTAACTACAGTGTTTTCATGGCCTTTTCAGTTCCACCAGCAGGCTAGAACCTTCCCTCGTCCACATGTTTGTAGAAACAATATTAATACTCTCTTTATGAAACTGCATTTCAAGACAACCCCGAGGTGTCACCTGCTAATTGAAATGGGATCCTGGGAGCATATAATGACAAAACACCATAATCTGTGCACTTAGAAATCTTCACGTGGAATCTGAGATATTAAAATGTGTCTATCACCTCCACACGAGGCGAAACTGAGTTTTCCTTTGCTGTCCTTCACAGCATAACGTGTATTTCACAGCCAGGCTATACGTATTTAAAAATAAAAGAAAACAAGACTATCACTATTGGTGTTTCACTCTTCATTTATTTGTTCTTTGAATGAGTATTTTTTTATATTAGGGTTGTTCCAGATTAGAGTTTATTTAATTGATGACTGGATCTTTTGGCATTTTGTACTCTTGATATGAAATCTCGTAATCCTAATCACGAGAGATTTTCTGATATGTTAAGGTACTTTATTTTTAGGTTAATTTTAGGTTCCTAGAAAAGTTGAGAAGAAGATCCAGAAATATTTCATACCCCTGCTCACGCTTCCACACATCCTATGCATAGCTTGCCCCCTTATCAACATACCCCACCCGAGTGGTACATTTGTGACAGTAGATGAACCTCTATTGACTCATCATCGTCATCCATAGTTCACAGTTTTTACATTAATGTTCACTTTGGGCATTGCACATTCTGTGAGTTTGAACAAAATGATAATGGCTTGTACTGCTCTCAGTATCATAGGGAGCAATTTCACTCCTAAAATTCTCTATGCTCTGCCTACTCGTCCCTCCTTCCACATACCCTTTGGCAATTATTATTTTACTGTCCCCATGGATTTGACTTTTCCAGGATGTCATGTAGGTAGAATCCTATAGTATGTTCCCTTTCAAATTAGCTTCTTTCACTTAATAATATTCATTTAAGCTTCCTTCATGTGGTCTGTGTCTTGATAGCTCATTTTTATAGAACTGTATAAAATTCCACTGTCCGTATGTACGTCAGTTTATTTATCCCTTCATCTACTGAAGGACATCCTGATGGTTTCCAGGTCTTACGATTATTAATAAAGTTGATCAAAGTATTTGTGTACAGGTTTTTGTATGGACTTACGTTTCAGCTCTTGGGGTAAATACCAAAGACTGTGATCTCTGGATTACTTTGCATACAGTAGTATGTTCATTGATTTTGTATGAAACCTCCAAACTGTCTTCCAGAGGACTTGTACCATTTTCCATTCCCACCAGCAATGAATGACAGTTTCTGTTGTTCCACATCCTTGCCAGAACGTGATAGTCTCAGTGTTCTTTATTTTGGCCATTCTGAAAGGTACATAATGGTATATCATTTTCACTTCCCTGATGACATATGATGTGAAACGTATTTTCATTTGTTTGTTTGCCATCTTCACATCTGATATGCTGAGGTGTCAGTTGAGTGGTCTTGCTCATTTTTAATTGGGTCATTTGTTTTCTCATTATTGAATTTTAAGAGCTCCTTGTATATCTTGGAGAAGAGTTCTCTCCTGGATATGTCTTTTACAAGAATTTTCTCCCAGTCTGTGGCTTTTATTTTTTTTCATTCTCTAGATTGCTTCTTTCACAGAGCAGAATTTTTTAAATTTTAATGATGTTCAACTTATCAGTCCTTTCATGGACCATGCCTTTGGTATTATGCCTAGGAAGTTATTACAAAAATCAAGGTCATCTGGATTTTTCTCCTGTGTTATTTTCTGGGAGTTTTATGGTTTTGTGTTTTATATTTGAATCTGTCATCCATTTTGAGTTACTTTTCATGAGGAGCATAATGTCCATGTCTAGACTCAGCTTTTTACATGTGAATTGTGAGTTGTTTTGGCACCATATGTTAAGACTCTTTTCTCCATTGTATTGCCTTTGCTTCTTTCCCAAATTCCACTCGGTTATATTTGTGTGGGTCTGTTTCTGGGCTCTCTATTCTGTTGCATTCTGTGTACTTGCCCATACCACAACTGTCTTGGTTACTATGGCTTTATATCAAGCCTTGAAGGTCAGATAGTGTCTGGTATCCCACTTATGAAAGTCTTTAAAATAAATTTTAAAAAAATTAAAAATTATACCTTTTATTGACTTGTAGCTATTTCTCGAAATTAGAAAATATTTTCAGATATGTAAAAATACATGGGTTATTTTATAAGCATTTCTATTACTTTATATGCTTGAGAAATAATAATGTAGATGATTACTTATTTTTCTGAAAGTATTCTTGATATCTCTGTATTATCTATATTCCTATCTCTAGCTACCTGTCTTTAACTATTTAAGAAGACACTTTTTAAATTGAAATTAGTTGAAATAAATGTCATTAGATAGAATTAAATATTCATTTGCTCAGTTATACTGGCCACCTTTTAACTGCTCACTACCCACATGCGGTTTTTGTATATCTTATACAACACAGATATCCAACGTTTTCATCTTTGGACAAATTTCTACTCAACACTACTATAGAGTGTGCATATATCTATTATACACCCTCCTATCTGCATTCTAATATTACATCTGGAGATATTTGCTGAAATGGCTGTGGGTAGAGCTAAATAAAGTTTTGAAAGTAGTCTGATGTAGAATAGTATCATACCTCAAACTCATGTGATATCTTTTTTATGGTGCTATCATTTAGGCACAAAAGTATTGCTCTTACTATATGTTAATTGCTTTGTTTTTCTTTGAAAAATTATGTATTAAGACGTATCTATAGTTAAGGCCCCATCTCTTTAATGATCATAGTAACATAGTTCTGTTGCATCATAGTTTAAAATTTGTGTATCTGTAGAGATAGTACTAATTCAAATCAAAAGTGTGTAATGTTCATTTAAATCTTTGTGTATTTGTTGTTCAAAAGTTAACCATAATTAGGAGTATTAAAAAAGGAATTTAGAAAGCTCTCTGAAATTTAAATTAGTTTTCCATGAAAATAGGAATACTTTGACTATTTTAGTAATCAAAATTAGCCTACATTCTTGTACTTAAATATAAGCTTTTTAGTTAAGATTATTGATGTGCATGTACTATTTTCCATGTATTATACTTGACTAGATTCTCAAATTGAGTCTTAATATTGCATATATACTTGTGTTTTTAAGAGTAATTTCAGTGAATATATAAAAGGTATTTTATTTTAATGATCTGACATTTTCTCTGTCATTGTTACGGTTTGTCTGTCTTTGCAATGCAATGTAAAAATGATTGCAATGCATCAGAAGCTATAATGTAAAATAAGTTCAGAATAAAAATTTGATTATTAAAATAGTGGGAAAGAAGGAGATGAAAATAGCTTACTCTTTCATGCCATTTTGATGTTTTGATGCCAAAAGAGTTGAATAAAAAGTCCTAAGATTCACTTGATAAGCTGACAGAGAGAAATATCTTAAGGCTTGAAAGGGCAAGTAGACGTTATAATTGCTGTGCAGATTCACAATCCTTGTATTGAAATACTCACCTTTGCTATCCTGCTGCAGGCCATAGAACGAGAGAAAGCCGAGAAGTTCAGAAAACTGCAAGATGCCAGCAGATCAGCTCAGGCCCTGGTGGAACAGATGGTGAATGGTAATTACACAGAGTTGATTTAGATAATCTGCTTAGGGATTTGATACACACATAGGTTCATATTTGTCAGCTGAATTATATCAGACAAGAACTTCTTGAATGCAAATTTAAATTAAGAGGCGTTTGTGTGTATTTATTATTCTTTCTTAATGCTAAGCAAATTATTAAGAGAAACTCAACCTTGAGTCCGCTGGAAGAAAATGGGATGTAGTGGAATATTTCATCACTTTTTTGGAGAGAAGTAAATCTGAATATAATTCCAGTTAGCATTGGTCCCAATAATTACAGAAAGCTTGGTTTGCAGATATATTTGCTAATCTGAGCGATCATATCATATATGTCAAAGTAATTTAAGTCTGATTTTAAATAATTTTCACAGCATATTTTTCTAAAAAGGCCACACTTATGTGTCATAGTTTCCGAATAACATATTTAACATTTTTCTACATTACTTTTTATCTCTTTCTCTCATTTAAAAAAAGAATAACCTTTCTCTTCAGAGTAACCTTTATTGTTTTAACTAACTTTTTATGGAGGAAAATAAAAGCACAAAGCTAGCAAGGTATTGTTTTTCTTTTAAAGAATAAATTAAAGTTAACCTTTGCTAACATGTAGTGGCTCAAAAGCTCTCTGTAGCAATTTTGTCATTGACATGAAATGTAAACAGCCTCTTTCAAATTGCGATTGGTATACAACTGTATTCTCTTGCAGATAAAAATAATTTTCTGAAAATCAGGGATAATGCTATGTCAAAACAAGATGATTTTTCATTTTACAAAGGATATGTTTACAAGGATATTATAAACAAATATGACAAATGTGATTATTGTCACCTTTTTTCCAGAATCTGCATGCATTCTGGGGCGTAGATTCTATGTATGAATTATTTTTCCCTTAATTGCTATGTTGGCATTAAAAAGTTCAATGATTTTCCTAGGAAATCAATTCATTTTCTTCTTATAATGAGCACCATGACTTGTCTGTATTTGGTTCAAAATGAAAACAAGCTACTAGGACAGCTAAGAATTGGGTTAACACATTAATGAACATATAAACAATGAAACACATTAAAAGAGTGTTTGAATATACATCACTTGGTGGCTTAATGGATGAGTTTAATAGCATGTTTATGTTAAATAAAACTATATGACCTGAAAAATATTCTTGTAGTTGTTACATAATTTCCCCCTAAGAACTACATATTATCAGTTTCCTATTTTAATAAGCCTGATGAAAAATCTAGTTTTAAATGGTTTCAATTCACAATTTAAATATTAAGCATACCTCACCTCCCATCATCAGATGCCAGCACGTACTGAATTATTCCAAAATCACATAAACGTTCAGAAATGAAGGGAATGATTTTTATTTTTACATACAGGGGTAAAATGATCATGTGACTAGTGACAGTATCATTGTTCCAAATTATTGCCCTAATCGGTCTAATTTTTGAAGGCATGCAGAAAAATCAGGGCATGCAGTAGCTCCTTAATCAATATCAAATGACTGAAGAAATTCTGTTTAGCAAAGCAAAATTAAAGCAGCAACTGAGATAATCGCATTGGTAATTTTGGTTAGAAAATAACTTGTAATATCTCTGAAGGAAAGTGCTAACTTGGGCAGATTGCAAAGAGCAGTGGGTGTGGAGGTATGATTCCAGAAATTTTTATTTGATTGACTCTATTGACAGGCTTTTAAGCTACCCATTTGTTCTGCCAGTGATGATATGGTCAACTGATACATAATTAGACTCATTTTTGGGCCGTAACCAGGGTGACTATCGAAAACTATAGTTTTACTTCTCCATTCATTAAAACTATTTGCATAATTGCTAAAAGAATAGACTTCAATATGTTAACTTTCTTCTTATTCCTTTATTTTATCTTTCAAAGGACAAACTGCATAATATTCATTTTTTGTATTTGTGCAAATTGTGAAATAAAGAAGAGGCCCAAGAAGTGCCTGGAACACTGCTCCAGGTGTTTTTCAGAGGGAAAACGAACCCTGATTTTTAATAACTCCTCTAGCATAGAGCCAAGAACTAGCATTTGCTGCTGTAGCTTATAAAGCTGAAAGATAAATTAAGCTTTCTCCAAGCCAATATTTCTAATAGTTATGTCAGTAACGCTCTTAAATGTACAGGTCTATAATGCTCTTTTTCAGTTTGGGCTACAGAGTTATATTGAAACTCACAACCAGGCATGACATATGTATTTTTGCCCTTCTATTTATAAAAGGGAAATGAATGTTGAATCACTGTACTTCATTTAGGACCTCATATAAATGAGCGTTCCTTTAACCACCTATACTTCCCATTAAAATTAAGATAAAGGTAAATCCCTCTTGTACAATGTTATTAATATGCTGCTAATACACATATAAACATATGTGTATATGAATTTATATGTAAATTGTGTATGTACATACCACCATGAAAACATTTAACATATACTCAAGGTGTTATGGAAGAATAGCATAAGTATAGCTATTATATTTTAAAGAAAAAATTTTATAAACTATTTTTATAAGTATTAGTACATTTATAGCAAATGGAATTTTCTACTTAAAAGAATTTGTCCTAAGATGAAATTAAACTTTTTTTAAAAATTTAGAATAATTTTGGAACTCTTTGTCTTCCAAATGAACTCCAAGATATAGAAAAGTTTCTCATAACTTACATTTTACTTCAGTTTTGACCCAAAATACCACATTAGATATGTAATTGAATCACTGTTGTCTGTTTGTAAATCTCTGTGAAACAATGAAGATTTCATACCGCTTAAGAAGTGTAGAAAACAATCCATTCATCTCAAAGCAACATCTTGAAAGAATTTAAGAAATGTGCTTAGAAATGGAGCAGGACAGGATGTTGAAAGTGCAACATTGACCATGGTTTCCATGTAGTAGTGACCCCCGTTAGATGCTGCAAAGTATTGTTAAAAATCAGCTGTATGTCCTAAAAACGCTATGTCAAAAGACATGATCAGTTTTTGCCGGGTCACGTAGACGTAATGATCAGTTTGAAGATAATTTTCATTTTGAGTGTATATAATCAAATGCAAAGAGTTGTAGGCAAACTTCTGAAACAGTTAATATTAATTGTGACGTTTACGGTAACAATAGATATTTTAAAAATATACAGACAGTAAGAAGTTCTTATTAATGCATTTGGATATTTTTAAGCAGAAAGAGTTTCTAAAATTGCTTGTATACTTTAAATCTACACACGGACGTTTTCCTTATGGATGTCCTAGTTCTTTTGGTCAGAGTAGAAGTGATCTTTCACGATCATAGACTAAAAAGAGAAGCTCCTAAAAGAGAGAGTGTCAACTAAAGACTTATCTCTGGCGTTTAGGGATGGAATTTTGCTATAATTCGAGAAATTATAGTGAAACTATTTTATAGAATAAGGACAATTTCAAAAAGCTGTACTTCTTGTTTGAACTAGCCTGAAAGTTAATTTACTATTCCTATGTCAACATCAATTGGTTGGATATGTTTGACAGAATGTTGGGTGGCAGACAGGACCTCTTCATACTGAGTACGTTTTTGTATAGATAGAATCTTCATGAAGCTTATTGTCAATATGTAAGATAAGTAGGCATATTGTATTGAAAGGGAAGTTTCACACTTCTATTTGCTCACCTATAAAAAAAAAGATATAAGCTTCTCTAAGGTTTTTTTAATATACATTTCTGTATTTTAATGCAAAAATGGTTTTGGTATTTAAAAATTTGGAAAATTTTAGCCATTAAATATGTAACAATTTCTATCTGATGAATAATGATTCCCAAAGATTTAATTTTGAACAGTTGTTTTTATTTTTCCAAATCTTTTTCCAAAGATTTCATTTTGATAAGTTTTTTTTTAATTGTTATGAGTACATGATAGTTGAATATCTTCACAAGATAGATGTGATGTTTTGATACAGGTATACAATATGAATTAATCAAGTCAGGGTAGCTGGGGTGTCCATCCCTCCGGGGACTTTTCATTTCATTGTATTAGGAACATTACAATTCCACCCTTTTAATTATTTTAAAGTATACCCTAACTTATTGATTATAATCACTTTGCTGTGCTAGGGAATATTGCTCATCCCCTCTAACTATCTAACTATATTTTTGCACCCAGTGGGGAAATGATTAATGAGTGAAAAAGTTTGTTTTAACTGATCCTGTTTACTTCAGAACAAAGGCTTTCCAATCTATTTTTGAGATTATGGAATTTGGGGACTGTCTAGAATCAAACTCGCATGTATAGTTTTATTCCTGTATACATGTTTACTGTATTCTTTTTTTAAATTAAATCATAGCTGTGTACACTAATGCAATCATGGGGTACAGTTTTCATATACAATTTGAAATATTTTCATCAAACTGGTTAACATCTCCTTCATGTTATCTTCTTAGATATTCTGTTAAGACATTTATATTCTACTTTTAGAAAGAATCACTTGTACCCTTGTAAGAGAAACCCTAGAGGTGATCCCACTAATCACCCTCTTCATATTTTTCTAAAATAGCGTTCCTGCATGAGCATGCGCAGTCTCCTTATCAGTCAGGTGTAGCAAAAAAGACCTACTTTGGATAAATTGATTTTCCTTTTTAAGATTGATATTACCCCAAAATAGTCATGCCAAAATATTTATTTGAAAACTTACATAAACATAGCTCATGTTTCTGTTCTTTATTCTGTAAAATAGTTTCACTGTAATTTCTAGAGGAAATACTATAATTATCTATTCCAGGAGTTAGTAGTGCTTTCTCCATTAAATTATCCTTCATTTTCAAATTCTTACATTTTCTGTGTTAATTAAGAGCCTTAAGACAATCACATTAAGGAGATGTTTAAATAAAAGTAATAATCATTGGCAGATTAGACTAAAAGAACATTTCAAAACTATCAACCCCTGAGTGCTAGATTATAGTGTTGACAGTGATATCTACTAGTGAGTATGCTAATGATTGTAATTAAGTAGCACAAGATGATAACACAGACCCAGGCTCCTCTTATCTATAATGTTAACTAAGTATATTTCTTATATTTTGGTTTATAGTTCATTAAGTACTTTCCCATGAGTGATGTCATTTGAGTGTGGGCAATACAGTTTTGTCAGATGAGTGAAGGCAGGGATTACAGTCAGCTTAGTTCATGTCCAAGCCAAACCTCTCGTGCTTATTAGTATGTCAGATTTTCAGTAGCAACAAGTCTTTTAATCGGACGTTTTAATGGGAAGACATGTTTCAGCTGGTCTGCATGCAAATGGGACATGGAAATAGCTTCCCTCAGTGGTACACAGTTCTCTTATTCCTCCCTCAGTTCTGGGAAGTTTGATTTATATTTCCTCTCTCTGCACATGACACTTAGGATAATCCTCTATACGGAGTTCATGTTCAATAAATGTTGTTAATTGACAGACATATTTTTCTTGGTTCAACTCTAACCTCCAAGAGGAAGAGTCTGTGTGCTTGGGCGGGTGCGTGTGTGTGCATATGCATTTGTGTCTGTTTGTATATGTGAAAGGAGGACATCATAGCAGTCACCGTTGTGGGAAATTAGTGGCAAAAACAAATATGAAAAGAATCTGACTTTTTCCTCGCTAGTTCCCTGATGTTTGAAAATAGAAAAGCAGGGCTCTATCAGTAAAAATTCATAGTGCCCTCACCAGGGATATGGATTTTATATATAGCATTAATTTGAAAGCTATTATTTTTATAAGGGCGTGCCAGTTGTATACAGGTCAGTGTGGTCACAGAAGCCTCTAGAGTGTAGCCTCAGCCCTCATCTTTATGGATTCTGAATAAATCCCTCCATTTGAGCTTATTATATTGAATGCTAAAAGGATTTGTAATGACCCTCACTTAACGTGCAACAAAAAGGAGACTATTTATTAGCAACTTTAAGTTTTTATTTCAAATATTCTTTTAATTCAAGAGCACTAGAAACACAGGTTTTGCATTATTCTACCCTGGCTTCATGGCTAATGATGAATGTACTTGATGAGGAATACTTCACTTTAAGTGGCAGTTTTGAAGTACTTGCAGGGAAGGTGGTGCACAATTAAGATTATTCTTAACAGTCTGTTATGCACTGTACACAAGTAATAAAATTAATGGATGCACTTCAAGTAATGATCCATTTCCTCTGGGTGCAATATATTTATTCATAGACTATTTCAGGGGTTGTTTAGAATATAAGATGTGAATGGATTACGATCCATTATCCCTGAGATTCTAATGTGCTACAACAAAATGGTTTCCATAAGTATTGTTCATAATGCCTGGTGCACTAGTGTTTGTATTCTTAAACAGCTAACAAAAAAATTAGAAAAACAGATGCTCGGATGATTGATACTTAAAACTTTCCAGATATTTACACTCACAGAGTGTCATAAAACATAAAATTTTTGGTTAAGGAGCATAATTCTATGAATACCCATAAAACAATTGCATATATAATAGCAAACTTATTCATATGCAAATATTACCATGGAAAACACTTAGGACCCCATTTTTAGCCTAGAAAAGTTTTAAAGTTTTAAGGGACTGTCTTGTAATATCACCAGTAGCACTGGCAATTAATTCATGAAGTTGAAGTCATGGCATTTCTCAATTTAAGGGGGTTACAGTAAGGAAAATGACCTGTCACAATGCTTCCCATCCCCCACCCAAGTATTTTTTAAGCACATTTGAAGCAAGAGAGACTGGGCTTGTTTTGTGTATGTCTTTTTGCTTCCATGCGTGTTGCTCTCCTAACGTTTCATTCACATGAAGTAAGTCATTCACATGACTTGGTGTTGAGTGAGTTCACAAGCACAGGGTAGTCATTCCATTTCTCCTGGAAACTGAGAATTCTCCAATACTGCCAGGGGAGACTTACCTTCCAAAGGGTCTTATAATTTGGAAGGACAGGTTATGTTATTCTAGTTGAGCTGGGCACACGTTCATACACAGATTAGTACCTCGTTTAAGGGCAGATCCTTCCCAATAAGAAGGATTTGGTCAGCATCATCTCTTTCCCAGTGGCATCTAAAAATTTCTACTTTTAATTTTTGGTGTGGTTGTCCCTTATAACTTCAATTTCTAATGATTATAAATGTATGACTCAAGATTCCCTAATAAACTCTTATGAATACATCCCTGGTTATTGATATCATTTTTAAAATAAATATGTGAATTACACTTCTGTATCCCATATTCTGTTTTATATAAAATTAGTACTAATTTTTAAATATTAATTTTTCATTTACAACATCTTTGAGTCATTAAACAGACTCCTTCTTCCCTAATTTTAGCACTTGAGAGAGATGGTCTCCCTTCTTATTCCTTAAATGATCTTCTGTACTTCCTCTCTGTGACGGTGTCTAATATTTATTGGTTGCTTGCCATGTCAGACTTTGTTGTAAGTTTGTCATGTATGTTAACTCAGAACTGTCATAAGTACCCTGTGAAGTCAATTCTATTTTTATTTCCATTTTGTGGATGAGAAGGATGAGACCCAATGAGATTAAATAACTGATACTAAACATGATCATCTTATAAGGCATCAAATTTAAACTCAAATCTAATATCAGAGCACTCACTGTTATGGCTTTCTGCCTGCCTCCCACTTTTTCCAAATATGGAATCTGTTCTTTTACCCATTCTTGAATTTCATTATAAAGATCATGAGGGGTACAAGTGAATCCTTCTAAGAGTAGAATGTGAACGTTTTAAAACAATAACTGAGAAAATGACATGAAGGCTGTGTTGACCAGTTTGATGGAAGTATTTCAGATTGTGTGTGAAAACCCCACACTGTACCCCAGAAGTGCATTAATGTACATAGTTACCATTCAATAAAAAAAAAGAAAGAAAGAAAGCTTCTCCCCCCCAAAAAAAAAAAATCATGATGAAAATAGAGAATATTTTAAATTTCAGTAGTATGAATTTGTACAAAGTTAGGTTTTTGCCTTTGTTTTAATTTCTTTGACAGCGATGTTTAGATGTCACCATTTTTTTGGACTAAAAAAGTTTTAATGATCGACAATGACTTATTAAAATCTATCTCTGAATTTTAATAGATACAACCGAACTTATTGGGACATGATCACAATTTTATCATTTTTAAAAATTACCATGCTATTCATTTTTTAGTTAAATTTTTTTTATTGTTAGGGTTTGTATGCTTGACCTTTCTTGGGGACTCAGATGTTTTTCTCTGTGTTCCCTTATCATTTAGAAAATTGTTAAGACTCAATCCCCTACCAGTCTACAAGTACCTCTAATTTACTTTAGCATCTCCTATTTGTCTTCTTAATGTCTGATTTATATTGCCTTGACACACATCATGGACTTCTTTCTTCTAAGTGCTTGTTCAAGTTCAATATATGTTGAAAATATTTCTCCTGAACATCTGATCATTTAGACCCATGGCACATGTGTGGGGTATTACCTCACATAATTTAAAAATTTTCTCCAAGATACTTTTAAATTATGCCTTTTCAGTTTCCAGAAATGTTAACATTTCATCATAAACTTATTTCTAACTGAGTTCTCATGTGCTTCAAGTATTAGATTCTTCTCTTCATACTAAACATGGTCATTGGATAGCTAGAGTTAATTAGTAGCCTCTCGCAAAGCATATTTTGGTACAATTTTTTGATCACTTCTCAAGTCTCGTTTTCGCAAACAAGGTATCACACCACATGTCAAGATGTCTCAGTATGGCCACCTGCTTCCTTACCTATTAGGAAGGTCTTAGAAGAAAATTGTTCCTACAAACCGTGGGCTTCTTGTGTAGCTAGATACACAGAGACATGGATACATTGTCTTTTTATACTTTACTTTTTCCATTATATCACTTTAAATATATATCGACCAAAGAAGGAGGAAAAGAAGTTTTTTCCTTAAGCATCATCCTGGGTAGTGTCATCGTTTGATATTAGGGAAGTTCGAGTTATGTTTCAGATGAACTGAAAGCTGTAGCTTGGCAGCATAATATGATCACAATGAATCTCACATTAGAATCTCTGGGAAGAGGAGATTAAAAGAGGATGAAATAATATACTTGTTGAATTCACATCTATTTTTCCTAGTCTTTAAAAAGGATAAAGTGGGAGGCATGTACAAATTAGCAAAACACAGGCCTTATGTTTGCTAGAGATGTTCTTTAAAAATGTTCACAATTTCGTTTCCTTTGAAATAGATGATATTACCAGAAAGTTAAATAGAATGTACGTGGATAAAGTAGGTTCTCTTAGGCAAACGGTCTTCTACAAGATCACTTTACCCCTTAGATATTTTAACCTAGACAAAGAACCCTGTGGTGAGCTTATGTTCTGTTTTGAGCTCCTGGTATACAAGTGTGGAAATATGAAACATTCAAATAATTGGTATTTCAAAACATATAAGAAAGTGATCAGTACTATGGAAGCTATATTTTAAAATGCACGGTATCATATTTAGTCTATTTCCTTTTTTATCAAATGTCCTTTATTAAGGAAGTTACTAGATAAATTAAAATAGCTAAGCAAGTCTAAATGTTGTGAGCAAATGTTAGAGAATTTGAACATTTTAACCCAAAGCATAGCACGTGATATTATGCTTTCATGTTACGGATAGGATTCAGATTAGTCCTATATTACATTATGACAAAATTTAAATTAGCTAAAATATATGAAAAAGCACATAGCCTGGCACATAGTAGGTATTCCACAAGGGTAATGGTGAAAATGATACGTTCATAATTCCATTTTGCCCTTGATAGAGTTTTCCTGATTTAGTCTTGCCATAGATAATTTTAAAACTCCCAGAGCAACTTCTACTTTTATAAATGAAAACCTTCCCATATTTGAAAGATTAATTTTTCTGCTGCTTGTTTTACTTCTTAGATCCATGGACAATCTGTTTATTTCTGGCCTTCTCCAAAAAATGAAAAGAAGATACAGAGAATAATTAATTTTTGACAAACTCTTTTTTAATCATATAAATAATAGCACTTCAACTAATTCCAAGAATCCTTTTTAAAATAAAAGACAAGCTAGTTTCTGAAAATATACCGGAATAACGAGCATGATATTGTTTATCATGCATGATATTGAACATGCATTTGAAAACATCCAAAATAGTTTGGTGCTTTTGAAAACCTTCTGAGCAATCTTATCCTCATTTATATACCTTTACTCTTCCACATTTATATCCATTTATGTATGCTTTTATGATATTCCTTTTCTTTGATGAGATGCAAATTTAATAATTTCCGACCAATAATCAGATATTACCTCCCTCCTCTTACATCCTAGTTAATAAATGATTTTGCTTGCAATCACCCAAATGGAGAATATTTTTATCATTTATGTATATTGGTTCTCATGTTATTTCGTTCCGTCTGTGGCTTTAGGGGATATATTTTATTTCATTTTTTTTTTCTTTCCAGAGGGTATTAATGCCGACAGCATCAAACAAGCCTCAGAACAACTGAACAGCCGGTGGCTCGAGTTTTGCCAGTTGCTAAGTGAGAGACTTAACTGGCTGGAGTATCAGAACAGTATCATCACGTTCTATAATCAGCTACAACAATTGGAGCAGATGACTACTACTGCTGAAAACTGGTTGAAAACCCAACCCACCACATCAGATCCCACAGCAATTCAAAGTCAGTTAAAAATGTGTAAGGTAAGAAGCTTTCCTCTTTTCAATTGAAATGTGATCAATAGGCATTCCGTTCAGTTTCCAAAAGAACAATACCCAAGTACCTAGTCGTAACATGTTGACTTCCTCAGGATTTAGCTAAGCACAGTAAACATCGAAATATGCGCAAAGAAAATCAGTTAAAATACGTAATGCATGGATGCCCAAATCCTCAAATTATATTTAAAGTAGTTACACACAACTAATTGATTTTGTCAGTTTGTAAAAGTATGGAGCAATTTGGGAGGGTGGAAACTACCTGCCTATTATGAAAAACGGCCTAAACTTTTTCTTTGCTGAGAGCAAAATCCAGCCATATGTTCAAAATCGATACAAATAGCCAGAAATGGGGTTCAACCACAAGCTACTGTACTATATAGTTGGATACATAAGGAGAATCTTTCAAACTGATGGCCCATGCATATTAGGAAAACTTTGGCAGAGTTTCTTCAGAAAGAAATATTTTAAAAAATGTGTTTGGAGTAGAGCAGAACCACAGGGGATAATGCAATAAGCTAGCATCAGAGTTGTTCTCTTTCTTGGGCCAGAAAGGATCATAGAGAGAGAGGTTACATATCCTCAGATCCTTATTGTAAAAGTAGCCTTATGGGCCAGCCCGAGTCACCCTCATAGATATGGAAGCAGAAAAATAAATACCCCACTTCATTCTCCCTGCTGAATCTAGAATTTGTTCAGAAAGGGCTCCCCACTGACTAAACTTAATCAGAAGGCAAAAGACAAAGAGCCAGGATGGAGAAATACCAGTCTCCTGAGTCACTGGAGAAGGGTGGACGGACAATCTGGATGGGCAGTTGTGTGTGTGTGGCACCAAAGGGCCTGAGAAAGAGACTAATAAGGAACGTCTGCAAGGGTAAAAAATGAAGAGCCATATAATGATGGAAATGGCTTGAATGTTTTTCATTGATACTATGAACTATGTGCTTTTCATTGGAAATGCATAATTGACTAGAGGATGGATTAAAAAAGATTCCAGGATGAACCTTTAATGATACATCAGGATGAGTGTATTTAAGACAAAAGACAACCAATGAGGGTTAATTTACATACTTTAAAAAAATATGGTTTAAATAAAGGGAGATGGACTAGGCGCCCATAGCTCAGTGAGTAAGGCATCAGCCACATACACCTAGGCTGGCGGGTTCGAGTTCAGCCTAGACCTGCTAAACATCAATGACAACTGCAACCAAAAAAATCACCGGATGTTGTGGTGGCTGCCTGTAGTCCCAGCTGCTTGGGAGACTGAGGCAGGAGAATCACTTAAGCCCAAGAGTTTGAGGTTGCTGTGAGCTGTGATGCCACACCACTCTACAGAGGGTGACATAGTGAGACTTTGTCTCTAAAAGTAAATAAAAAATAAATAAATAGAGATGGAATGTGGAAAGACAACAGGGTTGATTTGGAAATGATATTGAACCCAGAAAGTGATAGGAAATTGAAATCTATTTTGAGAGGAAAAATAATTCAAAGACTTAATGGTTCTTCTTCAAATATTGGACCTACAGCTTTACTAGAACACAAATAAACTCAAAAAATATATTTTTGGATAATGAATAAATATAGTAGAGAAATATATTTAGCTGGATAGACAAAGAAACAAATCTAGAGACTTTATACTAGATTGTATATTTCTGTATTTTATAATTATAAAATAGAACCCTTAGCTCTTTTCTCTGTGAACAAGAGCAATGATACAATAACACTATTTCTTGGAACAAAAATCCCATGGTATCACATTACCTTGAATCTTGAGATTCAGATATAGCAACTAGTAGTAACATCTAAAAGTATATTAATGCATAAAATATATTTTACTATCTCCAGAGTGGCCAAGAATGATACTGAGTGTGTTAGTCAGCACACGCTGCCATGACAAATACCACACATTATGTGGTTTCAACACGAATTTATTTTTTCACAGTTCTGAAGGCAGTCAAGGCCACAGTTAAGGCCTGACAAGGTTCAGCTTCTGGGAGGACTCTCTTCCTGCCTTGCAGATGGCCATTTTCTTATTGTGTCCGCACCTGGCTTATCTCAGTGTTTATACCTGGAGAGAAAGAAAGAGAGATCTCTCCCTGCCTCTTTTTTCTTCACATATTTTGAGATGGGGTTCTCACACAGGCTGCAGTGCTGTGGCATCAGCCTAGTTCACAGAAACCTTAAAATCCTGAGTTCAAGCAAACCTTCTGCCTCAACCTACCCAGTACCTAGGACTACAGGTATCTACTGCATTGCCTGGATCTTTTTTCTATTTTTAATAAATACAAGAGGATCTCCCTCTTGGTTAGGGTGGTCTGGAACTCCTGAGCTCAAGAGATCCTTACGCCTCAGACTCCCAGAGTGCTAGGATTACAGGCATGAGTCACCATGCTCAACCTTTTCTGCCTCATTTAAAAAAGCCATCTGACCCTGATGACCTCATTTAAATTTAAGCAATCCTCAAAAGACTTATCTCCAAGTTCAGTCCCTTTGGAGGTTAGAACTTCAACATGTTAATTTGGGGGGGAGCACAATTCAGCCCATAGCACTAAGTTTGGGGAATATTACAGTAAGCATTCACTGCCCTGCCCTCCCCGTGTTTATATAAGAGAGGAGAGACATGAAGGAAGCAAATCAATCAATAGATGCAAAATTACCACCAGGGTCAATGTTTTAAACAAAGGCATAGAGCTTTGAGATAATATGTAACAAGGAACATTCCACATAGACAGAACATTGTAGACCCAAACATTTCTTCCTTGAGGGAGGGACATGTGAGTTGAGGATTTTATGATGAGTTGGAATTAAGTAAGAGCAGAGTACAAGAGACTTCAGGCAGTAGGTAGATGATGGGAAGGGTCAATTATACCTACCAACCCAAAGAATGCCAATGTGAATGTGAACACAGGGGCAGGGATGTAAGATGACAAATGAAAGAGAAAAGCAGACATATAGAAGGCAAAGCATGAGGAGCAAGCGGAGGTCTCCAAAAATTGTATATATTATTGATAAATAGTCTCTGGAGGTCCAGGAAGTCATCCGAAGAGAAAATATTCGTCCAGCCACTAAGTCTCAACTTGGGTTGACACAGTCCTATCTCTCTTTGTCACCTATTTTTTGCTTTCTCATGAACTCCTATTGTTTTGATGTATCATTTTAGATAAAGTATTTAGCAGGATAGGATAACTATCATCTCCGCAAGGACACAAATTTATATTCTCTGATTGTGATTAGATAAATTATTCTCTTGGCTAGTGCTTTCTTTTATTGGAGAAGTTTTATAACTTTAGAATACGACTTTAGCTCATAAGCTAATGCTGGACAAAGCTGGTTCTTAAAATGCTGGAGGTTAGAGAGCCTTTGAAGAATGAAAAATCCAGGAACCATTTCCTGAGAAAAATTACACAAGCTTCCATCAGGTAACCCTATAATATAAAAGATAAACAGGCTTAAAGAAGATATCTTACTGTGGAGGTCCAACCACACCAAACCCTTTTATGGAAGTAATAGCTGGTCGTTAACATTTTTAAATTGTTGCATACTTTAGTTGAAAATGATCTTTTCTGTGATTTATTTTTAGAACTTTAAGGTCTCAACTGACCATTTGCCCAAATGTTTTATGAGTTTCAGAGTCCCCTTTGCTTTTCAGAACACACTTGGCTAAAATGTAGGCTCTTTCTACAGCCCCCTAGACAGGAAAAATGACAACCCTCCATCTGACCAAATATAGATCAGGGTCTTAACTGTTTGTTCACAGCAGATGCCAATGCTGCTGTTTGCAAGTTGCATATACAAAGTATATGTAGGTATTTCTGTAGTAAAAAACACAGAAAATGACTCTCTACCTTTTGTCTTCTTCTTTACCCGTGAATATGCAGTGAGCTTCTAGCATTTGATTGAGAAGATTTATATTTGAATGAGGGGCATAGGTCACTTCCCATTTTGCTAAAAGTCTTTAATCTTCACCCACCAAGTAATTTAATTCTCAAATATTATTATAACTGAATCAACACACGCTGTTATAACCACACGAGGTAGCATTCCTCTGCAAAAATCCAGAGCAAGTGACATGGTCCATTAGGCAATCTTGCCACCGTGTAAGGATTCATTTGATAAATTTATCTCACCTAATCTTTAAACAAAAGTGACCCTGTCCAAAAGAGTACACATGTATACAAAAGTAACTTATTTTTTGCCTTTTCCTTTTCATTTCCAGGGAGCTCAAATTTAAATTTAGTCCATAATTGCCGTAGTTCTTTCAATTTTCCCTTCCTTCTAATTTGCTAATGATCCAATTTTAATTATCCAGTTTTTTACATATCAACTGATAAATAATTCTCAAGTTTTTTTTATTGATAAAAGCAGCATAGGTATGAATTTTAAGCAAGCAGTCATGCTAACACATACTTTAAAAGGGCATTTCCCAATTTGTTTGTGTTCAAATTATACATGAACTAAATACAAAATCATCGCAGCGTCACTAGAAATGCAAGCATGAAAACATTTATGTAGACAATAGTACATCCAAAAGAAATATAATGCAAGTCACACATCACAACCAAAACAGGTAATTTTAAATGTTATAGACTACTTTTAAAAGGAAAAAAAAACAGGTAAATGAATTTTTATTACACATTTTATTTAACTTGACTTATCAAAGTACTATCAATTTTGGGGTGTGACCAAAAAGAAGCACAACTGTGAGATAGTTTATATTATTTTTTCATCCCAAGTCGTTAGAAGTTGGTACGTATTTAATGATTTCAGCACTTGTACATGTGGACTAGCCACATTGCAGGTGTTCAGGAGCTAGTGACGGCTCTATGAAGCAGCACCGAGGGTTTATGTGATTTTATCATAAAAGACGATGCTATTACTAAGTAATCCAGGACAACAAAAGGAAAGCAGAACAAGCGATTACTTAAAGGAGTAGAGATTTTCTGTATGGCCAGGAGAACCAATAACACTATACAAAAGGCAAACAGTTATAAATATATGTGTATGTGTACACACATAAAATCCATGACGTTGATATTATATCATGATATATAAATGATATATGTTCTATATATAATATATAGTCTGATATGTATTATCTATAAATATAAATTTGTATATTATGATATAGAAATATGATCTAGAAATTTTGTAATGTTATATATAAATATAAATCTGTAATTTAATAGAGTACGCACGTATGATTTGTTTTCCATAAATGAATTAAAAGAAAAATAGACTGTGCATTGGCTGAGCTTAGCATTTGAAGCAAAGAAAGGCAGACCATTTTGAGGTCAATGGGATGCAGTCAAACATCTACATTTGATTTATGGAAAGGACTTCAGGTCATTTATAGTACTTTTCAACTGCGCACATGCATGTCCATTAGTGCTCTAAATGATGTCATCTTGAAATTAAGGATCATTATACGTGCTGATGCAAGTTGAATGAAGAGCTGAGGTGTTCTTAAATTGCCGACCTGTGCTAGAGGCTTGCAGAGGGTCGTGGAAGTTTCTTATCAAATGTTTGTTCTGGATATTAAGCTAAACTAGCCTCACTTCCTTTGAACACATTCCTTTGTAAAAGCTATCACATGCAGTGTAAAAGTGTTGTGATTTATTTTTAATATTCTAAACTATGGTCTAGGATGAAGTCAACCGGCTGTCAGCTCTTCAGCCTCAAATTGAACGATTAAAAATTCAAAGCATAGCCCTGAAAGAGAAAGGACAAGGGCCCATGTTCCTGGATGCAGACTTTGTGGCCTTTAGAAATCATTTTAACCAAGTGTTTTCGGATGTGCAAGACAGAGAGAAAAAGCTGCAGATAAGTAAGTAAAAAGTCATAAAATGGCTAACTGGACATTTTCCAAATGGATTATTTATGGGGAAAATGGGAAGTACCAACTTGAAAGATGAATTTCTATCAACGGAAGCATTCTCCCTACCACATACATCAACAAATAATAAAATACTGGCATTGGGAAACAAATACGTTATCCTTAGATATCTTTCCCTTACGTAATAATTCCATATCTCTGAGGAACAAATGCAGCATGTTTTGTAGGGGCATGCCTTCTCCTTGGTGGGTTGCAATTTTTAGAATCAGACGTTTTAAACATTAAAGGAAATCAAAAAACAGGCCATGTGAGTAGGCTTTCACTCAATCTAGTTGCTTCATATACAAGGACATTTAACTGGGTATCTTCTAATACTTCTATCAATTTCTCTGAAGAGTCGTCATACATGTGGCAACTGAAACACAGCAAAGGACAAGTTATTCTTCCGGTTCACTTTGGCTATACATCACTGTCATCACATAAATCCTCTGTTTCTTCTTTGATGATGAAATAAAAGATAAAAGTGGAACAATTATGGAAATGCATACGATGTGACTAGTAAAATTTTCAAGATGGCTCTTTTGTCTCTCATTTATTTGCTTTAATAAGACGGTGTTAATACATAGTATCTGCTCTGAAATGTCCCTCTCATCAGCTTAATTTTTAAGACAAAAAATATTTTGAGAGACAGGTTAATGAGTACTTTTACTCAATAACAAATAAGTTGTAGTTGTTGTTGTTGTTGTTTTTGAGACAGAGTCTCCCTGTGTCACCCTAAGTAGAATGCTATGGCATTACAGCTCACAGCAACCTCAAACTCTTGGGCTTAAGTGATACTCTTGCCTCAGCCTCCCAAGTAGCTGGGACTACAGGCACCTGCCATAACACCTGGCTATTTTTTGTTGCAGTTGTCACTGCTGTTGAGCTGGCCTGGGGTCAGGTTTAAACCCACCACCCTTGGTGTATGTGGCTAGTGCCATGACCACTGTGCTATGGGCACCCAGCCAGTAATAAATGAGTTTTTGATCTACAAACACACGTATACATATGTTCATATGCACACATAAAGAATTATAGAGTATAATTGGGTTTTAAGGTATTAAGATAAATTTTTAAAAATCTCTTCCCTAAATTTATGATGAGAAGCACAAGAACATTTGTTGGTTTTCTACTCAAATGTCGCTTGGAAACCACATTTTCTTATTACTTTTCTTTTTAAATGTTTAGAGATTTACTATATAATATCATTTCTAGAATTAAATAGTGATATACACAAAGCTGTTCCCATTTCCTAGCTTTTGTTATTATAAAAATGAAATCAACTAAATAAAGTAAAGGATTTAATTTGTTTCTGTACTTCAAAGTTTTTGATAAGGGGTTACTTTCCTAGTAGGAAATCAGGAAATATAGTAAAGTTTTATAATAGTATCAGTTCCCTATAGTAGAAATAAACATATTTCTTATTGTGGCTCTACAAAATCAACTGGGAAATGCTTTGAATGTCCTAAATTTTCAAATATTGACCTTTAACAGTAATGTGTTCTCTTGTTATAAAATCTATCAACCTTCCTTAAAACCAAGTACTTTTTAATAAATATACTGTAACTGGTAGGCAAGAGAACCTTTCCCCTGGGAAATTCTTTTTATATATAATTGTTAATTAAATTATACTTTTTACCATTTACTTTAAGGATGTTCAGTAATATTTGATTATATGAGATTTTTCTATGATACTATGGTATGAATATCTGATAATCTTTCCTTACAGAGATCAATCCATCCATATCATCATCTTTTTATTGCTCTTTTACACATACACGTGATTGTTTATAAAACTTTCAAACTTTTTCACTGCCCTTATCTCTAAATAAAATGCCCCACCTTCCTCTTTATTTACCAAAATAACTCTAACATTTTTATCCACTCTTGTAATGCATATTTTGATTCATTAACGATTGTGAATTAAATATGTAATACACATATATAGTAAATGAAAACTTGATAATGAATTATAAAGCAGTTTATTTTTAGTTAATAATTATCTCAAATATTCATACATGTGTATGTCTTATCCCCCAAAACTTGCACTAAGAAATAAATCTCATTTCTTGTATTACTCTATAATACTTTGTACATATTAAGTATGCAACGAGTAAGAGCTAACAGAAGTACCTCGGCATTCACCTGAACGTTTATTTCCTCTTCCATTCTTCACTGGCTTTCTCACCGTGAAACAAAAATCTGATTTTAAAAATATGCTTAAAACTGTATTTGGGGTGGTAAAAACTAGTGTAAGGAATTGGCGATTCTTATGTGGCATAGGTGATATGAGAAAATAATATCAAAAATAAAAATTCTTCCTAATGCCATAGTACTCTTTAGTCTCTAAATAACTTCCTCAGAAATTATGTTTCTTAGTCCTTAGACAGGAACACAGTGAATATATGTCTTATTACCCTCTTGTCACAAGTGCGCTAATGGGGCTGGAGTAACTGATAGGATGCATACGTTATAAGAAGTAGATGGTATTCATAGATGTTCAAAACGATATAATTCATAACAGCCCCAAAGTGGAAGGAACCCGAATGTTCAGCAACTGATAAATAAATGAAGAAAATTGGTATATTCTCACCATGCAGTATTATTCCATGATAAGAAGGAATAAATTACTGGTACCTGCTGCACCATGAATTACCCTTGAAAAAATGCCAAGTTAAAGAAGGTAGTCACAAAAGATCACATATTCTGTGATTCCATTTATATGAAATGGCCACAATGGGAAAATCTGCAAAGATAGACAGTAGCTTCATAGGTGCTTAAGGCTGGAGGGTTAAGAGGATAAAATTATCTTCTACAACAGTTGACTAAATGCTTTTGTAGAAACTGCAAAGAAAGCCCATGCTCTACTCTGGGTGAATGTAGCGCTATAGTTTGGATGTGGGATGTAACGACACAGGTGAGAGTCAATTTCACCTTGGACTAGAGTTGTGAGAGACAGATAAAAATGAATGCAGCCCTTGAAGCAGTGATGGCTTGGGAGGGGTTACATGTGTGTGTGTATGCTGTTTACTAAGATTACATGGGATAACTGTTTCCTCTTGCAGAGATAATAGAAGAAAATTTTAGGTTAGCAAGCCAAAATGCTCTTCATAGCCATAATTTCGAACTCTACGGGGAGGCCCCGCTCCTCCTTGTTAAGGGACTGAAATCAAGGAAGAAAACAAAGATTGACATAAGCTACCTCTTTAGGCTCCAAGTCAGAGCATTAGCCTAACTGAGATTTCTAAAATTGTAGCATTTATTTTTTTCACTTTATTTTTAACATATCCAGGCTAAGAAATATCTTACCTTAGTAAGCATATATTCTGTGCCATTGCTCCTTAACTCCAGAAACAATTAAGGAAAACTATTTGTAAATGGTCCTTTATTAAAATTCTAACTTTTTATCAATGACAATAAAAGCTATATTAAAAAGCACATTCATTTAAGGTGGCTATGTGCTTGACACTATGAGATGCAAGAATTGCTCCATGACCTTGAGAAGCTTGGGAACATGTGCTAAATGCCAAGTTAAAGCATAAAAACTACAAATCTTTTATTTCTAGAAGTTATTTAACAGGAACCTCCATACTATTTTTCAAAATGGATGTACTAATTTACATTTCCAGCAGTAGTATATACACGGGTACCCTTTTCTCCACATCCTTTCCAGCCCTTGTTATCTTTACCTTTTAGATAGAAGCCATTCTAACAGGTGTGAGGTGATATCTCACTATGATTTTAGCTCTCATTTCCCTGAAGTTCCGAGATGTTGGTCACTCATATCTCTTCTTTTGTGCCATGTTTGTTCAGAACCTTTGCCCACTTTTCAAATCATTATTCATTTTCTTGCCTTTGAGTCATTTGAATTCCTTATATATATTTGGAATTTATCTCCTTATTAGATAGATGATTTATACATATTTTCTCCCTATTGATGGGCTGTCTTTTCATTAATTGTTTTCTTTACTGTCCTGAAGCTTTTTAGTTTGCTAAACTCCTATTTGTCTATTTTTGCTTCTGTTGCCTATGCCATGTCCCTTTTCCGTCTTATTTATAATAGCCAAGATATGAAAGTAGCCTATGTGTCCATCAAAGGCTAAGTGGACAGAGAAAATGTACATATACACACTATATGCAGCCTTTACGGTTATTATTATTGTTGGGGATTCATTGAGGGTACAAAGAAGCAGGTGACATGGATTGCATTTGTTAGATAAAGACCCTCGTCTAGTTGCGTCCCGCCCTCAAGCTAATTAACATGGCCATTACTTCACCAACCGATCATTTTTTTTGTAGTGTGGCTGTTAAAAATCTATTTTGGCAATTTGGAAATGTACGTTATGAAGTGTGGCTGCCGTGAAGAGCAACGGATCACTAAAACTTCTTCCTCTAGTCTCACTGAAACTTCGTACCCTTTATCAACATCTCTCCTTTCTTCATTCCTCCTGGACCCCGCCACCCGTAATAACCATAATTACATTCTCTATTAGTTCAACATTTTTAGATTCTACGTACACATGAGATGATGCAGTATTTATCTTTCCCTGCCTGGCTTATTGCCCTGAATGTAATGCCTCTCATTTTTATCCATGTTGTTGCAAAGGATAGAATTCCTTCCTTTTAAAGGCTGCATAGGGTGGTACAAATATTGTATGTAGCTAGTACCTACTTTGTTGGACAGCACAGCTATATTTTCCTTCTCTGTATTCTTTCTCTGATCCTTAAAGGCCTTTCTATTTTCTGAGTGGTTTTAAATTTTCCGAGGTCATGTAGCTGGGCTTTTTTCCTAGAAAGTGTCATATGTAACCTCCTGCTCTGAGATCTCCACTTTATCATATGATTGTCATATCTTACAATGGGGAAAAAAATCTGAATGTTCAGAGGAGATTTTTGTTGACATTTGTTTCCAGTTAAAGTGTTTTTCTCTTGACACAGACTCTTGTGTGTCAGAAAACGTAGCACCCGATCCCGTACTGGGCTTTGTTTTTGTTGAAAACAAAACATGGCGCCCGGCCTCTCCTGCTTTCTCCTTTGCTCTCCTTTCCCCTTTTTCTTCTCACTCCTTCCCTTTAGCACCTGCCTCTTTTAAGACAATTGGATAAAGACATGAACTTTTTTAGTAAAAGGTACAGAAAACATTATTTTAGCATCCCTTTACTGTCACTTCCGATCCATTTGCCCGTACCCTGTCCCTGCCATCTCTCACCTGGCTGTACCAAATGATTGGAGATTAATGGAAATTTTTTACCTTCCGATGCAAAAATGCAACATGCAAGCTCTCAATGTTCATTTTTCTAATAATTTCCATTACATACTTCCAACCTGAAGTCACATATTAATTTCCATTTATTGAATATATTTCCTAATCAAAGAACATTCAGAAGGCAACTGCATGTTAAAAAATGGTGATTTAAGAGTCGAAGAGCAAAAAATGTCCTAAGAAAACTTTGCGTTGAGATGAAAGTCCTATATTTATAAGTCCATGTGACTACACATGACTAAATATTACATCTTCAGGCTGTATTTTTCCTGGGTCTGGGCTGGGTCAAATGATGTCAATAAAACACTTGAGATCTCTTAAAAGGTGGTAGGTTGTTAAATTGAATGTGTTTGTTGTCTTCTGTCAGTGAAGATAAATTTATCTGTTGGATTATTAATCGATATTTCTATGAAAAGGAAGCAAGTAAATTTCCCCAAATGAAGCTGGATTATTTTTGCTCCTACGTTGAGATCATAAGGGCATCGACTACAAATACCTCACTGACTGGTCAGTAGAGCAGCTCAGATTGAGCTTACCTTGGGTGCACTAACTTCTATCGAAGACTTTTTCTGTCTTCATAATCTAAAACTGATTTAGAATCCTTTACTCCAGCATGTCTGGTTTAATGAGGTACTCCACACAGTTGTAAATTGGTAAAAGCGTTTCCTGAACATTGGTGACAATTCTTGCTGGCATTGTATAGGGTTGTTAGATTTCACGTAAGAAAGCAAATTGTGATAGTTATGTCTCTCTGTGTGTGTGTGTGTGTGTGTGTGTGTATTTTTCCACCTTCAAAACCAAATTCGATGGGTGAATTCTGAAACCAGTCTTTGGGAATTTGCTTCTTAAAATAAAGTCACAGAAAGAACAGTCCACAGATCAGCTGTTCTGTATAGTCACTTTCAAGGGAATATATTACCAAATTTGGATAATGGCTGGAATGTAAGGAAAGATGGAAAATATATATTTTGAGTATAGTTTGCCAATATTAATGAATTCCTATAAACTTCATTTGCTAAGCTATGTAGCGTAGATCCATGCGATGGAATGTGTTAAATGGAAGACTAGTAGCAAATCAGAGGATCTCATCTTCTGTGTCTTGTCTGTCTTCAGAACGCAGTTAATTGACAGATAATCACCAGCCTCAGTTTGATTAGGTACAAGACAATAGATTGAATAAAAGCTATGAGCTTTGAATCATAACTGTAATAGAATTGTAACTATATGACAAGTAATCCTTATTATTCTGATGACAATATTGATTTTGCAATGAGTTCGAATTTGATGAACATTTATTTTCTATTTAAACATTAAACTTACATTTTATTAAAATAACATAGTTAAGGAATTAGTAAATTCTGTAAATTTGTAAATAATGACATGTATGTTAGATGTATGTAAACAACCTACCATGCATTATCTTACTGTATAATTTTTACAATATAACTGATATTCTGCTGGTTAAGAACCTAGTCTTTGGGATTATATTGCTCAGTTAGTGGCTCGTTTCTTCCTTATTTTCTGATGGCCTGAATCAACTTCCCAGGTTTTAAGGTAATTTTTCTGCCCTTTCCCTTTTTACGAATAGTTCTGTTGTGTATCGGAACAGAGTAGAACTTTGGTTTACCTCTCAGTGGGGGGACTTCAAATCTTGTACCTAAACGCGATTCAGAAGTAGTTACACAGAATAAAATCAATAATTCAGAAAGACCAGAAGGAGGCTAAAGAGAGATCATGTTCATGTTCCATTAAGCCAGTCTCTCTGTAGTTTATAATCCATCTAACCTACTCCTTTGTCTCTGCTCATACCCCTCTCCTTCCAGAGCTCTCCTTCAAATGCCTTCTCAGCCACAACCTTTTCCCTCATGGTAACTAACTGGTCATTTGATTCAGTGTTATTTATGAGCTCCCTCTTTGCCTTGGTTTATTTTCATTATCTATCATTCAAATAAATGTATCTTAGGGAAATATATTCTTTATGGGCAATAAAACAAAGTTTAAAGTATCAGAGATCTTTCCCTACAAATTCAGAGGTGCTCAAATTGAATAAAAGCTCTTAAATTTGCATGACTTCATGAATAAGTATGGTAGAAGCCTATTGAACAGAATTCCCTATTTCTAACATGTCGATATCCATTTTTAGCACACTCTCTAAAATGATCTCAGCCATCTGAACACCCCATTAAATAGCATGCAAAATACTTTCTTATATTCTCATTTAGTCCATAAGAATTGCTCTATAGAAGTGATATTAATATCTTAGCGATTCCAATTATGAGATTTATGTTATTTGACGTAGTGATGTAAGCTAGGACTTTGCATTATGATTTCATCTATTTCAGAACATTATCACCCATTATGTCTTCAAGTATGGCTTTTTCCAATTCTATCCAGGATACATTTATGTTGAACCATTTTATCAGATTTCTCTTCTTTGGTATCTCTAACATATCTCTATGTTTCATTCCAAATATTTACTTCTGAATTAGCTTAAGGCTTAATAATTCTCTTTTCAGCCTCATCAAATTTGCTGTTAAACACATTCACTTAGTTCCTTTGTTCTAATTTCCACTTACTGTATTTTTAAGTTCTAGACTTTCCTTTGCTTTGAATCTATTCTGTCATGTTTATGGATCCAGTTCTCTGTAAAATTCTCAATCTTGCATTTGATTTCTTTGAAAAGATCAGTATAGCTACTTACATCACATTTTATAGAGTGATATATCTATGCTTTAAACATATATACATATGTATATACTCACTATATATAATACTTTATTTCCTCAATTTACACATAAATATTATATATGTGTGTGTGTGTATGTATGACCATATATTACATATGTCAAAACCACTAGGCACTTTTGGTAGAGCTTTTTACTGAAACAAAATGGGTATGGCTTAAAATCCTGCCTCTGACAACTTACTAGCTGCTTGACTGTGAACAAATTAGTCGGCTTTTTTTTTTATAACTTTAGTTTTCTTAACTGCAAATGAGGGGAATAATGTATATGGCACAAATTTTTTATAAGACTTAAGAATAATCTGTGTGGGTTATTATTAGAGTTCCTGATAGGTAGTAAGCACACATAAATTGGTTTAACTTTAATAAATTAGAGATAACATGATAGAATTTAAAATATCAAGGGCTTTGGATGTGATCCTGTTTTCCCCGGAGGTGAATGATAACACAAAAAGAAAGTAGCCTTCAGCATCAGATAAACTTGGTGTCTGCTTGCTCTTTCCAAATACCATCTGCGTGACTTGGACAAATTACTCAGCCTCTCTGTTCTCCATTTCCTGACCTTAAAAAATGAGTTAAATGATACAGACTTTTCAGGCTGATTTGAGAATTCAGTGTAATATGCCTAAGGTCCCCCGCTACACCAGACATGTAGCAGGGATTTATTTTTGGCATCAGATTCGTCGTCTGTATCTCAGAGTTTCTAATTTGTTAATATTTAGAATTAGTAATGGGATGAATTTTGCTGACGACTTAGGAAAACACAGTGACGAAGTATAGAAAATTGTCAAATGATTCTCATTCTGTTTTCTCTTTTGTGAAAGTTTTTGATGCCTTGCCACCCGTGCGCTATCAGGAGACGATGGGTACTATCCGGACGTGGCTCCAGCAGTCAGAAGGCAAACTTGCTCTACCTCAGCTGAGGGTCACTGACTATGAAATCATGGAGCAGAGACTTGCCGAATTGCAGGTCTGTGAGTGTTTAAATATCAAAACAACACGGCCTGTACCTCATTTATCAGGCAATGATGGTGATGCAACCTTAAAATAATATTAGAATGAAAACAGCTGCTCCAAGTAGGCTAGCTGGTCAGTGGAACAAAGGAAAATGGGACTTTAAAAATATAATTTAGGCATTTTCACCTTCTTTCTCCTAATGTGTGTGTAATAACAATGCTGCTTTTGAAAACAATTCTATAGTATATTTATGAATTCTATGGTTAGTTTAGCATGTAGTATCAGATAGATGGTCTTTGGCTCTTAGAAAAGCTGTAGTATGATTTTGCCCCTTTGCTTCCTTATTTATAACCCTTCTCACATGGTGAGCGAATCACGATCCGCTTATCCCTTGGTATCCATGGAGGATTGGTTCCCTGACCTCGCCCAGATACCCAAATCCATGAATACCCAAGCACCTGATATGAATGCTATAGTAATCTATGCACATACTCCCATGCCATTTCTAGATTATTTATAATACCTAATATGAAGAAAATGGCATATAAATAGTTGTTATATTATTTAGATGAGAAAAAAATTGTACATGTTCAGTATACATAGAATATTTTTTAGAATATTTTTACTCAGAATTTCTTGGAATCCACTGATGTAGAATAAGAATATGAAGGGATGCTGTATTTGTGAAATTAGTTTGAATTAAGATGCTAATTTTATGTATTATTATAGTGAAATATTTGACATCTAATAACTACGTTTTCTTAGCAACCTATCAAGAAAGATAAAATACTAATATGGGAAATGAAATAATTTATAATAGATTTTAGAATACTTTCCTACTAATTATAAAATGTCTATATAAACATATCCAACAGCATTTTTTAAGATAGAAAATAATTTTCTTTAATTATATTTCAGGAGCTGAAATGATATGTCCACATGTTGAAAATTTAGGGAAAAAAGTTTTAAGATAAATTTTAAGTTTGCAATATGAAGAGTTACCTTGTGAGGGTTAAATATTTCTTTATAAAAATAAAGTCTTCAGAGAAATCTTTCAGCATTTCTCTATATACCATCATATGTGGGCTATTTCCTCTATTGTAAAACCAAACAATCATAGTAGTTTAATCTTTTTTTGTTATTATTTTTAATACTTGGCATAATGATTCCAAAGTTTAGTAGCATAAATAGGTGACTGAATAGAACTAATAAACTTTGAAAAAATATAAATGTAGACTAATAAGGGGAGTGGAATAAATGAAGAAGAAATGGTGAGTAGATTGGTAGAAGAGGCTATTTCCACCGGAAAAAAATAGGAAGAGGGAAATTATTTATAAATATTATCAGGAAATGCATTAACCAAAAGAAAAAAACTGAATTTAGAACCTCGCCACAAAAGTTCCAACAAGGTAAAAACTACATACTGTAAAAGATGGAAAAAAATTTAATAAGCACACATTTAAACTTTTGTAAGTAAAAATATTTAAAACTTATAATGAAAAAGCATAAAAATCACTAGAAGCAATCACTAACATTGTAAAAGGAGCAGAGACAACTTTAAAGAGAAATGCAACCCAAGAGATTTTTCCTTTTTTTGAGTAAAGGAGAGAGGTTTTAATAAGGAAGTCACCAATAGGAGACATAAATTACCAAAAAACTTATGAAAAATTATAACTCAAATAGTAAATGATGAAGTAAAACGTTTACAGAATGAAATGCCATTTTTTTACATAGTATATTGAGTATGTACACGAAAGATTAGAAGATGCAAGTGCGGGTGTGGATACAATCATGTGATAAGCTAAACATTCTCAGTGACAGGAATATATATGGAGTATACATTTACTGAGGAATACTTTCCAACACTTCCTAGTAACACAAAAATCATTCATTTCTACACATGACCATATTTGCCATGAACTCTGTATCTTATGGTAAAAGTCAGAATATGCTCCAATACATGGATGTATAGATAGGTGACAGGCAGATCTAGATAAAGATAATTTATAGGAGTAGTAAATTAGAAAATTAATTTGTAGACCCCATACAAAGTGGCTAAATGAATTAGAGAAGATATTACAATTTTGCTTTCAAAAAATACCCAATGACATGGGAAAATGCTCACAACAAAATGCCTAGCTCTAAAGACAGATAAATGGTAGATATTGACCAAATAATCATCATAGGGGAATAATTTAGTAAAGTAAGTAAATGTAAAGTAAAAAAAGATGCAGAGGGTGCCAAAAATATACATTTTTATTTTTTTGGCAGTTTTTGGCCAGGGCTGGATTTGAACCCGCCATCTCTGGTATATGGGGCAGGCGCCTAACTCCTTTGAGCCACAGGTGCTGCCCCAAAAATATACATTTTAAGAAAGGAAAAAACTGTATTAAAATTTTAATAGTCAAGTTGCATTTGACTTCTGCAATTACAAGAGGTGCTCAAACATGACTTGTGTTCATCTGTTGTTATGAGCATATTGAGTATTACAATTTTTTTTTTTTTTAGGAAACATAGCCAGTTCAAGGTTTATTTTTGTGCATCAGAAAGCACAGTGAGTCTTGTGTGTAAACAGAGAGTTAAGGCATAAGAAAGGATTTTTTTTTTTTTTGAGACAGAGCCTCAAGCTGTCCCCCTGGGTAGAGTGCCGTGGCATTACAGCTCACAGCAACCTCCAACTCCTGGGCTCAAGCGAGTCTCTTCAGCCTCCCAAGTAGCTGGGACCACAGGCGCCCGCCACAACGCCCGGCTATTTTTTGGTTGCAGCCGTCATTGTTGTTTTGGCGGGTCCGGGCTGGGGATTCGAACCCGCCACCTTAGGTGTACATGGCTGGCGCCTTAGCCGGTTGGGCTATAGGCGCCAAGCCAAGAAAGGATGTTTTCAAGTTACCTCTTCTCAGGTAGACAAAGTCCTAAGAGGCGTACAGTACACCTACCAAAGGCTCCAAAGTGCACAGCCCAGCTCGGGCAGTGGCTTTCATGTGCCCTGGGGACCCTGACAGCTTAGATGATTTTTTTTTATTAAATCATAGCTGTGTACATTAATGTAGTCAAGGGGTACATTGTGCTAGTTTTATATACAATTTGAAATATTTTCACCAAACTGGTTAACATAGCCTTCATGGTATTTTCTTAGTTATTGTGTTAAGACATTTATATTCTACATGTAATAAGTTTCACATGTACCCTTGTTAGATGAACAATAGGTGTGGTCCCACCAATTACCCTCCCTCCACCCATCTTCCCCCCTCCCCTCCCCTCCCTCACTCCTTTATCTCAAGAATGGAAGAAAAGTATCCAATGTACTCAGCCCTACTATGAAACTAATTTATAGCTTTCATATGAATGCTACTACCCAATTATAGCCCAAGAATATGAGTATTACAATTTTAATACATTTTTTTCTTTCATAAAATATATGAATTTTTTGGCGCCCTCCGTATTAAATTAAGTACCAGAAAATATGGGTAGAATACTATGAAGCCATGTAAGTTATGTGTTTGACAACTTCTTTGATGATATAGGTCACATTATGAAAGAAGAAATAATTGTATATGTGTATATATAATATGGTCAGATGTCCAACACGTAGTCATGCATAGAAAAAATCTGAAAATTTATATAAAGTCTGGAGTTGTAAGTGCCTTTATTCCTTTATAACCAGAAAGTAACATTTCAGTAAATACTGAGTAGGGGAAGCCTACAGATAGGCATCCTACTATTGAGGGTTGTCTAGGTTAAGCAGGATAAATGTGAACTTTATAAATTCTTCCCCAAATCACCCTATGATTTAAGTATAACATGCCAAACCACAGTACATCCATTGAAAATATAAAATGTTAACTGGCATTGGTAGGCCATCAATCTGGTAACATAATTAATAAGTTTTGTTACTCCATATGTCAATGTGATTAGTTACAGTTTTATGTAGGGAGGCTAAAGGTTGTCTTACTCAAGGCTCATTATAATTAAATTCCACTAACTATATCTAAACGAAGCTATTTATATGTATATTTAACTAAGTAAAATTAGGTGTGCTAAATCCCTTTGGCTCAGTAAGACATAGTTTTGGATATGTTTGACATTGCTTATAAAAATAAGTATGAATTGTTAAATAGAACCAAATGTGGTACAAATTACTCTTATAAGAAAATGTAGAATTTAAATTGCCAACAGTTTCTATAACTATTAGATCATATCCTTTTGCTTGTCTCACATAGATTTAATTTGAATACACTTAACCGAAACTCATCGATTATTTGTCCATTAGCACAGATTATTTTTTTCTTTTTTTAACTTGAGGCTTTACAAAGGTCTCTGCAAGAGCAAGACAGTGGCCTAAACTATCTCAGCACCACGGTCAAAGAGATGTCAAAGAAAGCTCCCTCTGAAATTAGCCAGAAGTATCAATCAGAATTTGAAGAGATTGAGGGACGCTGGAAGAACATCTCCTCCCAGCTGGTGGAGCGTTGTCAAAAGGTAGAGGAGCAAATGAATAAACTCCGAAAAATCCAGGTAATCCAAAATCTTACTCTTCTATTCGTTATTTGCTTGGGTTCCCTAACAGTGCATTCTACAACATAAAAGCACATAGACATTTTACTCCGAAAGTCCTTCAAAGTTAGAGATAAGATCAACACACAAACCTTTCACAAAGGAGTGTGGTTTGCCTACTTCTAAGAAAAGAGTAAGAGCTTCGGTTTTTAGGTTTTTCAGAATGAATCTGCTCTTTTCACCAATACCAATAGGACATAAACATGTTTTAGCTCAATCATTTTCAAAACCAATCATTCCTTTAGTTGTCTTTTAGACTGTAGGTATCATTTATCATATAAAACATTGTATATATATTATATAATATAGTCATATGGCTTTTATTACTTGACTTCACTTAAATTTCACCCCATTACCTTCTTCCTCTAACTTTTACTGATGTAATTTGTTTGAATAGTTCCACCCTGCTAGTAACCACTCAAGTGAAAAAGCAATGAACTGGCCTGGTGTGTTGGCTATGCCTGTAAACCTAGCACTCTGGGAGGTCAAGATGGGAGGAGTGCTTGAGGCCAGGAGTTTAAAACCAGCCTGAGCAAGAGTGAGACCTTGTCACTACAAAAATAGAAAAATTAGTCAGGAACAGTAGCATGTACCTGCAGTTCCAGCTACTCAGGAGGCTGAGACAGGAGAATTCCTTGCGGTCACAGTGAGCTTTATGGTGACACGACTGCACTCTACCCCAGGTGACAGGGGTGATACTCTGTCTCCAAAGAAAATACCACACAAAAACAAAAACAGTAAACAGTAAACTAACAATTGTACTCTAGTTTAGAAATCTAAAATATATAGTGATAAGTAGTATGTCCCTTGGATGGTGATTTTTAGAAAAAATAAATGGAAAAGAAACTTTGGAAAACATGATGGTGTGATGAACAGCATTGGAACACGATGCTTCTGGATTTAAATCTCAGTCCAGCTACTTAGTTTTTGTTATTTTGCAAATGGAAACACTAAGCAATCGTAGAACATTTGCTAAAGCACACCATCTAGGCATAATGCGTGTGTATGTTGTATGTGTCTCTACTTGTACAAATGAGTGTAACGGACATCAATACACATGGAAGCACGTATTATTTGCCAGTACAAGTGGTTAAAGAGGATACATGGTCTTCACCATCAATTAGCCCATATCTAGTGAAGAAAAAAGGTAGGTGTATCTGTTTCCTATTGTTGCTGTAACAAATTACCACTAATTTAATGGCTTAAAACAATACAAATGGGCTCACCCAGTGCCTGTAGCTCAGCAACTAGGGCGCCAGCTACATACAATGGAGGTGGTGGGTTCGAATCCAGCTGGACCTGCCAAACAACGATGACAACTACAACCAAAAATAGTGGGCATTGTGTCGGGCACCTGTAGTCCCAGCTACTTGGGAGGCTGAGGCAAGAGACTCACTTAAGCTCAAGAGTTTGAGGTTGCTGTGAGCTGTGACACTACAGCACTCTACAGAGGGCGACATGGTGAGACTCTGTATCAAAAAAACAAACAAACAAAAAAACAAATATATTATCTTACAGTTCTGGAGGTCAGATGTACAAAGTTAGTCTCAGTGAGCTAACATCAAGGTATCAGCAGGGTTATGTCCCTTTCGGAGGCTTTAGGAGAAAATGTTTCTTTGCCAAGTTTAGCCTTCAGAAGAGTTCTTAGCACATCTTCCATCAACAAAGTCAGCAGTATAAAGCCCCCCAGTGTCAATCTCTCCCTCCTCCTTTCCCTCTCCCTCTGCTTCCCTCTATTCTCCTTCCTCTTATCCTCTCCATATCTCTTCCTCTCCACTTTTCTTTCCTCTTCTTCTGTCCCTCCCCCTTTCTCTGTCTTGCCTCCCTCTTAATAAGGACCCCTGTTATGACATTGGGTCCATCCAGATGATCCAGGATAATCTCCACATACCAAAATTCTTCATCACATCTGCCAAGTCCTTCTTATCATGTTAGGTAACATATTCATAGGATCCAAGGATTAGGGTGCAGATATATTGGGGGGAACATTATTCAGCTTGCACAGTAAGTAAATTAAACAGTGAGGTAAAGGTTATAACAGTAGGGAGGAAGAATCTCCAGCCCAAACTAGGAAACAGAATTATGAAGTGTTCATGGAATATAGGTTATCTCAATGAACACAGGTAGAATTTAGCTACGAAAGAGGGAGAAAGTTCTTGGCAAAGAGGAGCAGTATGTTCAGTTCACCGAAGAAGTTCACCTTTGGGGAGACACCATGTATGTTTAGGTACTCATAAAATATACGGTTGCAAAAATGATTTGGGTGTAAATTATGAAGGGTCTTAGATGCCACATGTTGGAAGCTGAACCTCAACCTGGTGGTGACGGGATTATTCATACCAATAATAATGATAAAACCGTAACTGGCATTTGGAAGAGTGAAAGATATCAGTACATTTGGGTTTTTAAAACATCACTATGAAAAGTGGAAGGAGGAAAGGAGGAGATGATTTCCATGAATGTGGTGGAGTTATTAGTAGCCAGTCGCACTGAGGCAGATCCCAAAAGGAGAAATTGCCGTCATGAAGGAGTCGATAACGAGACCTGAACAAGGACGAAGGAGATGTGGCAGAAGAGCAGACGTAGCCTTGACATGTGTCAGGTGATGATGTTGACTTTCTCAGATCTAAGCAAATGCCTTTAAAATTACTACTAATAATCACAGGAAAGAGGAAACTTTCTGTGAGGCACATACTTTTCATAGAAATTTAATTCAGCGGGGGGCAAATGGCTTATATAGACAACAGAGTTAAGTCGTATTAAACTAAAGAAGTGACGGCCATACATTTTTTAAGGTGGCAAAAAACAAAGCAGAAACAAAAAATGTGGGAATGGATGATGGGAAGTACTTGGGTATTTATAAATGATAAAAGAGGACGTGTCTCACCTGATTATTACTTTACACTGGGTAAATAAGAAAGGCACAAGCTCTCTCTTTAAAGATGACAAAACTTCAGCATGAAAGTTCCCAACTGGAAGGACTACATAAACTGTCAGCTGCAGAAAACAATTTGCAGAAGTTCGGGTTTAGGGAGGCTATAAAGACACCATTACATTGAGTTTATTGTTCGGAGTCTGTTTTATGTACTGTAAGGGCACATTGTTAGTATTATCATGAGTTGTTTTGTAAGTTAAAATTTCTCCAGAGGGGGATGTGATTTAATGTTCTCGAGAGTAACATCATAAAACCACATTTGGTAGTAATTTTTTATTTTTAACAATAGCAGACTTCATACCCCAGTGCTCGTACAGTAGACCATAAAAATGCAGCCTTAGTAAAAAATATTCTCTTTCTGAAGAGCTGCTTAGAGACAGCCTTCAAAGATAGGAATTGTTTGGGGGCTTGTCAAAATTAGAATGATCACTATGACAAATTGTGTTAGGACCAATCAGCACCGCCAATAATGTCTTCAAGTGGATCTCTTTTTATTTTTCAGAATCACATAAAAACCCTGAAGAAATGGATGGCTGAGGTTGATGTTTTTCTGAAGGAAGAATGGCCTGCCCTTGGAGATTCAGAAATTCTGAAAAAGCAACTCAAACAATGCAGAGTAAGATTTTGATCTGATGCCTTCCATAGGAAGACTTTTATATGGATAATATTGTTTGGTTAGATCAATAATTTATGACCAGAGGCGATTTTGTCCCTCCCTTCCCTAGAGGGCATTTTGCAATGTGTAGACTAGAGATGTTTTTGGTTGTCACAATTAGGGAGGAAGCAGAGATACTACTGGTGTCTAGTGGATAGGCTGCTGAGCTGCTGCTGAATATCCTCCAGTGCCCAGAACTGCCCTCCACAGCAGAGAATTACACAGTCCAAAACGTCAGTGGTACCAGTGTTGAGAAACCCTGTGTTAAATAATTGAGGAACAGTCAAAACATTGCCTTTAACTCAAACTGTGCTTGATATGATTATTTTACTATAAAACTCAGTAGAATGTAAAGGTAAAAGATCCTTTGAGCTACTTGTTATATCTTACTCCAAATTATTATTCATACTGTGTTGCTCCCTTCATGTATAATTCACTGTGCTATAATATAATACAATATGGATTTTTGAAATAATATTCATTATGCCATTATTATGCAGCAGGAAGAAAATCTAGCTCTTTAAAGGACTTTTTTTCTTGCAAATACAAGCTGAAAAAGCAAATCCACCTTAGAAATAACTTTCACACCCATTATGCTATAAACAATTGTTGCAATATCCTGCATTTGAAAACCAAAATCCTTTCAAAGATAGTAATGTATAGGCACATCATTTTCACACTTTTTTCTAGCCATAAATATTAAATTTCTTTTTGTTTTGGATATAAATAGAATACAGATAACTCCCTACTTCCTTCATGCCATAATAACCACTGAACATTTTTTACAAGCTGGGTATGCAGATGTATGTATCTATATCTGGTTTTAGATTTTCAAAGACAAAATTCATATGCAATGCCATGATTCGTAATTATACATTTCCTAGCTATGCTCCATTTCTTTTTTTCTTTGAGACAGAGTCTCACTTTGTTGCCCTCTGTAGAGTGCTGTGACATCACAGCTCACAGCAACCTTAAACTCTTGGGCTCAAACGATTCTCTTGTCTCAGCCTCCCAAGTAGCTGGGACTACAGATGCCCGCCACAATGCCCGGCTATTTTTGTTGTTGTTGTTGTTGTTGTTATTTGTTTGTTTAGCAGGCCCAGGCTGGGTTTGCACCCAACAGCCCCCGTGAATGTGGCCAGAGCCCTAACAGCAATGGGCGCCGAGCCTATGCTATATTTCTAATACATGTATGTGGTCTTACTTTTCTTGCAGCCAGCTTACACTGAATTATTTTCTTAGCTTTTAGTCAGTGATATTCAGACAATTCAGCCCAGTCTAAACAGTGTCAATGAAGGTGGGCAGAAGATAAAGAATGAAGCCGAGCCAGAGTTTGCATCTAGACTTGAAAGAGAACTCCAAGAACTTAATATTCAGTGGGATCACGTGTGCCGACAGGTATGAACAGTCTCTAACTGTGGGTTGCCTCAATTTAATTATGATTTCCTAATGTATTTAATGTATCTGTTCACCATTACTTTTATTTAAAGCTTTTGTCCCGACTATGTGGTTGTGTTAACACACTGTTAATTCAAACAAATTAGTCTTTTGCTAGCATATGGAAATACTTCTATAGTTGATACTTTAAATACTACTTATTCATCTTATTGAGGCCTTAAAAGGACCTTCTTAAGCATAAATGTCATACTGAAAAATCCTATTCTTAGGCATTATTTTCCTTGTATGTCTTCACTAATGTATACATTTGTAGTAATAATTGCATTAACAAAAATGCTTTACACATGTATACTTAGTGTAAAACAGCAGTTCTGAACCTATGGATCGTGACCCCTTTGTAACAATGAAAATACATACTGCATATCAGATATTTACATTATGATTCATAACAGTAGAAAAATTACAGTTAGGAAGCAGCAACGAAAATAATTTTATGGTTGGGGGTCACCACAACATGAGGAACTAACTGTATTAAAGGGTCACAGCACTTGGAGGCACTAGGAAGGTACGGTATAAAATAAAATGAATGAGTAATGTATGTGTATGAGAAAAATATGGTAAGTAGTTTTTACCTCTGATTGTTAAGATCTCCAAGTTTGACTACTTCAATGCATTTATTTCAGTAAACGAATTAAGATTGGAATACCATTAAGAATAGATGAATGAACAAAAAAATCCCACAAAGAACTGTACATTTAGAGCTGAGTTTCCCATTTTTCTATAGCAGAATATTTTATTGATCACTATTTAGTTTAAATTTAAAGACTGTAGAAGTAAAATATGCATACCATCAGTGTATATGACATATTTCTTGTTCTAAAGGTAAAATTTTGACCAGAGCAGTTATTCCTTTAGGTCAGTCTACCCATATGTTAGTCCTGCATTGTCTACAGTTGTGCTTTCTATAGTTTTAGTTACCTGAGATCAGCCACAGTCCAAAAATAGATAAGAACAATAGTATAGTAAGATATTTTAAGAAGGAGAGAAAGATAGCTTGTATTGTGGTATACTTATATTGTTATACTTATTCTATTATCATTTGTTGTTAATCCCTTAGTGTGCCTACTTTATGAATAACTTTGATCATAAGTCTGTATGGATAAGAAATAACCCAGTATATATATGGTTAGGAACTACCCATAGTTTCAGGTGTTCACTAGGCAGTCTTGGAGTGAACATCTCTCTCACAGATAAGGGGGTACTACTCTTCCTTCTTGATTAACAAGTGGTTTCCATTTATGTGTGCTAGAGACATTCTTTTGTTATTTCTAAATCATCTTTAAATGTAGACAAGGAATTCTGAAAGGCAAAAATAAATATGAAAAAATATTAGAAAAGTAAAAGTCAAGGCAAGTCACCCAGCCAATATAATCGCTGGCAAATGTTCCACAGATATATTAATTCACAGGTGAGATAGCCGTGGGTCAGTTAGCTTACTTTCTTCTCCTGGAAGAGCTAGAAGAGTAGGTCAGGAAAAAATGACTATGTTAATAATAGATTATACTACTGATGCTTTCCTGGAAGGCCAGTATGAAAGGCCTTTGTTGAAAGTTCTTAATGGACAGATAGAAAGAACACCACTGATTTATTTAGAGCAAGGGGAAAACAACAGCAAATAAATAACATAACATAGGTCAACAATATTACTGAAACTTCAAGATTTTACATTTTATAGAAGTATAATTATTAAAGCACCTCTATTCTCAAAATAGCTCTGCTTACAAACTTATTGCTGCTGGAACATGCGCTGAGAGTTTGTTGTTTAAGAAAAGTATTTTAAACACACTGGCCTGCTGCATAACAAACTATCTATAGATCCCAGCCATGTTCTCATTCAATTTTCTAATCCTGAGATATTTTACATCTCTCTGATTCTCCTTTGAACATCACTCTGCTCATGGTCTGACTTTGTTGCCGGATCATGTAAGTTTTGAAAGGAAGGAATCATGCAATTGAGAAGAGGATGACCATGCAGCCCAAGAAGGGAAGCCAGGCCTGGGTGTTGATACCAATGCAGTGTTCCAGAGAGAAGAATGGAAATGAAGGGTACATCCATGCATTATAGAAATGTTTACACACAAAATGAGGGTGTGATGTTCTTCTGTAGGTGAAAGATAACTCCTTATTTGTTATTAGGAGCCATAGTCTGGAAAAATATGCGTACAAAATTAGGGAAAATTTTGTAGAAATGTCTGATGTCCTTGAAGATGTTTTGAGATCCCATGACCTGACTTTAGAGATAAATAATGGTTAAGATTATTTTAATTCTAAAAGTTGCATATCAAAATTTCAACATATCACTATTCTAGCTATTTCTAATAAAAAATAGCTATTATTAAAATATTCCACAAGTTTATCAGCCATAGTCCAAGAAAAAAAAAGGAAGGCAAGGAGCAACAGAGGTAAAAAGGAGAGAAGGAAGTATATTTATAATTACACATATTTATATATTATTATATTACACATATATTTATTAAATAATAAGATACATGCAGATATATTAAATAATTTGTTGTTTTTCTTTGTTATAGCATTTATTTGAAAATATGGTTTTTTTTTTTAATTATTGTTTATTAAATCATAACTTTGTACATTGTATTAAATGCTAACTTTATACATTGATGCATTTATGGGGTTCAGGGTACTGCTTCAATATACAATGTGACATGCTTGCGTTGAACTAAGTAACACATCCATCACAATTATACTCATTTCTTAATAGTTTTGAAATGTACCATTGCATCATGCACATTAGGTGAGGTCCCCTCAGATGCTCTCCCTCCTCCCATATCCCCCTTCCCCTCCCCTCTCTTTCCCCCTGCCTTCTACTTTCTGGGCTATAGTTATGTTTTGCCATTCATATGAGTGTGTAGGTGATTATTGATTTCATAGTAGCATTGAGTACATTGGATACTTTTTTTCCCATTCCTGAGATACTTTACTAAGCAGAATATGTTCCAGCTCCATCCAGGTAATCATAAAAGATGTGAAGTCTCCATCTTTTTATGGCTGCATAGTATTCCATGGTGTACATATACCATCATTTGTTAATCCATTCACCCAGCACCATTTGTTAAATAGGGAGTCTTTCCCCCACTGAATGTTTTTGATAGGCTTGTCGAAGATCAAATGACAATAAGCAGCTGGGTTCATCTCTTGGTTCTCTATTCTGTTCCATAAATCTACTACTCCATTTTTGTGCCAGTACCATGCTGTTTTGATCACTATAGATTTATAGTATAGCCTGAAGTCTGGTAATGTGATAACTCCTAATTTGTTCTTATTTCTGAGTAATGTATCGACTATTGTAAGTTTTTTTCTGATTCCATGTAAAACGAAGTACTGTTTTTCAAGTTCTTTAAAGTATGGCCATGGTGCTTTAATAGGGATTGCATTAAATCTGTAGATTGCTTTGTGTAGTATGGACATTTTAACAATGTTGATTCTACCCAGCCATAAGCATGGTATGTTTTTCCATTTGTTAACATCTTCAGGTATTACTTTTCTCAGAGTTTCATAGTTCTCTGTATAGAGATCTTTCATGTCCTTTGCTAGGTAAATTCCCAGATATTTCATCTTCTTTGGCACTATTGTAAAAGGAATAGAGTCCTTGATTGTTTTTTCAGCTTGACTGTTGTTGGCATATATAAAAGCTACTGGCTTGTAAGTATTGATTTTGTATCCTGAGACGCTGCTGTATTCCTTCATCACTTCTAAGAGTTTTGAAAGTTGAATTCCTGGGATCTTCTAGGTATAGGATCATGTCATCAGTGAAGAGTGAGAGGTTGATCTCCTCTGACCCTATTTGGATACCCTTGATCACCTTCTCTTGCCTGATTGCAATGGCTAAGACTTCCATTACTATGTTAAATAGCAGTAGAGACAGTGGGCATCCTTGCCTCATTTCTGATCTGAGTGGAAATGTTTTCAATTTTACACCATTCAGTATGATATTGGCTGTGGGTTTGCTGTAGATGGCCTCTATCAATTTAAGAAATGTCCCTTCTATGCCTGTTTTTTAAGATTTCTGATCATGAAAGGATGCTGAATATTATCAAAGGTTTTTTCTGCATCAGTTGAGAGAATCATATGGTCTTTGTTTTTCATTTTGTTTGTGTGATGTATTATCATTTTTTGGAAAAACTTCTGTTCATGTTTTTAGTGTATTTTTTAATGGGGTGGGTTATTTGTCTCTTGCTGTGTTTGAGTTCTTTATCAATTCTGGATATCAGTCCTCTGTCAGATGTCTAGTTTGTGAAAAATTTCTCTCATTCTGTAGGTTGTCTATTTGCTCTGTTGATTATTTCTTTTGCTGTTCAAAAGATTTTTAATTAAATTAATTCCCATTTATTTTTGTTGTTACCGTATCCGCCTATGAAGTCTTAGTCATAAATTCTCTGCCTAGGCTGATGTCTACAAAATTTTTTCCAGTGTAGTCTTCTAGAATTTTTTGAGGTTTCGTACCTTATATTTAAGTCTTTTACCTATTGTGAATTCATTTTTGTATATGTTGAGAGGTAGAGGTCCTGTTTTATTTTTCTACATTTGGCAATTCAATTTTGCCACACCATTTACTGAAGAGGGTATCATTTCCCCAGTGTATGTTATTGTCCGCTTTGTTGAAGATCAGTAGGTCATAGCTGCCTGGTTTTATTTCTGGGTTATGCATTTTATTTTATTGGTCTATGTTTCTGATTTTATGCCAGTACCGTGCTATTTTGGTTACTATAGCCTTATGGTATGATGTGAAGTCAGGTAATAAGATGTATTCAGATTTATTCTTTTTTCACAGGATTGCTTTGAATATTCAGGCTCTTGGTAGGGGGGTGAATTATAAATGAAGCTTAGGATTTTTTTTCTAAGTCTGTGAAATAAGACTTTGGTATATTCGTGGGAATTTCAGTTAATCTGTAAATCACTTTGGGTAGTATGAGCATTTTAATAATGTTGATTCTCCCAATTAGTGAGAATAGGATTTTTTTTTTCCATTTGTATCATCCCTGCTTCCTCTTTGACTTGGCAGGGGTAATAGGGAGATGGCTGCAATGTAGCTAACCTCTTTGCAGACTGAGTGCTTTGGGGCTGAGAGCGCAGATTTGCATCTGTTGCAGCAACCTGGGACCAGAATTTGGTGGGACTCCATTGTGTTGGCTCTCCAGTTCAATGCTACTACAGTTTCCAAGCATCTCCTTGATCATTTCAGAGGCCTGCTGTGATAAGGGAGCCCCCTTCAGCTCCGATTTCATTGTCTGCTCGGGGAGTACAGAGCCCCATGGATCTCTCCCCTAACTTTTCTCTACATGTAGATGCTTCCCCTAAGGTACTTTCTGATCTTGCCAGGAATAACACCCTGCCTCTCTCTACCCCATTATGAGCATCTCTAGTTGCTTCTCTGATGATTCACAGTGTTCTCTCTGAGGTGGTCCATCCACAGGTGATTGAGCCTCTACCCATACCTTTTGATCCTCTCCTGGAGAGTGGAAAATGCAGACTGCGTCTAGTCTATCATCTCGACCCCTCTCTACAGTAATTAACTTGAGGAGGGGATATATTATTCTGGGTAAACAGAACCAAGGGGCTTGTATGGCTCAAACTCTGTTGAAACTTCTGTTCTCCATGACCATTCTCTGGCCAGCTTATCTTACTCATGTGGTCAATATTATGTTTATCAAATGTGGTCTTAATTTTCCTGATTCTGTCAGCCAGTTAGGCAAGTTCTTCCTTGTTATATTTTTGATGAGCACTTTCACATTCACATATCCCCAGGACTGTTATTCCTAACCTGACACGACACATCTTTTTTTCTTTCTGTTAGATATGGCAATACTTGCTGAGTGAGAGAGTACATGTTAAATTCCAGAGAAAGAATGGGAGATGAATCAAAGGGTATTCAGAGATTTTTGTCTTTAGCAGCAGTGTAGGCCATGACGACTCCAAAGAAAAACTAGGCGCTCAGGGACAAACAAAATAGAATAGCTTGGTAGAATGATCAGTAATTCTATCTTTTTCATGACTATTTTGGAGAAGAAGGCAGTCAGACATTCTTCTGGAATTCCTTCAGGGTATTCAAACTGACCATATAAACTCCATGCACAGAAATAAAAATAGCAGGCATATAAGAACACTCTTTTTTCTCAATAGCAAGATGTTCCTAGGCCCCCTTCCCTTAAAATGCTTGGGCAAATTGACAATACATAAAATCTTAGGGATGAAGAAGAATTTCTCCTGTTGTTTAAGCCCCTTTGATGAGGGTGATTGACATATAAAATTCTGTATATATTTATCATGTACAACTGGATGAGTCTGGGAATAAGTATGTATGCGTGAGATGATCACGACATTCAAGACCACAAACCTATCCATCACCTTTTCTTTTGTACCCTTTATTTATTTATATTAAAAATGTGATAGGAGCACCTACCATAAGCTCTAGCATACAGATATTGTTCACTATAGGCCTAATATTGTACAATACGTCTGCAGATCTTATTCATCCAGATCTGGAAGAAAATAGAGGACGATTGCATTCTGGTGCCTGCTGGTCCTTACAATATAAATATCCAGTTGGAAATCATGAAAAAACTCTTTTAAAATAGATAGCAGAATAAAAGGAGAAGATGACTACCTATAAAACTCGGGGAAAGGTTGATACTTAAGCGTCAGCAAATAGAAGGAAGCCAACAAAGCAACTGGGAAAAGAAAACAACCAGAGAAAACAGAACGTGCAAAAAGACACCCAGGAAACAGCACTGCCTAGAAAGTAAAGTGTTTCAAGAAGCCCAGGAATAATTATGACCCTCCAATGCTAGAGAGTCAGAAAGTTTGAATTATAAAGAAGTAAGATACGGACTTGTTTGGAAAGTATCCATAAGGTGACCAGATGTCCCGCTTTTGGTGGGACAGTCCCGATTTTTAACAATTTGTCCTGCAGCATTTTTAAAAAGTCCCAATTTTTGGAAAGAATGCACAACAAGCTAGGGAACGGTGGGAGAACAGGAAGGGAATATACGGTTTTCAGCTGCCATGTGACTATTTCGCCAGGATATGAGTTTTATATTATTTTTGTTAATTTTATAATGTTAAACTTTAATAATAACAAATAATTGTTGAGAAGTGAGTATCGAGAACTGCTTATCAAAGTTCGCATTGTTGATCAGTTGTTAGAATTTGACAAGAAATATGCCAAAGAATAAAATAATACTATACATAATTTTTTAATGTATTTGTAAATTGTACTTATGTTGAAATTAAACAATATATTACAATACTATTTTTGCATTCTATGAAAATTTTTGTTGCTCCATATAGACCAAATTTTTAATTAAAAACTCTTCCTCCCCTCCCCCCCCCGACAATGGTGTCCCACTTTACCAATGTTAAAATCTGGTCACCTTTAGGGGAATTTCAGTAGATTGCTGAAGAGAGAAAACAAATGGTAGTTATGAAATTATTGAGAGATCAGAAAGTACAGACAGGAATAGATTTTTTTTTCAAAAATGCATATCTGCTGTGATAAGGCAGTTATTTGTTCAATTTAACTTCTAAAAAATCATGTAGCATCTAAAACATGTTTAGAGGATGACCTCAAAGCAACAAGAGAGGGGAGTTGAAGAAATTGTAAATCCAGGGTAATATACAGGGGAGAACTGACTGGAGAACATCAGCAATGAACAGGAATCACTGACCTTGGATAAGACCAAGGACTTCACTTCCTCTGAGACTGGAGATTAAAAAAAGGGAGGGGAGGGTACTGCTGACTGTTAGATTTACATATTCTAAAACAGGAAACATAAAACCTTTCTATTTTACCTGTTAGGAGAAAGCAGTACAATCAGGAGATTGGGCAGCTTTCAGGCAAGCATGTTAAAATCACTAGCACGATAAAGGCGAGGGAAAAAGCATTATTCTAACCAAACTCTTTCCACAGAAATCCGTCACACACGAAGCCATAAAAATTTCATCTTTCACTCTCTCTGATCAGTCATAGAGCCGTGGAATGTTAAATTTTAAAAAAGACCTTGGATATTATCTGCTCTAACTCTTCAGTTAGTTATGAGGCTGAAATAAAAATGATGTTTCTCAGTTCACTTAGCTTGGTGGGGATCGAGTGCAGACAAGCTCATTCCAAAGGTGCTGTTCTTTCCAGTACACTGGTACTATCATTTCAGAATGACCTCCTACCTTTGTTTACTTAAAAAAAAAAACTTTTTTGATCTATTTCTTTTGGTTTATTTTTATTCATGCAATACACACACATACCCAGTGCCAAAATATGTATGTACATTTTAGTAAACGAAAAACTGCATTAAAATTGTAATATTCAATATAGACCCATAAAAAGATGAATACAAGTCACATTGAGTCCCTCTTGTAGTTGTAGCTTAAATATTACGAATTTAATACAGATTTTTCATTTCTTATGTATACATTTTTGGGATGTGTGTGTATATATATTTATTACATATCTTGGCCAAGTTCCATTAGTTTCTCTTTGTAGCTCTGCCAGCTCCCTCTAGAGATTGTAGTAGAACAGAATCAGTAGAAATTTAACAGCATGTTTCCTAAGGCTTACTATAAGCTCATAGACTATGTAAAATAACATTTACACCTTTTCTGGTATAATTATCAGACATATTGTTCTAGATGTGTCAGAGTGAAGCCTTTACATTTTAATACATAGGACACTACATTCACTGAAGTAATTGAACTTAAAATGTGTTAACTATATTAGGTTTCATATGTTTGTAGATTGCAAGAAAAATTTAAAAAAAGAAAAAAGAAAAATTAATGTGATAGTGGTTCTGTATGTATTTACTATTGACTAAAGCATTGTGAAAACTTTGTTTTACTAAAACTATGCATTATATATTAAAGCTTTATTATTTTAACACTGTTACTTAAAATACAAAACAGCGTTTAAACCTAGAGAGAGTAACATCATTTGAACAGATTTACTTTTTAAAGACTGAGAATTATATATAATCATTGCAATCCTCGGGTTGTTTTGTAACAAGCCATTAGCATAGATTTTTTTCTTTTTTGCAGTTTTTGGCTGGGGCTGGGTTTGAACCTGCCACCTCCAGTATATGGGGCCGGCGCCCTACTCCTTGAGCCACAGGTGCCGCCCAATGGTTTTCTTTTAGATATTTTAAGTTCTGTGTTTCTGGTTAATAAGTAATGGATCCCATCATAAAATATCTTACTACTTCAGAAATGTATGAGGCTTTAAAAAGTAGATGTCACTGCACGCACATTATTTTATAACTTGCATTTTAAACTTCAAGTTATATGTTGCGTTTTTCATTTCAGTGCAGATGTATTAGTGATACACAGTATCCCATGGTATGTATATATCAACCCACCATGAAAGCACATTTGAGTTTGTTTCTAATACATCCTACTCTCAAAAAGTGGAAGAGAATTAAGACATTGATACTCTAAAGAGTATCAATGAATGTCTTAACACAATAATTAAGTAAATGAGGTGAAGGCTATATTAACTAGCTTGATGTCAGCACTCCTAATTGTATATAAAATCAGCGCATTGTACCCCATAAAAGCATTATTGTATACACAACCTATGTGTATATGAGTTAATAAAAAAAAATAAGTATTTTAAAAAGTGGAAGAGTAGACTCAAATTCATGAACATTAATGTTTTCAACAGATTTTGTGAAATTGCTATCTAAGAGGTTGTACTATATTATATATTTTCCTCGATGGGTATGAAATCTTTTATTTCCCCCCATCCATGACTAAACTGGGCATCTTCGGCTAATTATTTTTTCACCTATCTCACATGTGAAAATGCGTTAATTCATTTCAATTTGCAATCACTTAACTATAAGTGATTTTGGAACATCCTTCGTACACAGATATGGCCATACATTGTCTTTTCTGTGAATTACCTAATTGTGTATTTTATGCATTTTTCACTTTTTTGATTTGTGGAAGTTCTTTGTGAAAGTTTTTTTTTTTTTCAGATATATAACTATTAAGTTCCTAGGACATTTCAGGTCATAAAATAGTGTTAAAGAACATAAATAATTGTCACCTCTATGTAGGTCAATCAAAGTATATTACCAACTGAAACATATTATTAAACATTGTGTATTTTCACTCACAGAAAAGCACTGCTATATACAATAGCTAAATTATCATAGGGCACTCTATTCATTTTATTACTCTACTCATTCTATTACTTTATTATTTTCATACCATGTGAAATGAAGGGTATCCAATTTTCATGAATGATTTTTCCAGTGCATATAATATTTTTCCTTTGTTATTTACAGACTGCTTGATGATATAATAATGACTTGTCACTGTCCTTAATCAATGTTTTTCTTGTTTGTTTTATGGAAGGTCTATGCCAGAAAGGAAGCCTTAAAGGAAGGTTTGGATAAAACTGTCAGCCTTCAGAAAGACCTATCAGAGATGCATGAATGGGTGACACAGGCGGAAGAAGAATATCTCGAGAGGGATTTTGAGTATAAAACTCCAGATGAATTACAGAGAGCAGTTGAAGAGATGAAGGTAAAACAAACCAAATAAAACACAGGAAAGAAATGCAACATTGTTTGAAATGTGATTTTGTATAATACAATCAATTCTTCTCTTGGTTGAAGAGTAGAGGTTAATTTTTAATTAATTGAGCTCCAAGTTGGATATACATTATTAAAATCACAAACCAATTATTAATTTCAATGCCCTGTGATCAGAATATAAACATCAACAATCACTTTGAAAAGGAATTCCCTTGAAGTTATATAGTATTATGAGAGTGGAATCAGCAGGTCACATTAGCGGTGACTAGCTGATGCAAATTTCAGTTAAAACTAGGGAAAAAAATGTTTAAAATGTAGTCAACAGGCTCTGTTAGCTTTGTAATTTAAAGGGTCTTTTTCGTATTTGGAAACCACTAAACATTTTAAGTAGTGGCCTTTAATATGTATAAAAGAACTGAGTTTATATTAATTTCTCTTGTATCTTGAAATAAGAAAACAAAAAATAACATTAATTTAGGACCAAGGAAATAGGTGTGTACCACGGACCTGGGTGTGAGGCCTGGAGTAGGCAGTGGCATTTCAGTACGGTTTTGAGTGACTCAGTAGTCAGCATAATCGTCCATTTTATCATACTTATACCATAACAGTAACAAACTTGAACTTATGAACTGAGGGTTGAAACTTACATGTGAAGGAATTACCTAGCTCTGAGTTGGCACTCACTAATTTGTGCTGTTATTTTTATGTACTAGTAAGTAAAAATGCATAATCTAACCACACTAACCTATGTGAAATATTGCTACTGTTGATACTGTTTGGTTCAAGGACTTATGACAGAACAGGATCATTGTAGAGCCTGACACTTGGGTTTAAAACTTGGCTTGGTCCTTTGCCAACTGTGTCAGTTTGGACAAATTATATAAACTCACTAAACCTTAACTCCCACATTTATAAACTGGGTGTCAAAGTCCCTGCTTTGGGGGATGATGAAATGAATGCAATAGGAATGTCCTAATAGTGGTTGGCACAAAGTAAATGTCCCTACCTCAATATTTATTACTGTAATTGTTATCATCAATACCATATAAAAAATAATTAAATGTACTTTATCATTTATATGTTAATTCAGAAATATTTGTTATAGTTGATAGCAGAAAGGAACTTATATGAAAACGCAGATGTTTAAACAGGGGCTCTAGCATATGGATTTAGTCAAATGTAGAAAGTAAATATCAAATGCACCTCATAAATATATGCAAATATTATGTATCAATATTAAACAACCTACCAACAAGCTAAAATTTGTATAAAAAGTAACAGTGTTTAGAGTTTTGAAAATGACTCTAATCTAGTGATATTATATATCATTAATTCATTCATCAACACTTACTACATACATACAACATGCCAAATATCCTTAGAGATACTGAATATAGTAGCAAGCAAGACCATTACCTGCTTTCTTGAAATTTACATTCTACTTGACAGGTGACATAAGCTGTGAATGGAGAAATAAATAAAATCATTGAGATCATTATAATTTATGTAACAAATAAACCTAGATTGTAAAATAGAGGGTGATTTGTGTTTAGACAAGATTTGTGAGTGATGCTGGTTTAGTTTTGATTTGTAGGGTATTTATGAGGAATTACACTTAATATGAGAGATTTGAATCTTATGAAAAAAACAAAAAATTCACAAAAGCACATTCCAATAAGAGGAAATCGCACCCACAGACTCTAAAGCTAATAGGGAAGAGAAAGAGGCCTGTCTGCCTGAAGGAAATAAAATGGGGAATAATGAGACGAGTTAGAGGGGGTGGGCAGATAACTATCAGCAGAGGAGTTGTGTAGGGTGTCACGGGAGTTTTCATTCTAAGTGAAAGGGAAAAGCCATTGGGGGATTTCAAACAAGGGACTGTAATGGTTTTCAATTTGGCTGTGGGGAGGTCAGTAGGAGGAAAATTATACTGGAGTGTGAGAGAAGGTACTTTGAGAGTAATACTGTCCACAATTATGTATCTGCTGATCACAAAACTAAAATCCCCAGATAGGTCAAATAATTTTTCCATAGTCGCAGGCTTCATCTGTTGTAGAATCATTAAGATTGAAGGTTTCTTTTCTTTTCTTTTCTTTTCTTTTTTTTTTATCGTGTGCCACCCATGTGGTCTTTTCCTATGTATCTCAATTTTGTGTGGTCTGTTCTCACCAACTCTTTTTTTTTTTTTTTTTTGAGACAGAGTCTCATTATGTCACCTTCAATAGCACGCTGTGGCATCACAGCTCCCAGCAACCTCAAACTCTTGGGCTCGAGCAATTCTCTTGCTTCAGCCTCTCAAGTAGCTGCAGGTGCCTGTCACAATGCCCAGCTATTTCTCTGTTGCAGTGTCGTTGTTGCTTAGTTGGCCCAGGCTGGGTTTGAACCTGCCACCCTTGGTGTACGTGGCTGCCACCATAACCACTGTGCTCTGGGCGCCAAGCCCTCACCAGCTCTTTTAATACTATATAACTACTGCCCCAGATCCCTAAGTAGAAAATCTGCAGCCAGCTTGTGTTCAGCTGCTCTGTTTGTCCCTGGATTTGTTTGTTCAACTCCATTCCCCTTCTGGCCCTCTTCCCCCTCTCCTTGACTACCCTACCTCTCTGGCCAACCACCCAGTCAGATCCTTTTGATTTTTCTATGCTAGACAGTAGACTGTCTCAAACTTTAAAATTTTGAGAAGAATCCCTGAAAGATGAGTGGTTCAATGAATTTGTCCCCTTTGATTGATATGTTGAAATAATTACCAATAAAATTGGTGCAGCATTGGAGTAACATTAAAAAGAGGAAAAGCTGAGGAAGTTTCTGACAACAGCATCCAAGGAAGCTGGCAGGAAAATTCCACGTGTTGAGTTTTCTGCCTGGAAAGCAAGACAATCTCTTTAGGTCAATTTGACTACCGATAGGGTAGTGATAGCCTTGTCCAGACTTCTACCTATATTCATCTTGACAGCACATTTATCTTTATTGTCAGAAGATAACTAACAGACCTACTTTGACATCACTCTCGGATTTAGTCATAGAAAAAGTAGAGACCTCATTTGGTTTCTTTAGGTTCTTTCCTATATTTTAGTTGAAAATGATGGTACTGTTTTGATAACTTATTTTTCCCATGTAAGCAAAACATTTTTTATTTACATAGAAGAACCGATGGGGGCGTTTGATAAGAGACATCTGACTGTACACTTCTCTGGTATGTTGGTAATGAACGTGTGCAGAAATTTTATATTAAACCCTAAAAATTCCACAATTTTATTTTTAATTGTTGTCTTTATTCTTTTTTATATTTTACACTATTGTAACTTGAGACCTTGTGTCCCACAGAACTTACACATACAATGGGAGTGATAAACACACAACATACTTGTGTAATCACTAAAGTAGTGATTCCCACACTGAAGTGAACATGAGCATCACCTGGAGGATTTGTGTCATACGCAGACTGGCCGAGCGTGGTGTCACATGCCTATAATCCCAGTGGCTACTCTGGGGAGGAGAATCTCTTGAAACCAAGAGTTAGAGATTGCAGTGGGGTATGATACAGGGTAACAAAGAGAGACCTTGGATCTGAAAAGAAAAATACATAGAATTCTAGGCCCCAACCCCAGAATTTCTGATTCAGTGAGTCTGCATTGGGGCCTGTGATTTTTCATTTCAGCCAAGTCCAAGGTGATGCCAAGAAGCAAGTTCCAGAGCGGTTCCATGGAAGCATACTTTGAAAACCACTGGTTTGATATGTTGGTAATGAAAGATGTCTGAGCATACTCGTATCATAGTTAGATTCATGGAAAGAAAAGGAAAAAGAGCCACCATTTCCTACATTGATTATCTCTGAACTACACTAGTCATTTAACTTTCTACCTTTCCTCACAGTCGAGCAGGGGTTCTCACCCTGTAGGTTGCAACCCATGGGAACTATATTAAAGGGGTGCTGTATTAGGAAGGTAGAGAACCACTGCACTAGAAAAACCCATCCTAATCCATATCTATCTTGGCTCATAAATTTTGCTCTCTTCTTCTCTGAACCTGTCCTAATATCTAAGCCTGTTTTTTTGTTTGTTGGTTGGTTTGTTTATTTTTTTAAGACAGTGTCTCCCTTTATCACCCTCAGTAGACTGCTGGGGCATCACAGCTCATGGCAACCTCCAACTCCTGGGCTTAGGCGATTCTCCTGCCTCAGCCTCCCGAGTAGCTAGGACTATAGGCATCTGCTACAACACCCGGCTATTTTTTGTTGCACTTTGACCGGGGTGGGGTTCAAACCCGCTACCCTCAGTATATGGGGCCAGCACCCTACCCACTGAGCCACAGGCACCACCCAGCCTGTTTCTAAGAAAGAATATATGGAACTAAAAATCCAGAAAAGAATTATTTCTAGTCCTACATTTTTGGATACTTGCATGAGTTGTTCATAACTTGTATAAATTATAATTTCATGCAGTGGGTCCACTACAACATACTCCTTCTTTATCTCATGGAGGATTTAAGAATGACTTAGTGGAAATTGTGAGAAATAAAAGATGTAACTCCCAGGCTGACTTACTAAAATTCCCTGAACCTCAGTGTTCTGATATCTAATATAGAGATAACAAAATATATCTCAGAAAAATTTGTTAAAGCTCCAATGAGGTGGCACATATGACATGGCTGGCATAGCACGTGGCAGCACATATTAAATGATTAATGGTTGTCAAAGTTGTTGATGATGTTATAATTACTACAGTCAAAATAGGATTTATGTAGAAATAAATCCCATGTTTAGTGATATCAAAAGGCTGATTTATCTAGAATATTGTACTAAAGATGTCCATTAGTTAAAGTCAGTAAAAGCAAACATTTTAGACTCACACAATTTGCATTTTTTGTGATATTGTGTATTTTTAAGAAATTGTGGGACAAAATCCAAAGAAGTAGGGTGATTATGTTGAAAAATACAAAGGCATTTTATAGCTGACCTTATCCATATTCTGCCCATAGGTTATCGCTATATTGTATGCAGGCTTAACTTCTGCCTTTCAGAACCTGCATTTCTTTACCTGAGGGCTTTCTCTGGCCACTGAATCCCACTTTTGCACCTGTGTGGCAGACTGCACATACTAGGAATTTTTTTTTTTTTACTAAGTCATTTGTACGTAGATCCTGATAGGAAATTAACTTTCCCTAACAGTCTTCAGGCAATGATGAGAGATGATATATAAATAACACCCCAGTTCCTTTACGCCTGAATGGGATAACTGCAACACACATTTCTCAGGGCTTTCTAACAAGATAAAACTCCGGTCACCAACAGAGATTGTTGAGCTTAGTATACTTGCTGAGCAAATAGACGCTTATGATCTCTCTTCTGTTTCTGAATCTTCTGTCTCCATTTCCCTTCTACATGCATTTTCTTCACATTGCACATGCACGTAAACTACTTATCCTTTAAAGGTTTTGTGGTTTGCCCCTGGAGGACCCAGAACTAAAGATACCGTGTGTGTGTGTGTGCTCCTGTGCACATAAAATGAGTTTAAGAGTGTAAATTTCTTTAGGCCAAAAACCACCCACCGCTTTTCTGTGGTTAAAACAGTTAGGTTTGTTAATTTTTGCAATAAGGGAAAATGGGTGACCATTGGGTATGTGAATATGAAAAAATAATTATAGGATTCGGGCTTGTGTTAGGGGACTTGAGAAAGGGTTTAGTGGCTTTACTTAGGAGGTTCTCATCATCAGCAAGTGAGGATGACTCTATGATTGGGTATCTTGTCCAAAAGGAGGGAAAATCAGAGTGAGGCTAAAGTTGTGCTTGATAAAAGAACAACATTGATTCATATTAAACAGGATAGAGGAGTGGTTTTTATTTTGTGCTTTGGGAAATGTTAATGTTTTGTCTGTATTCAGGCCTGGTTATTGGATTTTGTTATGGTCTTGATCCACCATGACAACAAAATGGCCTTAGCCAATGTCGAATTTCTGGGAAACAGTTTGTCTTCCACAGGAGAAGACCAAAGCGTAACTGGGAGTACCAGGCCAGCACCTGGTGTGAGGGGCTGCTTCTCTCTTTCCTTCATGAGTTTTCAATTAGTGAACAAAACTTTTTTTCATTACAATATGGTCCTTCATATAACTTTACGGGGACAATTCTATGTTCAGTATTTTTTGAAATAAATGATATTTATGCTGATTTTAGTATTATTCATCCATCTAAGTAATTTATAAGTGATTTCAATTCTGCACTGCTAAATATTTTTTAATGTAGTTAGTATTAAAATATTTATTTGTCTTTTGCAAACCATTTTGTATAGATATATACATATTTGGCTACAAATCCAAACCCACATACAGACTCGTTTCCAGTCTATTCTTACGGAAGGTCTATTACATTTTGATTACAAATGTTTCCACTTTCCAATTATAACTAAACCTCCACTTATGCAAGAGATTGGAGTCCCTGCAAGAGATTGGAGTCCCTGTTGGATTTATTTTTATTAATCTTATTCCAAAAGAGATATTGTGAGGAAGCGATCACATGATGCATTGGAATGTATTTTGGAAGGAAGGTCATTGCCGTGTGATTAAGAAACCTTGCTTTTATGTTTCAGAGAGCTAAAGAAGAAGCCCAGCAAAAAGAAGCAAAAGTGAAACTGCTGACCGAGTCTGTAAACAGTGTCATAGCTCAAGCTCCACCTGTAGCACAAGAGGCCTTAAAGAAGGAACTTGAGACTCTAACCACCAACTACCAGTGGCTCTGCACTAGACTGAATGGCAAATACAAGACTTTGGAAGTCAGTTCCTTTTCTTGGTTTTTATCTGTTCTATGTCAACATATGGTTATATATGTATCATAGCAGTTAAGGAAGCAGATTCTGGTTTAAAACTACTTAGGCTAGAGTTACTCAAACATTTATAAGTTGTATGACATTGAGCCAGTGGCTTAATCTATATAAACCTGTTTCCAATCTGTAAAAGGGACATAAAATAATACTTATGTCATGGAGTTGATGAGAAAATTGAATGAGCTGTTCTATTTAAAGTACTCAGTGTAGTGTTCAGTAAACATGAGAAGTTATTATTCGGATTCTTATCATCATCATCATTAAGTCATGCAACTCATTTAAATGTATTTTATCCAGGTTTATGGATGTTGGTCTCTATTGTTTTCCTCTATTTGTATGTGTGTGAACTTATTGAAGCACCTTAGTGGGAAAATATTCTGTGAAGTATATTCTTATTATAATTGTGGTTCATAACTGCTATGCCCTACAGAGTTCTTTAAAAGACTGTGTCTTTTTTGTTTGTTCGTTTTACATTATATTTATTCATTGTGACAAGTCACACTTGATCTTTCCCATATGCCTTATGCTCTAGATTATGCTTATCTGAGTATAGATAAAGAATTCAGGTTCCTCATATGACTGCCATTTAATTGTATTAAAAATAAACTGTGATCTGCCTTCTGAAAATACTGTGTCTAGGAGCACAAAACTTTTTCTACTATTAATTGCTGACTCTGTCAGACACTGTACGAGTTGGACTTTAAATTAAGTCCCCTTCTCCCACATATGCTGTTATCTTTGTGGATATAGTTGATAAAATTCAAGTCCCCAATTAATTTTGAATAGCATTGTGGAATTAGCTTCATAGATTGACTGTTTGATATCTAAAGGCAGATACAATTCAGGCCAGCAAAATAGACTTTTAAAAATATTTTAAAATATTTTTACCTAAAGTATCCCAGATATTCCAAATCCAGTATTACTTTCTAATCATAAAATGGGATCTGGGACTAGGCAGGGTGGCTCCCACCTGTAATTCCAGTGCTTTGGGAGGCCAAGGAAAAAGGATCGCTTGAGGCCAGGCATTTAAGACCATCCTTGGAAACATACCAAAACCCCATCTACAATACATCTACAATACATTTTAAAAAAAACTATCAGGGAGTGTGGCACATGCCAGTGAACCTAGCTACTTAGGAGGCTGAGCTCCAGCAGGATCTGTTGAGCCAAGTACTTGAGATTACGATGAACTATGATTTTGCCCCTGCATTCCAGCCTAAGCAACATAGTTAGACCCCCATCTCAAATAAATAAATAAATACAAACAAGGCTCATAGAGATATTAGGCTCTGCCCTCACATGTGATAAAAGTTTGAGTTTCGATTTCTTATTGAAGGATCCTAATCTGCCAATCAAAAATCCAAAAAATTCCCAACTTTCGTCTTAATTCCCTGTATTCCAGTGGGTGGATATTTTCCAATTCTTGTTTCTAGGATGGATAGCAAGCCTGTTTATTCTTGTCCATCTCCTTGGCATGTGTGAGACCAATGCCTCATTTCCCAGCTCAAGTTAGTGTTAAATCCCCTATCTCTTCTACTGCATTGCGTCCCCTGTTCTAATATGCTGGGATTTTGTTAAGCTTGGTTTCCTACTCTCTACTTGCATTTCCCTCTTTTTTTCTGACACCTGAGGTTTTTTATACATGGTATGCAGATCAGCTATGAATTAAACATGTTTCATTTATATTTTCTCCAGCAATTGAATCTGACTGAAACAGGGTGTGAGGGGGGGATGGAGTTCTTCATCACAGGCATCTATGGTCTGAATGGAAGTTTACTTTTTCATTTGTACTCTCCTTCAAAGCCACTTTGAATTCTGTTACCTCAAACTAATTTTAAGTTCTAAACTATTAAGCTTAACAGTTATTCTAAGTGTCTTTTAACTCTAATTCAGGCTTCAAGCCTGTATTTTATTTTGCAAAGGAGACCTGTAAAGCTAGTATATCTAGCCTCTCCAGCTGTGTCCTTCAGATGCGCTGAGGACAGAAGAGGCCATCCATCCTGATGGTTAAATCAGCAAGGTAGTTCATTACTTCAATCTGCAACAAAGTTAATAAGCCACATTACCAGTTGAATACCCTTATCTTCAAAGCTTGAAGGTACCCTCAGGTATTGAAGGAAATATTTATATTTTCCCCCTGGGATCTTTGCCCAGAATGAAGACAGCCTGTAGTCCAGCAGGAGCTGGAAATGACCCAGATTTTAGGTTTCTATCACCTTTTAAAGCAAAATACTTAATTTCACTTTTTGGGATAAACCGTAGGTAAGATACTGAGCAGGTAGAGCAATTTGGTAGATTTATAAGGCAGGTTGGACTGATACTTTCCATCAGATAGAGATGTGATATGCTCCATCATTTCTAAGGGCTTTGAACAAAGGAGAAGTATGGGAAATCTGGTAAATGGGTGTATCCTAACTTAAATGTCCTCTACAGACTTTATTCTTGGTGTTACTCTGGGGGATTAGGCAGTAGTTGGTGGTGATGATTACACCACTCTATTTACTGTATTTATAGGTTTATCTAATTACCATCTCCAAGGTAATAGAAAATAGCCATTTTTATACTCCTGCAGCTTCTTACCTTTTCCCCAACAGGCAAACATGGTCTAGATAATTATCTTTATTTATTTATTTATTGGTTTAAAAGCTACTTTATCACACACATATGAATGCCAAAATAATGTATTATTTAGTTAAGTCTATTTTGAGCATTGCAAGACATGGCAACCTATAATATCTTGTTTCCTAGTGTCTGAGATTCATCTCTGTTATTCCATTTGATGACTTTTTCATTATTCTTCCGTATTATCTATTTAAAGGTGGCATGCATATTTATCCATTTTCTTTCTAGTGGACATTGAAGTTGTTCCCTTTTTGATAGTCATTATTAAAAGTGGTGCTAAAATGATCATTCTTGTAACTGTCTTTGTTGTTCGTGAGAAACCATTTCTCTAAGAATATATACCCCAAACTGGAGTTGTCATCTTGTTAGGTATGTTAGGAATGTTCACCTACTGAGAATGACAAATTGTTTTCCAAAACGGCCACTCAAGTGCCAGCAATGAGGGTATAGTCGTGAGTATAGCTGCCGTCCTAAGTGGTCACTGAGAGTACCCACGAACCAGCAATCAAGAAAAATATGTACTGATGCACATCTTCTCCCAAACATGAAATTGCCAAAATTCTTATTATTGTCAGTGAACATAGTATTTCATTATAATCTTGACTTACATCCCCTTGGTTACTAATGAGGTTGAATGTATCTATGTGCTTATTGTATATCCATATTTCTGTTTTGAAATTCTGGTCCAAGTCTTCCTTTCAATTTCTGTTTGATTATTTGTTCAATTTTTAATTGACTTTTTGGTATTTTTGAGTGTTATTATTAATCTATTTTAAATGCTTTAATTGTTGTCTTCAAGTTTGAGGCTGTTGTGTCAATCCCTTTGTGGTGTCTCATGCTGAAAAGAAGGTTTAATTTCTGTAATCAAATTGGTTTATCTGTTTTCTTTTGCTCAGTTTAAAAAAAAAAAAAAGAACCTTAAAGTCTTACCTTACCAAACACCAGAAATATTTCTACTATATTTTCTTATAGCAGTTGTGAATGTTTAGCTTTTTTATGTATGAATAACTTACATATATGAATCAATTTCACAATACATATCAAAGGCAATTTAAAACTAATCAAACTTTTAGGCATGGTGGCTCATGCCAGTAATCCTAGCACTCTGGGAGGCCAAGGCAGGTAGCTTGCTTGAGCTCAGAAGTTTGAGACCAGCCTGAGCAAGAGTAAGACCCATCTCTAAAAAAAAAAAAAAAAAGTAGTGGGGGATTGTAGCAGGTGCCTATAGTCCCAGCTTCTCAGGACGCTCAGACAAGAGAATCACCTGAGCCCAAGAGTTTGAGGTTGCTGTAAGCTATATCACCAAAGCACTCTACTGAGGGTGACAAAGTGAGAATCTGTCTCAAAAAAAGAAGAAAAAAATCAAACCTTTGAAATAATTACTACTCATATTCTGATAATATACCTCAATGAAAAAATTATATTCCTGTTGTTTACCATAAATTTATAGTAGCAAACAAAATTAAAAAGTCTAACCATCCATCAAATGTATAATGTTAATGAGACAATATACAGATATATCTACTTAAGCCATAGATTTCCATTAAAAATATGTCCCCTTAGTTATGTGGAAAATTTATGATATAATCTTTAATGAAAAGAGAGATATAGCTAAATTCATATTTTAATTTCTTTTAACTATCAAATTATATGTGGTAAAGTTTTGAAGAAATCATAAAAAAGTGGTAATACCTGATGTGTGAGGAAGTTAGAATTATATTTTCATTTTTACACGTTTTCGTTTCTCTATTTTCCAGACCGCAATGTGGGTGAATATTTTTGTTTGAAAATGTAAATCACTGGATCTTGAATGTATTCATTATTCATATAATAAAATGCTTCCCTAATGATTTGTAATTATAGGGGCATTAGATGAAAAAAATGACTCATGCATTTTAAATTGTCTACTACAAAGTAAAGGTGAAAGTTTTAAAAATGCAACATCAAAGTCTCGTATTCTCTTGTATGCCATAATATTTAATGTATGATATGTATTTCTTTCTTAGGAAGTTTGGGCATGTTGGCATGAATTATTGTCATACTTGGAGAAGGCAAACAAGTGGCTAAATGAAGTAGAAATCAAGCTTAAAACCACTGAAAATGTTCCTGCTGGAGCTGAGGAAATCTCTGAGGTGCTCGAGGTAAGTTGTGAATTAAACTAAACGATGATAATTTACATGCAGTATTGTAAAAGGTCAATTAGCGAACAGAAAATAAATTCAAAGTAAACCACACAAAAGGGTGTAGTTATCATGTATCACTTAGCCCTGGCACTTTGGATAAATCCTTAGTTCTCACTAAGAACCTTTCAGGTCTTTAGCTATTACAAACCATTTAAATTACCTTTTGTGGAGGACATTTTCCTTTTGTTATATATCACTGAGTTCTGTGTAGACATGTTACCTACGTAAATCTGCTGAAGACCTCCAAAGATCGTTTGACTGCATGGTTTTTCTCCTTTTAAGTAGCTAAGGAAGAGAGGATGAAATGTGATTTCCAAATGTAGCTTCATGAAGCTACCTTTGTGAAGCTGGAACATATTTTAAAATTACTTGAAATCACTAGTTCATAATTTAGAGATGTTTTTGAGGTCTGAAGTGGTCACTCTTTATTATTAGAAATGTATATTTAAAATATTCATACAATTGAAGAACATTTTCAAGTTTTATTCTGGAGTTTCCTAATAAGTAAATTTTCAAAGAGTTTATATGCATGAGCTTTGATTTATATGTTAACTTCTGATGTGTGATGAATCATTCACGCCTATGCATTGTAGTGTGCTTTTAGCTTATCTTCTTGATGTAACTATTATGTATTTTTTAGTACATATAGTATTTGTAGAGCTGTGCAAGGGTAGCCCCTTTGTAAATCTGCAAAATAAGGAGCATAGATTATCCAAACGAAGAAAAAAAATGTGAACTATTTCTTTCGACATAGTAGAATTTGAATTCTACAACATCACAGCAAAAACTTACAGATTATTTTATCCTACTCAAATATTTTCACAAGAAATCATATCACCTGGGTGGGCGCCTGTGGCTCAAAGGAGTAGGTCGCCAGCCCCCATATACCAGAGGTGGAGGGTTCAAACCCAGCCCCAGCCAAAAACTGCAAAAAAAAAAAAAAAAAAGAAAGAAAGAAAAAAAGAAAAAGAAATTATATCACCTAAGGAGGTATCAGAGAACACCAAGGACAGTCGCAAGTGGACCGGAATTTTGGCCCTGTCTTACTCAGAGAGGCTCACTGAACGTTCCTTGTGAGTCAACAAGGTGATGCACCTTCCGGAAAGGGTGAAACAAGTTTCTATCACATTAACAAAAGGACAGTGGCGAGAATAAAAGATACGAAGGTGCAATCGTTTTGTGAAATGGTCAGACTGTGCGTGGAGCACCGTGTTCAATTCTTGCGACCACATTTTAACTCAGTACTAGAGCAACTTCAGAGAGGAATAAGGAAAAAAGTTCAGAAAGGAATCATGAAAAAAGGGAAAAAAACTTGAGGTTCTAATGGCGAATATTTAGAAAAGAGAAGTGAGAAAGAGGCTTGCTGTGGCTGTTTACTGTTTTATTTACTATTTTAAGTAAAATTAGTTTTTTGGCAATGTCACTTCTGCTCATCCAGGAAGAGATTTTGTTTGTTTGTTTTTTGAGACAGAGTCTCACTTTGTCGCCCTTGGTAGTGTGCCATGGTGTCACAGCTCACAGCAACCTCAACCTCTTGGGCTTAAGCAATTCTCTTGCCTCAGCCTCCCAAGTAGCTGGGACTATAGGCGTCCATCACAATGCCTGGCTACTTTTTTTGTTGTAGTTGTCACTGTTGTTTGGCAGGCTCGGGCTGGGTTTGAACTGGCCAGCCTGGTGTATGTGGCTGGCACCCTAGCCGCTAAGCTACAGGCGCCGAGCCAGGAAGAGATTTTGAGCAGCAAAGAGCTGGGCCATCGTTTGTTAAGGATAGCAAAGCTGCATAATTCCTACGCTTTCCTGTAACTCAACATCTCTGTAATTGATTCCTGAATTTTGCTTTGTTGCTCTTGGTCCATCTTTTCCCCAAAAATGAGCAGCCTATATATTTTATTAGGACTTATAAAATAATGTATCCTTTAAAGTAAATACTTGTGAAGTTAAGATTTAAAAAAAATAAAGTGCAGAGGTTACAAGAAAAATTATTAATGATCACATTTTACACCCCCAAATGTGATGGCCTTTTAAAATATTTTAGAGATCATAATCATGTTTCATACAAACTTTAGGCAGAATCTCTATTTCAACTTTCTCAAAACTTGACAGAAAAATGTATTGAAGTTGCTCAAACTTTGAGAAATAATAGATATGCAAGAAATAATTACAAATATGCAGTGAGACATTTCCATGTCTTTAAAACAAGGAAAACGATAGAGCATTGAATGAATTGGTTTTTCTTTATTTACATATATTTTTGGAATTGTATCAGCTGGACATCACTAGCTGTAAGAAAAGTTGAAAACTTGAGTATTTTACCTCTCCAGGTTTTAGAGTAGAGGGCATCAAGGAAGATGGAGGCTGCAAATGATTTGTAAGTGCTCGGTTCACAGTGCTGTCGTAATCCCATGAAGATACATGTAGAGCGGCATCTTCATTTTTGAAGGAAAAATGCTCCTTCATGTTTCATTACCCCAATTAAATTTTGCTTGAAACTGCTTATGACTTAATTATATGTAAATCAGAAGGTATTGAGAATTTTGTGTTCATTTAATATATTTAGATGAAGAGAAATAGTAATTATTCCAAATGTTTTTTAGTCACTTGAAAATTTGATGCAACATTCAGAGGATAACCCAAATCAGATTCGCATATTGGCACAAACCCTAACAGATGGTGGAGTCATGGATGAACTGATCAATGAGGAACTTGAGACGTTTAATTCTCGTTGGAGGGAACTACATGAAGAGGTATGAAGATAAGTGAAAAATCTCTTTAATCTAATTCACATAAATATATAGCAAACGCAGTCCCCTTGGGTAAGATGAGCAACGCTTTAAATATTAGCTCAACTTCCAGGTTTTAGACAGTTCAATGCCAGATGCTGCCTGAATTTTTTATATCATATTGTTTAGCCTGACAAAAACATTACAAGGGGGGAAACTGAGACCTATTAAGAATAGTAACATTCTCAGGTGAATATTCTCATAATCTAGTGTTCTAAGTCTGATCTTCTCTGACCATAGAGTTCTGCTTCCCTATGTAAGATTAACCAATATATGTAGATATCCTTCTCCTTCCCTCCTTCCATTCCTCTCTCCCTCTCTCCCTCCAACACATTCACTATGGTTGCATGTAATCCACCAATAATAGGCATGATTCCATTATTTCCCTTGATATTATTCATTTACTCCAAATAATACAAACGTTCTTATTTGTGTGTGTGTGCCTGTATATATATATATATATATATATATATATATTTTTTTTTTTTTTTTTTTTTTTTTTTGAGATGGAGTCTCACTATGTCACCCTCAGTAGAGTGCTATGGCATCACAACTCACAATAACCTCAAACTCTTGGGATTAAGTCTTGCCTCAGCCTCCCAAGTAGCTGGGACTAGAGGGGCTTGCCACAACACCCCCCTATTTTTTTGTTGTTGTCTTTGCAGTTGTCATTGTTTCAGCTGGCCCAGGCCAGGTTCAAACCTGCCAGCCTCGGTGTATGTGACCAGCACCCTACCTACTGAGCTACAGGCGCCACCCATCTGATTTGTATATAATGGAAACATTTTCATGTTTAATAATTAATATACCTCATGATTTTTCAAATCAAAGTTAAAAGAAATAAGATATTTCTCCTAGTCAAACATTTTTCATACTCTCTCATAAGCCAAGACTATGTAATTTGTCAAGAAGAAACCTATTTCATAATAATGTTTAGTTTCATATTCATTTACTGTAGTGGTTCTCAACCTTCCTAATGCCTCCTTATGCTGTGATCCTTTAATGCAGTTCCTCATGTTGTGGTGACCCTCAAACATAAAATTATTTTCGTTGCTACTTCGTAACTGTCATTTTGCTACTGTTACAAATCGTGATGTCAATAGCTGATACGCAGGATGTATTTTCATTGTTACAAAGGGGTCACAACCCACAGGTTGAGAACCAATGATTTACTGAGTAGATCTACATTTGAGCTACTGACTGTGGTTTGATAATAAGTAAAAAGAGTCCCCTACCTTCATAAGTTACACAGGCATTGATAAGTTAAGTAGAATGTCATTGATGTCCTAGTATGAACAGAATATGAAAAAAATTTTCTTTGAGCTATGAAGGGATAAAAAAATGAAGAGTATGATAATGGGGGGCATATGCAGGAAACTTGTTATGTTTATATTATGGAGATGTTTTAGTTGCTTATAAATTGGAAGGAAAGTCCTGAGTAGGAAAAGCTGCTCTCTCGGAGATCTTGAAAAGAAGTAGGCAGCTTCTGGTGTTGATCCTGCCACTGTATTTGCTGAGTAGTCTTTCCATATTATATCTTTATCAAAATAAGGGATGAAGGATTGGAATAAGGGGAATTCCAAACAGTTTCTTAGTCCTTCAGCGCTAAGTAGTACTGTTATTGGATGTGAGTCACAGGAGATGTTCCTAGGTGGCAACTAATTTGAAGGTCATTACAATTTAGATTTTGATGTGGAATTGAAATATGTTCTTATTCATATTTAAATATCAGTGCCAGGGAAGAGATTGTAGTTCAAGGAAAAGATCAAGTTACACTGTAAAGCTGGCCTTGGATTAGCTGTGAAAAAAAAAAAAAAAAAAACTTTAAATCTTTAACATTTTTCAGTATTTATCCCTTCTGTCCAAAGAACAAACTACTCCCCAACATAGTGTTTACAACCGTTTTTGTTTCATGAAAGGCTTGAACCTAGAGTTAAACTTCCACTGCACACTTAAATTATGTTGATCCAAAAAAGTAAAAAAGAACCAACTTCTTTCTAAAAAAATTTAATTAATCATCTTTAAAATTTTTCACAGCACACCTAAGAACTTCTCATAAGACACCGGTGTGCTGCTGCACAGTGGTTGAAAATCACTGCTCCAACTTGATCTAGGTATCAGCTTAATGTACGTAATCACCATTCAATCCTTTATTGATACAAAACAACTTATGGCCTTCTATTTCCAAGACTTTTAGTATAAAGCCTGATATTTTCCCCAATAAGTAATAATTCAATTCAACAACAAATCTCGGTTGAGTACTGATTCCACTATATTCTGTCCTAAGTTGTTGAAGCATGTAATTTTGGGTCAGAAAATCTTGGATTGGAGTACCTGCTTATATTAAGAAGAGTCCAAATGGGGCACAGAAACTACACAGTCAACTGAATTGAGAAAGTTTCATACAAAGAATATTAACTGTTTATGGGGAATTATTGTTTAAGAAGGAATAAGAGAACTCTAAAGAATGCCTTAGGGCTGAGGGATGGTCCTAAAGGAATGAAGTGACTTGGAAGGATCATAACTATACCCAAGGCTGGATCCAAACTTCTTTGGAAGGAGTGTATCTGTAGCCCATGAGATAGCAATGAAGTTTCCTTGGCTTATTCAAACCAAAGCTAGTACATAGTCAGTGGGGTGAAACTAGTCTGAAGGAAATATTGGGTGAGTTGTAGACAAAAGTCACAGTGGTATAACCTGTGGAGGATGATATTGAATTTACTGGGAAGCTATTGCTGTACTCATTGGATTTGCTGGGAAGCTACCCGCAATAGGGGCTGCTGGACTTGGCGAAATCAGGTGGGGCTCCAGCAAGCCGCATATGGCTTTACCACTCAGGCTCAACTCGCTGCTTGGGCACACATAGAACTTGTAAGATTCTATCCATACAGGGTCTTGCTGAAACTCTCGGGGGTTGGGGAGGGGGTGAAATGAGCTCTGCTTGACATCCTTAAGGTCAACCCTGAACCAAAGGAATGAAAAAGAAATGAAAGCACACTGGTGCAGAGAAACTGTCACCTCCCCATTGTCATCCTGGTGTCTTTACTGGCAAAGCATAACATCATGTCAGCTGGCAAAAGGAGAAATGTTCCAGAATCAAAATAGGACCGTGTTGAAAGCCAACAAATGAATAACTGACACATTTCCTTTACCATTCATTGCCGATGTGACTTTAGGTACTATTTTCAAGCTTCTGTTTCTTCACCTGTGATAACAGATCATGTTTTACAGGGTACGAGTGAGCTAAACATAAAACACTATATTCAAAGTGCTTACTGTGGTGCCAGAAACTTAGTACTATTCAAAAAATGATGAGAGTGTTTATTTTTACTAGGTCATATGCTATAGTACCTACCCTCAAAGAAATGTGAATACATGTGTGTGTGTGTGCATGTGTACACATATACCTGTGTATGTCCTCGCAAAAGCAGTGATAGGTAAGTCAGTGCTTATTGGGGGTCACAAAAAGGCATATACATCTGAAGAGATCTTGTTTAAAGGAGAATCAATCATTCCCCCAATGTGTACAATTTGCAAGTACAATGAGATATGTGTAGAGTACCCAGGTATAGTTGACCAGTAATAGTACCTTCAATTCAACTTCAAAAAACTAATGCATATATAACACCTCTTAAAATGTGTATACATTTTTTTGATACCCAATGTATATTTATATGAAAAACAGGGACATATAGATGCCTCTGTTAAGAAAATGAAATGCATAAGATAGACAAAAAGGATTTTCATCATCTTTAAAGCCTTAAAATTGAAAGATATTCTCCACTTCTACTTCAATAATCAATTAAGTGAAATGCTATAATCATAATAAATCTGAAATAAATAAACTTGAAATTACTATTAGTCCAGGCTATGTTTGTATTAGATATTTAACCAATAATAACCCAGAAGGTATTTATTTGGTGATCAAAATAAAGCCTCTTTGGCGCTTTAGGGCTTTCAGGAAAAGCACTTATCCTTCTCAGATTCTGTCATACTGGTCATTGATAAGCCTATGTGATTATAAAGATAGGACATCGAGTTAAAATTATAGGTGGTAGTGTGGCTTTCATATTTCTTAACCTATAAGCAAGGCATAATGACCAATTCCACACTACTTACATAATAAAGGAACACCTAGTAATTTGTCAGTTAAATCATTCCTTTGGATATTCCCACTGACTATATAGTTTAAAAAGCCAGTGCTTTGATGTAATAGATGGAGCCTTGGAATAAAGTATTTAAGGAGAAGAAAAAAATGATTAACAGTTATTAAATTGATTTTTTTTCAAAAAAAACCATGTTGTACAGCAATGCATTAAAGTCAAGAATTCTGAATTTGTTTTAAATTATAATTTTCTTGATTTTTTGATTGGCTAAAGAAAAAGTGCTTCCATTAATAAACAAAGTAAGTGCCCTTTCATTTGAAAATGAACCTTAATCTATTTTCTTCTCAATTAAATGCCCATGTCAGAGGTTGGTGGGGTTCTTTTTATTGCCTATCTAATGTTTCTTATAGCTACAATTATACAGAGCTACAGTAACATTCAATTGCCTATTAAATCAGTCAAACAGCCAGAGTTTTATTGCCTATGAATATTTAAAAGAGATACGCTAGATCTCATTCCTAATTTCAGAGTGTGAGTTTGCATTCAAATAGGTAATAAATTATTTCCATCACTTTAAAAGATGCTTTTCACTCTTGATAATCACACGGCACTCCATTTTCTACTCGCAGTAATGATTTGAAAGATGGTTAGCAAACCAGGAAACAGCTCCAAATGTCATACCAAATCATATAATTTTTACAGCTATTATAATAGCTTTATTCTCCACCAGAGTAACCAAGCTGCAAGAGATGTTTTAGTAATACAACAAGGTGCATAATAATACTAATAATAATATATGGTTACAAAGGCCCAGATACGATTCTAAGTGTTGGGTATGTATCTTCTCATTCACTTCTCACAATAACCTTATGATAAAGGTATTATACAGGGTGGACATAGAGTTCGTGGGCAATTTAAGAATATGTCCACTCTGTATATCCCCTTCTTAAAGAAATGGTAATGGTATCAAAGGCCACAATGTTAGGAAGAGGCTATAGAGTATTTAGACCAGTGGTTCTCAACCTTCCTTATGCCGTGACCCTTTAATAGAGTTCCTCATGTTGTGGTGACCGCCAACCATAAAATTATTTTCGTTGCTACTTCATAACTGTAGTTTTGCTACTGTTATGAATCGTCATGTAAATATCTGATATGCAGGATGTACTTAGGCGACCCCTGTGAAAGGGTCATTCAACTCCCAAAGGGGTCGCGACCCACAGGTTGAGAACCGCTGATTTAGACCATAGTCTCTTTGCTCTTAAATCCTAGGCATGTGAGTATTTTAACATACTACCTCCAATTTCTGTGATCTTTGCTTAAATTAAAAATAAAAGTGAACTGTTGAGAAGTAAACATTACAGTGAACTAATTTCTCATTTTTAAGGGAAGTGTACAACATTAGCTTAAAAGTATTAGGACTAAATAATTAAAACATTTTAGCATCTTGAATATTAAAACCACACATTCAGAAGTCCAAAGTCTCTACTCCTTCTCTTGCCTGGTGATTATTTCATCTCCCATTTCTATTTCTTTCAAAGCCATCCATAAGTTATTTCTCCTGACATTAAATAGTGGACAGTAAAAGATACGAGAGAAATTCTAAATTGGTTAATTCTGCTTCATAATAGGCAGCTAGAAGAGCCTATTAATTGTTCCAGGTAATTATGACTTTGAATGATTCCCTCAGTGTCACATCTTCCATAGCACAGACAGACCAAAATGGGAAAATATTGATTGAAGAAATGCCTTAAAGTAATCTAGGACATTAGATTAGTCATGGGATCTAATTTTATTGGAAATCCATTTATCTAATAAGAAAATATGCTTTATGATTTTGTCAGTATGTTTATTTTTAGAAAATATCTGTCATAATATTGATAATGGCTACTATTTATTAAGCACAATTTTATATCAGTCCTTTTGCTAAGCAGTAATAAATAATATCAAACTTAACTCACACGTTAGTTTTATGAGATAGATTCGATTAGCTTCATAGATGTTGAGATGAGGCTAAGTCTTCTAAAATGCCCTTTGCAGAACATTAGGTTGCTGGAAAATGTCCAGCGGATATACTTTTGAATATATTCTTGCTTGCAAGTAAGAAGAAGTAAACCATTGAAGGCCAGAACAAAATAATTGGATGGAACTGAAGCTATGCAGGTAGTACAGCTATAAGCACTGACCCTTGTATCACCCTGAAGCTAATAGTAGGAACCCAGATTTGGGGTGAAGTAAGGCCTTTGGTAGAAAAGAAATCTCAGCCTCAGGTTCAAGTAAATGGGAGAACTAAACAGAGATCCAGAGATCCTCCATAAAGCTGGAGTTATATCATCAGTACATGATGGCAGAGAGAATTCTGTATGTCTGCAGCAAGTACCAGAGGAAAATGTATCTTTCTTCTCCTTGTGAGTGGAAAGTAATAGTAAAAATAATTATAATCATCTTACCTGAAAATTTGTTACTGTAGGCATATATTTTGTAAGGATTTCTCGAGTGCATACTATCACTTCAGTTCAAGGAGTACACAACAAGATTGCTAAAGTAGCACCAGGTGAGCAGTGCCCCGACACTAGTCAGAAGCAACTAAAAATCTTTACAAAGAAAAATGCCCTTAGTAGCCACAGACATCAAACTCAGGGAAATTTTAGCTCACAACAAACACATATACACACACAAAAGCACAAAAAAGGCATCATAAAGCAGCATATGCAACACGGGGTGAATTTAAGCCACCTCTCCTAGAATTTCAGATATTTGAATTGCCAGATATATAGTGTAAAATAAGTAGGCACAATATTAATGGAATAAAGTTATTTAAAATTTGAATAAGGAATAAGGCACTTGAAAACTTGAAAAATATTTGATAAATATCTAAAACAAAATAACTAAAATTATAAATATAAAAATGAGCAAATTTAATGTAGATTAGGTAGTCAAATGTTAAGAAAAAATTAGAATACCCGGTGTAGAATTTCATACCAAATATTAAGAGACTGGAAAATATGAATAAGGTAAGAAATATGTGGGATGTACAATATGAACAACTACCCAAAAGGAAAAGAATCCTTTTATCATAAGGACACTTGCACTAGACTGTTTATTGCAGCTTAATTTACAATCGCCAAAAGGTGGAAACTACCTAAATGCCCCCCAACCCAGGAATGGATTAACAAGCTGTGGTATACGTATACCATAGAATGCTATTCAACCATTTAAAAAATGGAGACTTTACAGCCTTTGTATTAACCTGGATGGAAGTGGAACTCATTATTCTTTGTAAAGCATCACAAGAATGGAGAAGCATGAGTCCTATGTACTCAAATTTGCTATGAGGACAATTAATGACAAGGGGAGGGGTGAGCAGAGAGAGGAAGAAGGAGGGAGGAGTGGGGAAGGGATTAGGAGAGAGAGTGATGGAGGGAGGGGGGTGGGGTCTTGGTGTGTGTCACACCTTTTGGGGGCAAGACATGAATGTGAGAGGGACTTTACCTAACAAATGCAATCAGTGAAACCTGATTTCTTGTACCCTCAATAAATCCCCAACAATAAATTAAAAAAAAAAAGCCACCTGACTCATCCTGTGGCTTGCCTTTTTAGCTTCTTAGTCATGTCTTTTGACAAATCTTAATTATTAAGATCCGAAATTCTGGTTGCTAATCCTTTGTCAATGACATGTGCTGCTAGCATCCTATCTAGGTCTGTGGCTTATCTTTTTTTTTTCTTTTTTTAAAATGGGTACGTGTGTAAACAGAACTTTCTCATTTTCTGTTTGAATAGATTCAATATTATCAATCCTTTTCTTTTGTAGTTTATACATTTGGGTTTTATTTATTTATTTTTAATTGTATTATTATTATTTTTTTTTGAGACAATCTCACTTTGTTGCCCTCGGTAGCATGCCATGGCATCATAGCTCACAGCTACCTCAAACTCTTGGGCTTAAGCGATTCTCTTGCCTCAGCCTCCCAAGCAGCTGAGATTATAGGCACCCGCCACAATGCCCAGCTACTTTTCGAGATGGGGTCTGGCTCTGGCTCAGTCTGGTCTCCAACCCGTGAGCTAAGACAATCCATCCACCTCAGCCTCCCAGAGAGCTAGGATTACAGGCGTGAGCCACTGCACCCATCCTATTTATTGTTTAAAGTTTATTTGAGTACATTATAGGGGTATATACGTTTTGGTTACATAGTTTGCTTTTGTAAATTTTAGGTCAAAGTTATAGGTGTGCCCCTCAGCCAGAAAGTGTGTAAGGAACCCATTTAAGGTGCCTGTTGGGTGGGAATTTCCCCTTCCTCTTATCCCTTTCCCCCGCCCAAATTTCATTGAGTTTTGCTTCCCTATGAGCACATAGGTGTTGATCAACTAGTTCCCATTCAGTATTGAGAATACGTGGTGATTGTTTTGCCGTTCTTCACAAAGGAGACTAGTCTCCATCTCCATCCAGGTTGTTACAAAAGATATCAGGTCACCATCATTATTTTTTTGCAAGTTTTTTTTTTTTT